>NC_135233.1:224952339-225317339 GCF_051348905.1 Ranitomeya variabilis
CACACCAAGTCCCCGACACAAAGCCGAGGACCAACCCGACGCCGGCGGTTGGCAAAAAGCTGAGTCTTCTCCTGGGACAACTTCAAATTGTCCACCACCTGCCCCCAAATCTGATGCAACCTCTCCACCACAGCATCCACTCCAGGACAATCCGAAGATTCCACCTGACCGGAGGAAAATCGAGGATGAAATCCCGAATTACAGAAAAAAGGAGACACCAAGGTGGCAGAGCTGGCCCGATTATTGAGGGCAAACTCCGCTAAAGGCAAAAAAGCAACCCAATCATCCTGATCTGCAGACACAAAACACCTCAAATATGTCTCCAAAGTCTGATTCGTCCGCTCGGTCTGGCCATTAGTCTGAGGATGGAAAGCAGACGAGAAAGACAAATCTATGCCCATCCTAGCACAGAATGCCCGCCAAAATCTAGACACGAATTGGGTTCCTCTGTCAGAAACGATATTCTCCGGAATACCATGCAAACGAACCACATTTTGAAAAAACAGAGGAACCAACTCGGAAGAAGAAGGCAACTTAGGCAGGGGAACCAAATGGACCATCTTAGAGAAACGGTCACACACCACCCAGATGACAGACATCTTCTGAGAAACAGGAAGATCCGAAATAAAATCCATCGAGATGTGCGTCCAAGGCCTCTTCGGGATAGGCAAGGGCAACAACAATCCACTAGCCCGAGAACAACAAGGCTTGGCCCGAGCACAAACGTCACAAGACTGCACAAAGCCTCGTACATCTCGTGACAGGGAAGGCCACCAGAAGGACCTTGCCACCAAATCCCTGGTACCAAAGATTCCAGGATGACCTGCCAACGCAGAAGAATGAACCTCAGAAATGACTTTACTGGTCCAATCATCAGGAACAAACAGTCTACCAGGTGGGCAACGATCAGGTCTATCCGCCTGAAAATCCTGCAAGGCCCGCCGCAGGTCTGGAGAAACGGCAGACAATATCACTCCATCCTTAAGGATACCTGTAGGTTCAGAATTACCAGGGGAGTCAGGCTCAAAACTCCTAGAAAGGGCATCCGCCTTAACATTCTTAGAACCCGGTAGGTATGACACCACAAAATTAAACCGAGAGAAAAACAACGACCAGCGCGCCTGTCTAGGATTCAGGCGTCTGGCGGACTCAAGATAAATTAAATTTTTGTGGTCGGTCAATACCACCACCTGATGTCTAGCCCCCTCAAGCCAATGACGCCACTCCTCAAAAGCCCACTTCATGGCCAAAAGCTCCCGATTCCCAATATCATAATTCCGCTCGGCGGGCGAAAATTTACGAGAAAAAAAAGCACAAGGTTTCATCACGGAGCAGTCGGAACTTCTTTGCGACAAAACCGCCCCAGCTCCGATTTCAGAAGCGTCGACCTCAACCTGAAAAGGAAGAGCAACATCAGGCTGACGCAACACAGGGGCGGAAGAAAAGCGGCGCTTAAGCTCCCGAAAGGCCTCCACAGCAGCAGGGGACCAATCAGCAACATCAGCACCCTTCTTAGTCAAATCAGTCAATGGTTTAACAACATCAGAAAAACCAGCAATAAATCGACGATAAAAGTTAGCAAAGCCCAAAAATTTCTGAAGACTCTTAAGAGAAGAGGGTTGCGTCCAATCACAAATAGCCCGAACCTTGACAGGATCCATCTCGATGGAAGAGGGGGAAAAAATGTATCCCAAGAAGGAAATCTTTTGAACCCCAAAAACGCACTTAGAACCCTTCACACACAAGGAATTAGACCGCAAAACCTGAAAAACCCTCCTGACCTGCTGGACATGAGAGTCCCAGTCATCCGAAAAAATCAGAATATCATCCAGATACACGATCATAAATTTATCCAAATAATCACGGAAAATGTCATGCATAAAGGACTGAAAGACTGAAGGGGCATTTGAAAGGCCAAAAGGCATCACCAAATACTCAAAGTGGCCCTCGGGCGTATTAAATGCGGTTTTCCACTCATCCCCCTGCTTAATTCGCACCAAATTATACGCCCCACGGAGATCTATCTTAGAGAACCACTTGGCCCCCTTTATGCGAGCAAACAAATCAGTCAGCAGTGGCAACGGATATTGATATTTAACCGTGATTTTATTCAAAAGCCGATAATCAATACACGGCCTCAAAGAGCCATCTTTCTTAGACACAAAGAAAAAACCGGCTCCTAAGGGAGATGACGAAGGACGAATATGTCCCTTTTCCAAGGACTCCTTTATATATTCTCGCATAGCAGCATGTTCAGGCACAGACAGATTAAATAAACGACCCTTAGGGTATTTACTACCCGGAATCAAATCTATGGCACAATCGCATTCCCGGTGCGGAGGTAATGAACCAAGCTTAGGTTCTTCAAAAACGTCACGATAGTCAGACAAGAATTCAGGAATCTCAGAGGGAATAGATGACGAAATGGAAACCAAAGGTACGTCCCCATGCATCCCCTTACATCCCCAGCTTAACACAGACATAGCGTTCCAGTCGAGGACTGGGTTATGAGATTGCAGCCATGGCAATCCAAGCACCAACACATCATGTAGATTATACAGCACAAGAAAGCGAATAATCTCCTGATGATCCGGATTAATTCGCATAGTTACTTGTGTCCAGTATTGTGGTTTATTACTAGCCAATGGGGTGTAGTCAATCCCCTTCAGAGGTATAGAAGTTTCAAGAGGCTCTAAATCATACCCACAGCGTTTGGCAAAGGACCAATCCATAAGACTCAAAGCGGCGCCAGAGTCGACATAGGCATCCGCGGTAATAGATGATAAAGAACAAATCAGGGTCACAGATAGAATAAACTTAGACTGAAAAGTGCCAATTGAAACTGACTTATCAAGCTTCTTAGTACGCTTAGAGCATGCTGATATAACATGAGTTGAATCACCACAATAAAAGCACAACCCATTTTTTCGTCTAAAATTCTGCCGTTCGCTTCTGGACAGAATTCTATCACATTGCATATTCTCTGGCGTCTTCTCAGTAGACACCGCCAAATGGTGCACAGGTTTGCGCTCCCGCAGACGTCTATCGATCTGGATAGCCATTGTCATGGACTCATTCAGACCCGCAGGCACAGGGAACCCCACCATAACATCCTTAACGGCATCAGAGAGAACCTCTCTGAAATTCGCCGCCAGGGCGCACTCATTCCACTGAGTAAGCACAGACCATTTACGGAATTTTTGGCAGTATATTTCAACTTCATCTTGCCCCTGAGATAGGGACATCAAGGCTTTTTCCGCCTGAAGCTCTAAATGAGGTTCCTCATAAAGCAACCCCAAGGCCAGAAAAAACGCATCCACATTGAGCAACGCAGGATCCCCTGGAGCCAATGCAAAAGCCCAATCTTGAGGGTCGCCCCGGAGCAAGGAAATCACAATCCTGACCTGCTGAGCAGGATCTCCAGCAGAGCGAGATTTCAGGGACAAAAACAACTTGCAATTATTTTTGAAATTTTGAAAGCAAGATCTATTCCCCGAGAAAAATTCAGGCAAAGGAATTCTAGGTTCAGATATAGGAACATGAACAACAAAATCTTGTAAATTTTGAACTTTCGTGGTGAGATTATTCAAACCTGCAGCTAAACTCTGAATATCCATTTTAAACAGGTGAACACAGAGCCATTCCAGGATTAGAAGGAGAGAGAGAGAGGAAGGCTGCAATATAGGCAGATTTGCAAGTGATTAAATTGAAAGCACACTCAGAACTGAAGGAAAAAAAAAAAAAAAAAATTTTTCAGCAGACTTCTTTTTTCTCTCCTTTCTCTGCCAATTAATTTAACCCTTTGTGGCCGGTCAAACTGTTATGGTTCTCAATGGCAAGAGAACATAGCCCAGCATACATAGGAACTAGCTCTTGGAAGGATGGAAACTTAAACTGACCATGAACTAAACCTGCCGCACAACTAACAGTAGCCGGGTAGCGTAGCCTGCGTTTTATCCCTAGACGCCCAGCGCCGGCCGGAGGACTAACTAATCCTGGCAGAGGAAAATATAGTCCTGGCTCACCTCTAGAGAAATTTCCCCGAAAGGCAGACAGAGGCCCCCACATATATTGGCGGTGATTTAAGATGAAAATGACAAACGTAGTATGAAAATAGGTTTAGCAAAATCGAGGTCCGCTTACTAGATAGCAGGAAGACAGAAAGGGTACTTTCATGGTCAGCTGAAAACCCTATCAATACACCATCCTGAAATTACTTTAAGACTCTAGTATTAACTCATAACATCAGAGTGGCAATTTCAGATCACAAGAGCTTTCCAGACACAGAAACGAAACTGCAGCTGTGAACTGGAACAAAATGCAAAAAACAAACAAGGACAAAAGTCCGACTTAGCTGGAAGTTGTCTGGTAGCAGGAACATGCACAGAAAGGCTTCTGATTACAATGTTGACCGGCATGGAAGTGACAGAGGAGCAAGGTTAAATAGCGACTCCCACATCCTGATGGGAACAGGTGAACAGAGGGGATGATGCACACAAGTTCAATTCCACCAGTGGCCACCGGGGGAGCCCAAAATCCAATTTCACAACAGGTCCCCAACTGTACAAACCAACAGAGGTCCCCATCTGTACAAACCAATAGAGGTCACCAACTGTACAAACCAATAGAGGTCACCAACTGTAGAAACCAACAGAGGTCACCAGCTGTACAAACCAATAGAGGTCCTCAACTGTACAAACCAATAGAGGTCCCTAAAATGTACAAAACAATAGAGGTCCCCAACTGTACCAACCAATAGAGGTCACCAACTGTACAAACCAACAGAGGTCACCAGCTGTACAAGTCAATAAAGGTCTTCAACTGTACAAACCAATAGAGGTCCCCAACTGTACAAGGCAACAGAGGTCACCAGCTGTACAAACCAATAGAGGTCACCAACTGACAGTTGGTGACCTCTATTGGTTTGTACAGTTGGTGACCTCTGTTGGCTTGTAGAGTCGATGACCTCTGGTTTATACAGTTGGCAACTGTATAAACCAGAGATCATCGACTCTACAAGCCAACAGAGGTTCCCAACTGTACAATCCAACAGAGGTCCCCAACTGTACAATCCAACAGAGTTCCCCAACTGTACAAACAATAGAGGTCACCGTCTCTACAAACCAACAGAGTTCCCCAACTGTACAAGCCCTCAGAGGTCCCCAACTGTACAATCCAACAGAGTTCCCCAACTGTACAAGCCAACAGAGGTCCCCAACTGTACAATCAATAGAGGTCACCGTCTCTACAAACCAACAGAGGTCCCCAACTGTACAAACCAACAGAGGTCACCATCTATACAAACCAACAGAGGTCACCAGCTCTACAAACAATAGAGGTCACCAACTCTACAAGCAATAGAGGTCACTGTCTTTACAAACCAACAGGGGTCACCAACTCTACAAACCAATAGAAGTCACCAACTCTACAAACCAAAAGAGGTCACAAACTCATGTGACAGTCCTTGATTGGTCCAGTTGATTATGCCTCCACTAACAGCCCAGTATATAACAAAATACAGCATGACTGAGTACAATGAGTGGTACCAGATGTCCAGCCAGCCTGGGATGGTTTGTTCATCTTTATGAACAATTTTATTTTATAATTGTATGTGTAGCGCCCCCACTGCCGCAGGGCCGAGGGGTACCCGGTACCGGGCCTCTGAGTCTCTGCTCTGGGGTTGTCACGGTGGCTAGACCCGGTCCGTGACCCTGCTGAGGGGCGTACAGTAATAGATGTGGATGGTGGTGGTGGTGCGGTGTAATGCCGGTCACAGTAAATAACGAGGACACAAGGTTGCAGTCTCTTTACCTCTTTACTGAAGGCTTCTGGGTCCTCAGTCCGGAATACGGTTAACCGGGCTGCGCAAGTCCGGCCGGTCCGATGGCACCTCCAGAGTTCCCGTTGCAGGTGGAAATCTGTGCCTTCCTTCTAGCGCTTGTGTGTTGTGGTCCTCCCCTGCTGTGCTTACGGGATAGTACCCCACAACTGTTGTGTCTGTTCCTCGTGTTCCCTCACAACAACTCGATTCTGATGTTCTTCTTCTTCTCGCCCCCCAGATCTTATGGTAGGACACACCCGTATGACGGGAAGGCTCGGAGCTCTACCGGGACCCTAGAGTCGCCCCTCTCCAAAGGTTGCCCCCTATGTCTGCGTAGGTGATGTAGGTGAGACAGCCAGCCTATAGCTCTCTGTCCTGTCGTTGGTTTGAAGTAATGCTTAGAGCTCTGTACTTCCTCGGCGTTCCGGCCACCGGTTATTTACGCCTCAGTAGGATGTTGCCTCGGTCTAACAGCACGACTCCTACTGGTATTTCTCCCTGTTGCGTTGATCTCGATTCTCACTCAGCACAATAAATCTCGCTTCTTGTCCTTTCTTAGGGCACCGCCGCTATGAAGTGCAGGCGCGGTCCCGTAGCTTTCTCTCTGATTGCCAGGCCTCTGTCAGGATCCCACCCCTGACAGGGACCCTACCGAATCTTCCCCTACAACACCCTCTGCCACAAGGTGTTGCCTGGTTCCAACCCAGTCAGCTTTCTCTCTAACTTCCTGCCTAACTCCCAGTTTTACCAGACTGTGAGGAGTGGCCTAATGAATAGTACCCTTAGCTCCCCCTGGAGGCCAGACTGTGAAATGTATTGGTGTCTGTGATACCTGGTCAGATGAACTCCTTCAGTGCCATCAGACGTACCATAGCCCCCCTTAGCGGCGGAGCCATAGTACTTCAACGACCAGCACTCTGGGGCGCTGCACTCCCCCCCGGTTAAATCCAGTACTCCTGGACTGGGAAGAAAACAACAATACATGTCAGCAAAAAGACATACAATTTTGAAAATGCAAGTACAAGTCAACTTTTTAACAGAGCTTCCCTTTATGTGAGGTGAGGACACTTGAACGTTACAAACATGGTTAAATACTTTTTAAATAACTTTACTATAAATAACTTTTCTTACCCAACCGGGTATTCTACCAAGTGCAAAATTTTTAACATTAATTTAACATTGCCTTTAAGGACGTACTCGCTAAATCCACTAAAGACCTTCTTATATCACATATAAGGCTAATTAACTTTTATGCATTCTCCTTCTTTAAGTCTGCAGGACCGCCTGTCCTAACTGCTCCAGACCTACTGCCTCTCCTTTCTGTTACAGGACCGCTCCTTTCCGCCCGAGCCTACTGTCCTTCCACTACTATACACAGTATAGAACATATCATTTTTCTTTCAGTTTAGGATCACTGAGCCATCTCTGTATGGCTCCTAGGAGGACTCACCACTAACCCCTACGGGTTCACTTCCTGTCCTCATTCCTCTATTAACATTATTGAACATTTCTTACAATCAACTAGTTAGCTACATTTAACTTTCACATATCAACATCATCAATAATTTCTTTTCAAGACATTATTGCCATTCAACCATCTTAAGGCAACACTGTTCATAAGTGCAAGATGTGAACATCCCCTGTAAGAGGGGACCAAGTCTCTATGAAGTAGTACAACTTCTCAAGCCGCAAGTCCGTATGCAGCAAGGACTCCAGTGCAGGTTCTAAGAACCGTATCTTCGCAAAGAGTCCGTCTTTTATGTAAACCCAGTAGAGAGCACCTTTAAGAAGGTGCAAACTATATACAAGGAGTTTGTATCATGCATTGTTCATGATTCAGCAGTTCTGGATAACTTGTGCAAACGTAGAAAACAAACAAAAACAATAGGGATCCAGGGTCAACAAAGGGATCCCTTTAAGAGTAACCCGAGACGGGTTTTAGCAGCAAAGTAGTAGAGAAAAACAAGGAACTATTTACATTGGCAAAGTGTTAAGATATTTACTTAAACCACTCAGGAGGCAGCACCGGCGGAGGCAACCCCCTAGGGTATTGCGCACCGCCTGGTACTGCATAAGGGGACGTGTTGTCCCATCTGGGGGTCTGCGTACCCACTGTCTTCAGTTCTGGAGCAGCATGGGCACCATCCACCGGAAGAGGTGCCTCCTTGGCCACGAGGGTGGTGGAGGTGACAATGCTGCATGTCGTGGTCTTGACCATAGTGCACGCGAGGGTGACCTCGGTGGTCCTGGTAATGACCATGGGCTGACCACAAGGGGGCACCTTTGCTACAGGGATTAGCTTCACTGGCACCTTTATCGGGGGTATCACAGGGCTCTGCCTCTTGCGGACATTCAGGGCAAACCACCCCTTTTCCCCAAAGTGCCTGGTGTACGAGACTTCATCCCCCGGGTAGAGATCCCGGTCTGGGTGGCCCTCTTTGAGATGCGACTCAACATCCCTTCGGTTTACAAACACCTCCGCATACAGGCCCGGCTCTTTAATGAAGCCCCAGCCTCCGCGGAGCTTGAAGGTGGTGATGATGCCCTGCCTGCGCGGGGCCTGGTGAGCGGTGGGGTCCTTGCGGGCCCGGTCCTTGACCGCCAGGTCTTTTTGATGGTGGGCCTCCAGCCCGGCCTGGTACTCTTTTTCCTTCTCCTCCCACTGCTGTTCCAGCTGGGCCTGGTATTCCTCCCAGCTCAGGGCCTGCACCATCTCCCCTTCCTGTGTTTTCACCCCGGGGAACCCCATAAGGTTGGATCCTGGGTTCACCCAGCGGCATACCGTGCGTTCCGCACGGGTCTCACACAACAGGGTGGTTGGCACGATCGGGGCCTTCAGGCGGTGTTCCATGCCCGTTGCCTCCTCCCATGGTAACAGGTGTTGGAGTCTATGGGTCCCAGGGAGAGGGGGTGCCGCAACAGGGCCTATTAACAAGTCCTCTGCTGGCAGGACAGGGTCGACGGACTCACCAGCCGATGCAGGTTCCTCCTCCGCAGCAGGGTCCGCTGGCGGTGTCGGCGAGGGCCTCAGCAACAACTCCGGTAATGGTACAGGATCCGATGTCAGAGGACCTCCTTCCGGCGCCACCTGGTGCGGAGCCTGGGCCTCCGCGTTTAGCTGAAGGAGCTGGTGGATCAGGTCTCCCATCTCAGCCTGCAACAGATCAGCGCTGTCCGTGGAGAATTGGCTGCGGTACTCGTCCGGGTAGTTGAGGGAGACTTCTGCTTCCACCCCACATTCGGGTTCCGAGCTGCTGGCCATGGCGCCCCCCACGTGGGTCACTTCCTGATCCTTTTCCCGCTCTCTCCTTCGTGGGCGGTTTCGTTTTCGTTGTCTCCGCCCTCCATTGAGGATTAGGAGGCGGATCTCGGCTGCTGACGGACACGTCCTCACGGTGCAGAAATATTTAGACGGGGCGGCCATTGTCTTTCGCGCTCTTCAGCTTGTCTACGCCCACTCCACGCCCTTCTTCTTCTCCTGCGCTCTCTTCAGCGCTGTAATGGCGGCGGATTTTGGCGGCAAGTGGCACAGCACAGTCTTTGCAATAAAGTACAGTCCAAGTATAATAAATCACAGTTCCAAGGCACACATGATTCTTCAGGCTTAAGTAGATCCTGTTCGTGACGCCAAGTTGTAGCACCCCCACTGCCGCAGGGCCGAGGGGTACCCGGTACCGGGCCTCTGAGTCTCTGCTCTGGGGTTGTCACGGTGGCTAGACCCGGTCCGTGACCCTGCTGAAGGGCGTACAGTAATAGATGTGGATGGTGGTGGTGGTGCGGTGTAATGCCGGTCACAGTAAATAACGAGGACACAAGGTTGCAGTCTCTTTACCTCTTTACTGAAGGCTTCTGAGTCCTCAGTCCGGAATACGGTTAACCGGGCTGCGCAAGTCCGGCCGGTCCGATGGCACCTCCAGAGTTCCCGTTGCAGGTGGAAATCTGTGCCTTCCTTCTAGCGCTTGTGTGTTGTGGTCCTCCCCTGCTGTGCTTACGGGATAGTACCCCACAACTGTTGTGTCTGTTCCTCGTGTTCCCTCACAACAACTCGATTCTGATGTTCTTCTTCTTCTCACCCCCCAGATCTTATGGTAGGACGCACCCGTATGACGGGAAGGCTCGGAGCTCTTCCGGGACCCTAGAGTCGCCCCTCTCCAAAGGTTGCCCCCTATGTCTGCGTAGGTGATGTAGGTGAGACAGCCAGCCTATAGCTCTCTGTCCTGCCGTTGGTTTGAAGTAATGCTTAGAGCTCTGTACTTTCTCGGCGTTCCGGCCACCGGTTATTTACGCCTCAGTAGGATGTTGCCTCGGTCTAACAGCACGACTCCTACTGGTATTTCTCCCTGTTGCCTTGATCTCGTTTCTCACTCAGCACAATAAATCTCGCTTCTTGTCCTTTCTTAGGGCACCGCCGCTATGAAGTGCAGGCGCGGTCCCGTAGCTTTCTCTCTGATTGCCAGGCCTCTGTCAGGATCCCACCCCTGACAGGGACCCTACCGAATCTTCCCCTACAACACCCTCTGCCACAAGGTGTTGCCTGGTTCCAACCCAGTCAGCTTTCTCTCTAACTTCTTGCCTTACCCCCAGTTTTACCAGACTGTGAGGAGTGGCCTAATGAATAGTACCCTTAGCTCCCCCTGGAGGCCAGACTGTGAAATGTATTGGTGTCTGTGATACCTGGTCAGATGAACTCCTTCAGTGCCATCAGACGTACCATAGCCCCCCTTAGCGGCGGAGCCACAGTACTGCAACGACCAGGACTCTGGGGCGCTGCATATGTATTTGAGGCTAAAATCATTTTTGCTAAATTTTTGCATCATTTGGCTGTTATAAGCTCTTCATTTCCTTGCACATTCAACTTTGAAGTGGTCTGTGGAAGATAAATCAGCTGAGAGGAGCTCAGAAAAAGACAGATTAAAAAAATTACAAATTCTCTAATTGGTTCGGCAGAATAAATTCACTGGCGGAGTCTTAGTTAACTAATTCTGCAGCCAACAAAACACCTATATATATCCTAAATAGTAGCCATTGGATCAATATGCACACCTATAGAAGAAGGCTCCACACAAGAGTAACCATTGATAAAACCAATATTTTATTATTACAAAAAACAATAAAAAAGGACCAAAGATTGGTCATAAAATTCAATAGAAATAACAGGTGAGGACCACATAAACAGGAAAAAAGGAGGTGGATACGCCTGGAAACAATTAATGTATTGACAATCCAAATACAAAAGTCTGTGCCAGATGATGAATATTAGTTAGCTAATTAATTACAGCATAATGCTGTATGTGATACAAAGAGACTTTATTTAATGGAGCAGGGCACACCCATGCAGTAAACCTATGTATGCAAAAATCATTTAAGCATACAGATACATATAGGGGCCGACGGGGGTCCTGCGAAGTCTATCAAATCAATGTGAAATACATGCGAAATAAAAAACTTTAAACATTCATTACCAGTTCAAGTAAAGAGAATCCAGGCGTCCACCACACCCAATTCTGCAGCCAGCAAGGGACAGGGCAACACAGAAGCTGATTTATGATCACGTGAAAGTTCAGCTCAACTTTAATTTGGTCTTTGATCACAGTTCAGCACCCAGGAATTTAGAACAAGACAGATCAGCTACAACCTCTCCTCACAGAGGAAGCTCGCTGATGGATTCTCAGTTAACTCATTCAGCAGCCAGCAATAGACACAGGTTTAAGGCAAATGGAGCTATATTTTAATTTAAAAAAAATACAAAAATGATTTATAGACAAAAGTGAATGCATTTAAGTAGGAAAGTAAATTTGTCCCCAAAGGTAGACAATCCCTGGTTCATCTACCAACAACTGCTATAGAACCCATCCATCCAACCCCCAGACTCAGAGATTCTCTGATTTATCTGGAACTTTTTAGGAACCTCTTTGGACCATCTTAATTCCCCCGGAGTGTACTGGTCTTGTCACCATCATCAGCACACAGCGGGTAGAAGGACAGTCTCTCCACTTGTTTGATCTGGAAGGAGACCTTTTTTCATTTCCTAATAAAACTCTTTCCAGCAGATACAAGATTACTCCATGTATAAAATATCTTGTGGACATTACAGTAGAATTTGGGAAGTTGACAGAAGTAGCTACTAGAAACATAATAAGATGATAAGGAGCGCGTGGTGGGAGACATGGCCTCCCTGCTGTCTGGGACTGCCCTCTGCAATGAATGCTATTTCCTTCATTATTTCTTCTCACAAGAAGTGAAAACTGGTGCCAAGAAACTTGGTAGAACCTACCCAGGAAATGATAATGACTGTGAACTGCTTGTACCTCAGGACATTGCAGAAGCTTCTGCTGACAGGTTGGGATGTATCAGCTGTAAATACCAATATCACAACATACAACCAATCTGTCTGGCTCCATGTGCGCTTGTAACCCAACACTGAGCATGTACATCATGTATGTTTGTAGCATGTCAGAGCGCACAGCATTTCAGTGTACATATAAGCAAATTACATTACTGATCCTTAGTTACATGCTGTATTATACTCCAGAGCTGCACTCACTATTCTGCTGGTACAGTCACTGTGTACATACATTACTGATCCTGTCCTGATCCTGAGTTACATCCTGTATTATACCCCAGAGCTGCACTCACTATTCTGCTGGTGCAGTCACTGTGTACATACATTATATTACTGATCCTACTGATCCTGAGTTACATCCTGTATTATACTCCAGAGCTGCACTCACTATTCTGCTGGTGCAGTCACTGTGTACATACATTATAGTACTGATCCTGTACAGATCCTGAGTTACATCCTGCATTATACTCCAGAGCTGCACTCACTATTCTGCTGGTGCAGTCACTGTGTACATACATTACTTATCGTGAGTTACATCCTGTCTAATACTCCAGAGCTGCACTCACTATTCTGCTAGTGCAGTCACTGTGTACATACATTGCATTACTTATCCTGAGTTACAGCCTGTATAATACTCCAGAGCTGCACTCACTACTCTGCTGGTGCAGTCACTGTGTACATACATTGCATTACTTATCCTGAGTTACATCCTGTATAATACTCCAGAGCTGCACTCAATATTCTGCTGGTGGAGTCACTGTGTACATACATTACATTACTTATCGTGAGTTACTTCCTGTATAATACTTCAGAGCTGCACTCACTAGTCTGCTGGTGGAGTCACTGTGTACATACATTGCATTACTTATCCTGAGTTACATCCTGTATTATACTCCAGAGCTGCACTCACTATTCTGCTGGTGGAGTCACTGTGTACATACATTGCATTACTTATTACAATACTGATCCTGGGTTGCATCCTGTATCATACTCCAGAGCTGAACTATTATAGGGATTCACCCTCAGCAGTAGGCATTAGGTAGTGTTCACACAGACAATGCAGTTTGGTCCAAACAGGTGCAGTTTTATTGCTTTCATAAAACTCCAAGGGATTCCAAAATTCAAAACCACCTCTTCTGGGCACAAAGGTATCACAGCAAATAAACAGTTCATTCAGCAGGCCCATATATGACAATGTGGGCTCACTGATTACAGTCCTTTCTCCCTGAACAAACTTCATACACAGAAGAAGTACGATCCTACCAGTGTCCATATAAACTTCAGCAGCTTCCAGCACTAAACAGAAGTATTCAACTCCATTCCTATAACTCACATTGAACTGGCTGTAGCTTCCACAAGTTACTCTGTAGCTCCAACACACAGACTGCTCAGCTTTCCTAGCTGACCTTTGCAGTCTCCACTGCGAGAGAGATCATGGCTGGTCTCTCTCCCAGCTATAGCTCACAATTTAGCTTGTCACTCACCAGCTTTAACACACTCGACTCTGATGAACATTCAGCAGCCTGACACAAAATAGACCTATTTCCTGGTTTCTAGTCAAAGCTAGCCAGGTATTTCTAGTTAAGACCTACAGTGCTGGGACTTAACACAGTTCAAGCTGCCATGGAGAAAAATTAAAATCTATAAAGACATCTCCGGAGGAGGGACATATCACATTCATATTGAACATATGGGATCAATTATAGCTGAGGAAGTGAAAAGAGCTGACGCTTTAACCTCCATTGTAGTAGAACCTCCTGTTGTGAACAGATAATTACAGCAGCGATCTGCTCTGAGAGCTAGTCACTAGGTCTAGGATACGTATAACTCAGAGGCGGAGATGTACACTTCTGAGGCAAAAGCTTCCTCTTTTGTTCAAAGGAATTCTCTCAGACTTTCTGGGGCCAGTGGTCAGTGATGAATACTGGGGTTTGCATTGCTTCGATATCTATGCAAGATATATTTTCAGTGTCGTAACAAAGGAGCAAACAATGCATTCACTCACATCACCGTAAGGCCATTCAAACACCTCCAACTTAATATCGTTCAGATGGATGATGCTACACGTGCCATGTTTCATCTCTATAGAAAGGTAAAATCGTGATAGGAAATGTGTCAATGATATCATCACCCCTGGAGGTCCCAGGCAAGAGATATCCAAAAAGTTGGGTATCTCAATCAATTTCTAAAAGACCTAGCACATCCCACGAACAGCCCCCGAATGAGCTCACCAAGGGGGGTATGTGGGCGTAACCAAAATCTAATAAAAATCAGAGTTTGGGGTTTGGTCATTTGTCAGTCCTGGAAGGTAGATATTGCTGTAGTTTTGTCAGTTTTCCTAAAGAGTACCTCCCTCTGCTACGCTCAAAGCAATTTCCATGACTCAGTACTTTGAACAATATACTTGAATTACTATGTACAGACAGAGGTGGCATCTTATTCATTTAACAATATACCCAGATCATTGCTATATACATTTGTGATTGAGGATAATGTCACATTTGCATGTAGCTGAAAAGTGGGGCCCTGGAGTTGATTACAGATGGGCCCTTGACACCCCATTCTGACACTGCTTGTGTGTATTTATTGATTAATAAAATGCTAAGATTTTTTTTGTAGAATCTTTTGGAGGTTGTTGACTTCTTACTGTTGAGAGGACACCCTTTTTAGTTTGTGGTTTTAATTTTTTATTTTCTGTACAAGATTATAGGGACATCCATTTTTCCTGAGCTGTTGCTTCTAGCACTAGAACAGGAAGCATTAGCTTAATATTAGACTCAGTGGCCAGAGAAGAAACGATCCTAATTTCCTACAAGTTAAAACTGCTTTTGACGCAAGTACTATACATTCATAATATGTCCTGACTGCATTATGCCAGCACCATAGGAGCTGGAGATCCTTTTCCCTTATGTCCAGTATTGTCCAGCATCTTGGCTGTCCTGAACTGAAAGCTTCTCATATAAAGATCCATCTTCACTTCTTGTACAGAGACACAGACCCGTGGACACATCCTGTAATCAGTCCCAGCCTATCTGCTTCAAGAGGTGGATTACACTTGACAACAGGCAGTGACCGCAAGTTGCACAGAAGGGAAAGACCTAGTGGCCCAGTGGCCAGCACTTTGGAAAGATTTTTTGATGGGAGAGAACATGATTTTTTGATAAAATGGTTTGCAGATGGTCCATTCAATACACGTATTAAATGAGATCAAGTTATCTGAAAGTACAGGGACCAATTAAATGGTCTTCTTTTGAAGGACAGAGCAATGCACTTGACTACAACTACATTATAGTGTCCCACTGAGAATAAGGCCAATCAGAGTCCAAATATTGATTTTTTGATCTTTAGTTGCTTTATTGCGATGAATTAACATGTCAGGGGGCAGCTCTTAAAACTGGTTTCTGTTGTAAAGATGTACGCCGCCCTCTATAAAGTGCTCAGCAGAGAGCATGTCTGTAATATAAAAGAAAAAAAAAGAGAAGCCAGCACTGCTTAGGGTTAGAACGCAATACAAATGGTGCATATGCACCTACTGAATTCTAACTGTAGTTCAAATATGAGACATTTAGCAAATAATTGATCAATTCTTTGAGCTACCCCGCCAGCTGTGTCCTGGCCTGTCTCACCCTTTAACTTTGGTGTTGGTTTGGAGGTATAGAAGCCAGATCTGATATGTCCGCACAGGACCTGATCGGCCTTCACCTACACTGTCCTTCCTGGCACCAAGGGAGTGACTCTGAAAATGCTCCAGGTACAGCTTGCATGTTATGTGAAGTAATGGTGTCTTTCTTTTTATACTCTGTATATACATTTAGGAGGCCGTAATGGCACAATGTTATCAAAACACGTAGAGTAGGACTGCCCCATTATGAGATTGCCGTGAAGTGGCGGGGTAGCTCAAAGAATTGATCAATTATTTGCTAAATGTCTCGTATTTGAACTACAGCTAGAATTCAGTAGGTGCATGTGCACCATTTGTATTGCGCTCTGACCATAAGCAGTGCTGGCTTCTCTTTTTTTTTTTATGTCTGTAATATAAACCATGACCAAAAACTGACCACAGGTCTTTGCTCTTGGCCTGGTCCGGATTAAACATTCATGTCCTTTGACAGCAGCAAAGTTGATTTTCAGTTAATTATGTAAAATATGCTGCAACCATGGCTCGTGTGAAAGTCAAAAACATTGTACGACATAATTGATTAATCTATTCTCACGTCCTCTACAAGAAAAGAGTGCCTCCAACTCTTGAGGACCACGTAATATGTAAAAAATGTAATGTTTGGCACACCACCTGAAAAGTACGGCTTGTCCACTTCACTGTATTATGTAACTCCCAATGGATTGTGTGGCTTGGATTCTACAAAATATCTGCCATGTGTGTCAGGGTTTCAGGTTGGTGGTAGAAGCTACCATTCAACCAGACGTTCCTCTTAGTTTAAGTGCCATGAGCTGGTTCTTCACATCATATCGTTATCTACTTGAAATGTTGACACTGGGTAAAACCATGGCAGTCCGAAATCGGACATTACCGATTGGCATCTGCCCACAATCTGTTGACCAATCATCCCCTTACACGTTAGTATGTCGTGCAAACAACTCGATATAGGATCTAATGTGTATGGGGGCCTTAAGAGTGGCAATCACTGGCAATGGTACACGCTAAGAATATCAACTTAGTTGTCATCTTTTTGATGAGATGGGACTTGTAGGTAGACCAAAAAATTATTGTCACACTTTCGAGTTAGACAGTCGGATGGGGCATCAAGGCTCCAAAAAATGTGAGCAAATGTTGTGACTCTTATGTTTAACTGGTAGGAGTTCTTAAAAGGTGCTTGAGAGATCATAAAGGTGGATGCCCTGATGTGGTGGGAGCCCTTGAGCAAGAGCCCCTATTGCCCTCATTATCATCACGCCATGGGTTGCCTGCAGCTTTGTTTGACACTCCAGACACGGGTTAACATTTTAACCTTCCTGTTCTTCCTGTGCACATTGTGCATATATTGCACATGGAGTCCAATGAACGAGATGCTAACATTTATTATCTTTGGCACAGGCTGGTTTGTAAGCAAAAGTATGCTAAAAGAAACAAAGAAAGAAGCCTGTAAAGAGAAATGGAGCTCGCAGCTGGAGAGCCAGGAACCATAATTGTGACTGAAAGAATGTTTCTCCAAGGGCTTTGTAAAATGCTTATGTTAACTAAATACACACCCATCCACACTGCGAGCCATAATGTTACAACGTGATAACAGGCACTGGGCTGAAAAACAAGTCTGAAAAGAGGAATATGGATCATTCTACATAGCAGCTGAGAAGGCCATATCTTCTTTAAGGAAGGTAGCCCACTGAAGCTTCATAAAAATTTTCATGTAGGGGGAGCTGTGCCCTGAACTGTATGGGTATGTGGCACTGTCATTGGAATGTATCCAGAGAATAATGGACATTATGGTTAATGCGGACAACATGGATAGGCAATAGAAAGTCAAATGAAACTAACACACTTTTAGGGAGTTTTGTTCAAGACCGCCATATTGGCCAATAGCAGTCAATAAAGTACATGCATAAAAGCAAATGTGGCAACTAATAATACCCCCCATTGTGTTTCCCGTGGATTGCGAAGAATAGGAATTAGCTAGTGCAACCTCTTACTCCACTCATGACTGCTGGCTTTTAAGGATCCATCACTAATACGACCTTTCCATTTTCATCAATTATGTTTAATTCCTAATGTATTTAATTGACAGAGGCTAAATTAAATCATCAGCGCCAAGATGATCCCACCAAGTAGTGCCACACAACAGGGTGGCTCTTAGATCATAAAGGACTGTACACAACTAGTCTAGGACGACCTATGTCTCCGTCAGTAGAATATCTTACTCAATCTCTTGTGGTTGGTCATCCACACAATTTAGCAAAGCGTATCCATCACCCTATTCGTATGCTTTTTTCTTCCGGCTCAGCCATTTTGGAAACCCATCATAGGGAGAGAGCATCAAGCTTATAAATTTGATACCCACGAGCCATAGGGTTGGTATAACTAATGTTGCTTCACGATTTTTCTTTTTCATGTCCAAGGTTTAGAGAGGTTGTCTTCTTCAGATAACGATCCTCAAGGATTAGCTGTGATTGGCAGAGAAACCTGGCAGGAAGGGATCTATTTTCTAGTTTACAAGAATATGATCTTATGATATTGGTCAATGACAGATTTTAGAAGAAACCCGACCATGGTTATTTATAGTGGATGCAAAGGCCCCCGTACCACATAGAAACACACCATGTGATAAATTGAGCATTGTAGATGTGTGGCCCGTTACCAAATTTACATCGCCCTCATAGAGGCTTCAAGCTTCCCTTCATGGTGGTATAAATGCTCTTACTAGTGCTTAGTCACTAAACAACAGCAGCTGCTTTACTATACGGTCAAACAAACACCATTACATTATGGCGGGTATGATTCGACCCTCTGTATACAAAGCTGAGGAGGAACAGGAAACCAGGATTAGATCTCGTAATGCCAGATAGCATAAGGTCTGCTTAATCGTAAGGAGCTGCCAAAAATCTAACAGATTAAATAAAATCAGTCTTCTGTATTTTGGGGCTTGGCTCATGAATTGAGAAAAGCCACATTGTGGGAAGTTTGTAATAAGCAAAACAGAGATAAGACAGGAACCATATGTGGAGGGGTCTCATGGAGAACTTTACCAAGTTGCCCAAAATTGAACCAGTCAACAAAATCAAGATCTAGTAGATCAGGTTTAAGAACAACATGATAAAATCGATGACTACATATAGTACATGATATCGGTTTTAAAAGTGGAATCTCACCATTTGACGGCAGAAGTTGCCCACTGGCATCTGTTATCACATTTCCGGTGGATGGTTGGTTATGTGTCTACAGTCAATATCCAGTGAAGCCTGTGAGTTATGGATATAGGTATCTAAATATGTATGTGCAGCTTTCCTGGTATCTTCCTTAGACTAATATGGAGATTCATCATCCAGAGTGGCCAAAGCTCTATTGGGGCTTCAATATTAACAAGCCCGACCCAGGGTTGCTCAGTTGGAGCACTTTTAGTATTATATGTTGAGTGCATGAAATAAGTAATAATTCTCATACTTGATAACATCTACTGGAAAATCAGATTTGTACCTTACCATTGAATTATGTTCTGCCAGATGTTTTTTGTGCCCCAAGTCAGTCTTCTTCAGGTTTACAGATATATCAGCAAACACATTTTACTAATGTGGTAAGGTTCAGTGTCCCACTGTCCAGGTTTATGGTGCCTCTGTGAAAAATATTTTGTGGAGGCCCTAAGAATGAAGAGAATAAATAATAGTTTTGGTAAAACAAGTTACTTGTGAGGGATCAATAGTTACAAAATTCAGGTTAATCAAGCAATAGTCAAAAACTACCATAATGCAAGCAAGGAACTGTGCCTAAAAAATATACTTATAAAGGCAAGATATGAGTACCCAGTTTCATGTTCTAAAGCCAGGCATCAAAGACTTAAAGTTAGGCCATGCTAAGGGTAGTGGGTGAGATACTTGGATAGGGAAGGCCCTTGGACATTTGCTTCTGTATTCCATACTGGTAGCGACCATCAACTGATACTGGACTGGGGAAATGATGCACAAAGTGGCCAATGGTAGAAAACTGTCTACAGATTCTGTAATAAAGTAATGGTCACATTTACCTTCTTTTTTAAAAACAGAATTTGCCCCATTTCTTAGTGCTTTAAAAAATGTTCTAGACTAAGAATGTGGGAGCAAATTTAGAACTTGGCGATGAGTAGATGACTGTGTTTACCTGTGTATCTATGGTCAGTTGTGACTGATTATTCTGAAACTACACAAGTTTTCCTAAATTATAGCCATTCTTAAATTACAGTACCATTCCCTGGATATTTTGTGCCTGTAATTGTGATGGTCATGGGCTATAATTTTGCAGCTATTTTTTACTGGACTTTCCATTACAGAATGGTCATTTAAGGCAAGGGTCACACCACAGACTAGAGACAAGTTGTCCTCTTACTGTTCAAAGAAGTTATACTGTAGTCATTCTTGAGATCTCCAATTAGCACATGGACACATGTACCACAGTGACAGACTATAGAGCTGCAATATGGCTCCTATCGAGTGTACATCACCGTCCATATACGGACCATAACACCCAGTCTGAACGCTGTAGTTACCGAGGGAAAAAAACATGTTTTAGATCTAAAGACAACATGACAGCAATGAATTGCAAATTTTTGCTTTTCTTCTTTTTTTCTTTGTGCGGCTTGGACAATTATAAAACTATAAAAATTCTTGGAAGACTCAGGGGTCTAAGGGGTAACGTTTCTCCTTATGGAGAGTGACATACCAGCTGGCTTGTCAAGGTAAGGAGGCTTATTCACCGTGCAATGCTCCTCTGGGAAATTAAATATGCAAATTGCCTCTTCTGAGAAAAAGAGGACTTAAACTCTATAGCGCCACCTGTTGGAAGTAGCGATCCTACAAGTCACAATCAACCCTTTAACGAGTCATGCAATGCAACTTCCAACAGGTGGAGCTATAGAGTTTAAGTCCTCTTTTTCTCAGAAGAGGCAATTTGCATATTGGAAGACTCAATATTTCTTCCTTCTAGAAGTTATATAATTATGATGAAATAAGCCTTCTCTTTTGGAAACATCTAATAAATTAAAAATGGTTTTGGATCATGGGGTGGACTACGCTTCCAACAAAGACACACATGACAGTGGAGGACATCTTGATCAGAAGATGTTTACATTGAGTGGTGCAGGAGAGATGGAGCCATCATGATTTGTACCAAGACTGAAGGGCCTGGGGGATTGATTGCCTATTCATCCCATTTCCATGACCCTTTCAATAACTTCCCATCTTCCCGTCTTCTATTGATGTTGTTACTTTGAAGGTTATATTCTTACTGAGAGTTTTGGGGGGATTTTGGAGTCAAAACGGAGCAGAAACTACCTACATCCTCCTCAAAAATACTCAATATGCATATACCCAAAGGGTAGTCCTGACACACAATAATATCGGGGATTAGACAAACCAAGGTTGGGTCCCACCTCTCACTAGGCCTATTGTAACCTAATGGTCTGCCTTTATGATAGATTAATTCAGAGCAACCAGTCAGACATTATATAGGTTGATCAACTATTGTCTGCTATCTTTTTAGGTAATCACTGGAATAATGAAGAGCTTATTTCTCCTGTATTCCTGGGTGATCATCTGCCATGCACTACCATTTGAACAAAGAGGATTCTGGGACTTTTCAATGGATGATGGATTAACAATGATGAAGGACGAGGCTAATGAGGATGGGTCAGGTTTTACTATATCTCCTCCAGTTGATGGTCCTACCGGTTTACCCCCTGGCATGCCCCCCATTGACTTATGTCCATTTGGATGCCAGTGTCACCTTCGTGTTGTGCAGTGTTCTGACCTCGGTGAGTCTACATCTTAAAATCTTAAAATGTTCATGTATAGGAAACGTAAATATTTATCCTCATTTCGAGTAAGGTAAATCCACATGGGTGGGAATTCCTGCAGATTTTATCAGCAGATTTACTCAGGTAAAATCCACAGATGATAACATCCTCAATGGAAAATCCACTACATATACAGTACACACCAAAAGTTTGGACACACCTTCTCATTTAAAGATTTTTCTGTATTTTCATGACTATGAAAATTGTACATTCACAATGAAGTCATCAAAACTATGAATTAACACATGTGGAATTATATACTTAACAAAAAAGTGTGAAACAACTGAAAATATGTCTTATATTCTAGGTTCTTCAAAGTAGCCACCTTTTGCTTTGATGACTGCTTTGCACACTCTTGGCATTCTCTTGACGAGCTTAAAGAGGTAGTCGCCGGAAATGGTTTTCACTTCACAGGTGTGACCTGTCAGGTTTAATAAAGCGGGATTTCTTGCCTTATAAATGGGTTTGGGACCATCAGTTGTGTTGAGCAGAAGTCTGGTGGATACACAGCTGATAGTCCTACTGAATAGACTGTTTCAAAGTTTTCCCAATTTTTCGGACTGACTGACCTTCATTTCTTAAAGTAATGATGATGGCCACTCGTTTTTCTTTACTTAGAATTTGTATTATGGCAAGAAAAAGCAGCTAAGTAAAGAAAAACGAGTGGCCATCATTACTTTAAGAAATGAAGGTCAGTCAGTCTGATAAATTGGGAAAACTTTGAAAGTGTCCCCAAGTGCAGTTGCAAAAACCATCAAGCGCTACAAAGAAACTGGCTCACATGAGGACCGCCCCAGGAAAGGAAGACCAAGAGTCACCTCTGCTTCTGAGGATGTTTATCAGAGTAACCAGCCTCAGAAATCGCAGGTTAACAGCAGCTCAGATTAGAGACCAGGTCAATGCCACACAGAGTTCTAGCAGCAGACACATTTCTACAACAACTGTTAAGAGGAGACTTTGTGCAGCATGCCTTCATGGTAAAATAGCTGCTAGGAAACCACTGCTAAGGACAGGCAACAAGCAGAAGAGACTTGTTTGGGCTAAAGAACACAAGGAATGGACATTAGACCAGTGGAAATCTGTGCTTTGGTCTGATGAGTCCAAATTTGAGATCTTTGGTTCCAACCACCATGTCTTTGTGCAACGCAGAAAAGGTGAATGGATGGACTCTACATGCCTGGTTCCCACCGTGAAGCATGGATGAGAAGGTGTGATGGTGTGGGGGTGCTTTGCTGGTGACACTGTTGGGGATTTATTCAAAATAGAAGGCATACTGAACCAGCATGGCTACCACAGCATCTTGCAGCGGCATGCTATTCCATCCAGTTTGCATTTAGTTGGACCATCATTTATTTTTCTACAGGACAATGACCCCAAACACACCTCCAGGCTGTGTAAGGGCTATTTGACCAAGAAGGAGAGTGATGGGGTGCTATGCCAGATGACCTGGCCTCCACAGTCACCAGACCTGAACCCAATCGAGATGGTATGGGGTGAGCTGGACCGCAGAGTGAAGGCAAAAGGGCCAACATGTACTAAGCATCTCTGGGAACTCCTTCAAGATTGTTGGAAGACCATTTTCGGTGACTACCTCTTGAAGCTCATCAAGAGAATGCCAAGAGTGTGCAAAGCAGTCATCAAAGCAAAAGGTGGCTACTTTGAAGAACCTAGAATAAGACATTTCAGTTGTTTCACACTTTTTTGTTAAGTATATAATTCCACATGTGTTAATTCATAGTTTTGATGCCTTCAGTGTGAATTTACAATTTTCATAGTCAAGAAAATACAAAAAATCTGTAAATGAAAAGGTTTGTCCAAACTTTTGATCTGTACTGTATGTCCCTATGTAATTCTGATAGATATGATGAAGAAATATAATCACATAACCGGTCTTCTCAGTATACAGGTTTAGATCCGTCTACTGAAGCTCTTGCTTGAAAAGATCCAATTTTTACAGCACGAAGAATCTTATGGTCACGCAGTTTTTTTAGATGTGGATTCTTCTGGTTGAAAAAATATATGTCCATAAATCACATAAAAATCAACACTTTTTTGGATTGTTTTTGTTGGCATTTCTGTTTGAGAAAAGAACCAAATTTGACTACTGAACCAGAAAAAAAAATCTCATACACAAAGCAACATTAAAAAAAGCACAAAAAAAGTTTAAAAATTTAAATAGATGCTTTTCTTTTAAAAATTTTCAGCTTGAAAAATCCATGGAGACAATCTGTGTGAACAAAAACGTATATTCACAAGTTATTTGACATGGATTTTGGAGCAGATCTGTTTCAAGATAATAATAAAAGAAACACTTCAAAAACCTTTTCAATAACTATCAAGTAAAGTTCACACGATGAGTTTTTGGTGAGTTTTTTATGCTGAATATTTTTGAAAAAAATGCAAGTAAGCTATTTCACTTAAAGAGGTGGTCCACTACAATGTATAATTTTCCCATCGATTTAAACCTTTTAAACAGGTATTTTTGTTAAATACCTTCTTCTGCCATATTTGCTTGTGAGTGGCGCTATCACTGACCACTCAGTCTGCATCATGTGACCCAGGCTGCAACCGCCGCTGAAGTCACGTCATTTTCCGGATTCTGTTTTTTTTGTTTTCAATTTTTTTTCTCCAAGTCGAAAAAGAAAGAACATATCATTTTTGTGGGTGTTTTTGTTATAGAAAAGGTCTTCAAATTTGACAACTAAATCAATAATAATAATAATAATAATAATAAATGCTCAATATACAAGAATGGTGTTTAAGAAAGCTCCCAAAAATGTGGTTTTTAAAGCATTTTTTGGTGTGGATTTTTTAGCCACAAAACTCTGTCTGAACATACCCTTAGACAGCGGGGTTTAGGTCTGAAGTACATTAGCTGGTTTAACAGAGCTGCACATATGGGATGGAATAAAATCAATGTAATAAATCACTAACCCTTCAATTTCCTTTGATTCATTTTTAAGGGAGAAGAAAATTTGAATGCCTTTCATCAAATTTGACACCAAATATTGGGCTGTGACAATTGTGCATTCCATGAATGTGACTTGTTCCCTAAGGGCTCATACTCATTAGCGAGGAAAATGAACGAGTGCTATCTGGCAAAAAAAATCGGATTGTACTCTGTCTTATGTTATTCTATGAATCCCTGCTCATCTGCAATTTTTATTCTCAGCTCAGACGGGACAGAGAAAAAAATTGCAGCATATATCGGACAAGACTCGCCAATGCAAGACAATGCGTGCGTGAAAAGAATTGCACAGGACACGGACCATGCATGTGCTGCCTGATTTTTACACAGGCATGTCCTAGAAAACTGCTGCATACAGTAAAATCAAGGTGTGACAAGTCAGATTACAACAGATAGATACACATAGAATAGATAGATATACAGAAGTCAGTGACATATGTAATTAGTACAGTGCTTGTGTAACTTACTGGACATGTATTTAATTTCTAAATTAATAAATTACAGAAAAAAATGGAGTGGGATCCCCTGAAATTTTGTTAACCAGCAGAGGGAAAGCCAACGGAAGGGAGTAATAACATGGAGCTTCCCAGGCTAGTAATATCAGCTCACAGCTGTATACTTAGCCTTTACTGGTTATTAAAATGGGGGACCCCCCAAAAAATGAGGTAGGGCCTCCCTATAATTGATAACCAGCAAAGGCTAGGAAGACAGCTGCAGGCTGATAATAATAGGCTAGGAAGTGGCCATGGATATTGCTCCTCTCCCAGACTAAAAATCATCAACTCTCAGCGCTTAGGCTGGTTTCACACTTGCGTTTTTATCTGAATGCGTTTTTAAAAAAAACGCATGTGTGAAAAAACGCATGTAAACGCGGTAAAACGCATGCGTTTTTTAGACGCATGCGTTTTTATAGAAAACCACAAGAAAACAAGAAAAAAACAAAAAACCCTAACCCTAACCCTACCCCTAACCCTAACCCTACCCCTGTTGTGAATTAGACTTTTTGGCTCCCTCTTGTGGTTACTGGTGATATGACTCTGGGATTGTCTTTCCTCAGTTTGGCACCCACCTGGGTCGTTAGTCCAGGGGAGTTGCTATATAAGCTTCCTGGATCCTTAGTCCAGTGCCTGGCATCGTTGTAATCAGATCCTTTCTGTTTGCTCCTGTCTGCTGGTCCGGGTTCGTGCAAAATTAAGCTAAGTCCTGCTTCTTTGTTTTTTGGTTATTTGCTTGCTCTCATTTTTGTCCAGCTTATACTAAATGTGATTCCTGACCTTGCTGGAAGCTCTAGGGGGCTGGTATTCTCCCCCCGGGCCGTTAGACGGTTCGGGGGTTCTTGAATATCCAGTGTGGATATTTTGATAGGGTTTTTGCTGACCATATAAGTCATCTTACTATATTCTGCTATT
The DNA here is from genome assembly GCF_051348905.1 of Ranitomeya variabilis. NCBI lineage: Eukaryota > Metazoa > Chordata > Amphibia > Anura > Dendrobatidae > Ranitomeya > Ranitomeya variabilis. The sequence continues at coordinate 224,978,375 of NC_135233.1, forward strand.
AGCTAGTGGGCCTCTCTTTGCTAAATACCTAGCTCATTCTTACGTTTGTCTTTTCCTCTTACCTCACCGTTATTATTTGTTGGGGGCTTGTATCCAACTTTTGGGGTCTTTTCTCTGGAGGCAAGAAAGGTCTTTCTTTTCCCTTCTAGGGGTAGTTAGTTCTCCGGCTGGCGCGAGACGTCTAGAACCAACGTAGGCACGTTCCCCGTCTGCTGCTATTTGTGGTGCTAGGATTAGATATATGGTCAGCTCAGTTACCATTGCCCTATGAGCTGGTTTTTTGTGTTTGCAGACTTAGTAATTATTTCTGAGACCCTCTGCCATTGGGGTCATAACATACCCCTAACCCTACCCCTAACCCTAACCTGAAATGCGTGGCACTGAAATACGTTTATATACGTATATACGTATATACGTATATAAGTGCCACGATATTTCAGTGGCCACGTATATAAGTGCCACGTATATAAGTGCCACATATTTAAGTGCCACGTATATAAGTGCCACGTATTTAAGTGCCACATATATAAGTGCCACGTATTTAAGTGCCACGGATTTCACGTAAATGCCACGATATTTCAGTGCCACGCATTTAACCCTACACTTAACCCTACCCTAAATACGTGGCACTGAAATACGTGGCACTGAAATATCGTGGCACTGAAATACGTGGCACTGAAATACGTGGCACTGAAATATCGTGGCACTGAAATACGTGGCACTGAAATATCGTGGCACTGAAATACGTGGCACTGAAATATCGTGGCACTGAAATACGTGGCACTGAAATACGTGGCACTATGACTGTCAGAAAATGTTCATTAAACGGTTAGGGGTGAGGTTAGGGGTAGGGTTAGGGTTAGGGTTTGGATCCCTTTATCACCTTGATGGTGGTGGGTGACTTTTCAGTGTGTTTTCTGTTTTTTTCCAATAAAAACGCATGCGTTTTTTAACGCAAACAAACGCATGTGCTTAAAAACGCATGCGTTTACATAGACAGCAATGCATTTTATTGGCAAAAAAAACGCGCAAGAAAATACTGCAGGTAGCATTTCTGAAAATGAACGCATGCAGAAAAAAAACGCATGCGTTTGAAAACGCGACCAAACGCGTACAAAAAAAAGTGTGCGTTTTCAATGTTAAATATAGGGAAAAAACGCATGCGTTTTTGTGCAAAAAATACTGCAGACAAAAACGCAAGTGTGAAACCACCCTTAGGCTTCTTTCACACTAGCGTCGGGCTCGGCCCGTCGCCGTGCGTCGGGCCGAGGTTCCCGACGCTAGCGTTGTCCCCGCCGCACAACGGGGGCAGCGGATGCATTTTTCCAGCGCATCCGCTGCCCCATTGTGATGTGCGGGGAAGTCCGGGGAGGGGGGGCGGAGTTCCGGCGGAGTTCCGGCCGCGCATGCGCGGTCGGAAAAAGCGGACCGTCGTGAGCAAAAAACGTTACATGTAGCGTTTTTTGCTCCCGACGGTCCACCACTGCGCGACGCATTCGTCGCACGACGGGTGCGACGTGTAGCAATCCGTCACAATGCGTCGCTTCATGTTAATCAATGGCGAAAAAACGCATCCTGCAAACACTGTTGCAGGATGCGTTTTTTCGGCAAAACGACGCATTGTGATGGAATGCAGTTAACGCTAGTGTGAAAGTAGCCTTAGCCTCCACTCTTCCCACGGTGCATTGGCAAGTTTGGTCATAGTATCGGGGTTGATATCAGCTTGTATTGCTTGCTGACTTCAAGCCCTGGGGTTAGTAATGGAGTGGCTTCTATAAAATGCCCCCATTACTAACCCCATAGTCATATTGTAAATAAAAAAAACACCCAGAATAAAGTCATTTAATTGAAATAAAGACACTGACAACTTTATTTTAAATAAAAATAAAAAAGCAAAGTTATACTCACCGTTATGCCTAATCCAGTGAAGCCCATGTCACCTGTAAAAGACCAAAAATAATAAACAACCATATGCCTCACCTGCCTGACATGAAGATAATCTTCCGATGCCTATGTTCCCAGTAAAAGAATAAAAAAAAAACAACCATATTCTTCAGTTATCCGGCGAGAAGATAATCCATTTATCTCTCCATGAGTCTAGCTCTGCTACATCTATTTGCCTTGCTTAACTGTGGCCTGATGTGACCATTAAGCCTGGCATCCAGCAGAGACAGTGAGCTGCATGTTCTAGCGCATCATCAGTGCCTCGCGTTGTCATGAGAAAGTTGAGCGGAGTTCATAGCTGATGAATTCCGTTTACCAAACTGACGTTAGCGTGAGCAGCGTGGGAAAGTTCTTCCGCTGATGTCAGTGAGGTGAATGGAGTTCATTGCCTGTGAACTCCACTCACCTTTCTCATAGCACTGAGAGGCACTGATGATGCGCTAATATGTGCAGCTCAATGTCTCTGCTTGATGCCAGGCTTAATGGTCGCATCATGCTACCATTAAGCAAGCCATATAGATGTAGCAGAGTTAGACTTGTCAAGGGACAAATGGATTATCTTCTCTTCGGACAGGTGAGGGATTTGGTTGTTTATTATTTTTGGTCTTTTACAGGGGGACAAGGGCCTCAGTTGATAGGCATAAAGGTGATGTCACGGTTCACGGGGAGGATATTTTTATCATCCCCGCCGCCCACCCCAATTTGTCATGAACCGGTTGCCCCTGGTTCTTTCTGAAGGGGATTTATCTATATCCCACTTCCCAGTTCTGGTTTGGAACTTGCAGCTCTCTGGCGCCCCCCTTACCCTCAGGTCAGACAGGGTACTGCCTTACTTTGTACTGGCTAATGGGCATGCTGCAGCGAGGGAGATATAACTACTCCCACTCAGGTGGGAACAATTGTTATCAACGCCATCCGTCGCTACAAAGTCTGCCAAACGCACAGGACAAATCCGCTGCCACCAGTTCCAATTTCTTAATTAATAACGGGTCCGATGCACACACAAATTAGTAGCGTAATTCACTTCAGAGGATGTGACAGTACATTATAGAGCAAGGAGGAACAAAGCTAGTAATTTTATATATTTTACTCCAAAAAGTTAGGCAGTGTTTACAGAAGTATAAAAAGGTATTATAAAAGTAGACAAGTATTGTGTGTACAGTACAATTACAAATAAAATGGGATTAAAGTTGAAAAACACTTACATTTCGTTCATATCATTTCATCTCATGGCTGACCATGTGCTGTGTGGGAGGGGCACACATCTAGATGCATCACGCATCTGTCTCGCAGCTAGATCCAGGACAAAGACTAGAGAAAACTGATGTCTCACTCACTTATCTCTCAGCCCAAAACCAAGGCACTCCCCCTGTGATGACCTCACTCAGAGGCTGAATCCTCCCCTTTCTTAGAGTTATGACAAACCATTTCTATACATAACTCGCTGTGTGAACCTCGTATATGAACGACACAATGATCAGGCTGCTCACCACGTCAGGGGGGTTCTTTTAAGTATAAATACGGTGTAGATACAGGACCTGCTTACGGAGAAATCCGCTCCTTGCAACTCATTGGGTTTAGCTCCTAGTGATTTCAGTGAGCTATAGATCTCTCAGTGGACATCCGGAATATATAATCCTTATATCTCTAGCCCTAATCAGTGCCAGTATACATAACTTTAAAAGAACAATAGAGTCCAATGAAGTTTGGGAATGGCTGTACCAGTTTTAGCTAGTATTAGGTGGGAGAGAGGATGAGGGGTTTAGGGAGAGACGGTCTTTTGCAGCACAGATACATAAAAATTCCTCTTGCCGGCACACTGGTCTCCCATTGCCACTATATAGCAGGTGGGAGGGAGTTGCCTGCAGGCTAAGAGAGAAGCAGAGCTTTCTAGGCAGAGTGAAGAGGTGGGGTCGGAAAAGCCCACAGCGTGTGTCTGAAAGCCATGGACCTTTTAGTTATATACTCAAAACATGGCATATTCATATTATCGTGACAGGTGACTATAAGTTTGCTTTTTGATTTTAAATAAAGGTGTCAGTATATTTATTTCAATTAAAGGACTTTATTATGGGAGTTTTTTATTTACAATATGACTACGGGGATAGTAATGGGGTCGTCTTATAGAAGCCTCTCTATTAATAACTCCTGGGCCGAATGTCAGCTGCCAATACAAAGCTGACATCAACCTCAATACTATTGCCTCGCTTGCCACAGCACCAGGGCAAGTGGGAAAAGGGGAGGGTATGTGCCCAAATTGGCGCATCTTATGGATGCGCCATTTCTGGGGCAGCTGAGAGCTAATGTTTTTAGTCTGGGAGGGGGCCATATTCATGGCTCCTTAATAGCCTATTAATATCAGCCCGTAGCTGCTGCTTAACCTTTGCTGGTTATTATTACCCCCTTCCCAGGATATAAACATCAGCCCCAAGCTGTCTGCTTTCCCTCTGCTGGTTAACAAAATTTCTAGGGATCCCACACCATTTTTTCTGTAATTTATTGATTTATTAAATACATGTCCAGTAAGCTGCACACGCACTGTACTAATTATTTATGCCACACATATTTGTAGCTATCTAACTATGTATTGAATATTTACTTTGAAAACTCTCTCTAAATGACAGAGAATTCCTCTATGTAAAAGCTCATGTTAAAATCGAATTGCATACGGGTTGTATAAGCATGTCATATGGATGTCATTCATATGCTAGGTGATAAAAATCGCATTGTACTCGCATGACACTCGTCCAACATTTCAGTAACAACATCGGGCCGATTTTATTCATGCTGATGGGTATGAGCCCTAAAGCAAACAGTGGGAAATACCTTAATTTTTTTAATACAGTGTTTTTAATATTTAACACCCATTTATGCACAACATCCACATACAGAAAGTAAGGCAAGCCTATAATAAGCAATATAGGTAATATTTATTTATTATGGAGTTACCCTTTAAATGGCCAAGGTTTCTCAATATTGGCTTCTTTGTCCTGCAAAACTAAGGATAAGTAATATGTAGGTCGACACAGTTTACATTTTTGAACTACTTCCTGACAGGCCTTGAGGGACAGCCCGACAGACGAAAAATCTTTCAGTGGATTCCTTCGATCACTTAAGAGTTTTCAGATAGCGCTGGGGGTCTGGAGGAAACAGTCAGTGATTTATAGCACCGAAATGTCTATGATAGTTACAAGCTGAGAGATTGGAATTTAAAAATGCTCCGACTGAAAAAGAGATGTCCCTTTTTTTTCTCTCATGTAGCCCCTTTGGCAATAAGCATGGATAGAATTAAAGGGGAGGGGGGAACAAATGTTGACTCTTATTGCCTATCCACAGCTTACCACCACAGGAGAGGAGATAGGTGTTCGATTGTTGGCTCAGTGCTCCAACAGATCACAAAAATGGGGTCCCATGTTTCCGGTTTCAACGTACCGATGGTTGGGCATCAGGGCCGGCTCCAGGTTTTTGAGGGCCCCGGGCAAAAGAGTCTTAGTGGGCCCCCCTCTTTAACACATACCACGATTCATGATACACAGATACAGCAGAGAAATATAGGTATAGTACAATGCCAGATTTCTCTTCTTACATGAGTGATAGCTATTGTAAATTCTACAATACCATACAGCAGAGGGGCTTTATATAAGTCAACCCCTTATATGCAAATTTTTGTAACCTACTCCCTCGTCCTTAGTTATCAGTAGACATACTTGCTGCAAAGAAAAAACTGCATACATTGAATATGACAATTTTTTAATGGAAAACTTTTTAAAGTAAACATTAGAAAGTATTAACGTAGAACATTTGCAAAAGTGCAAAATGCATAGCATATAGCACAGCCATGTAGTACATAGCACAGCCACGTAGTATATAGCACAGCCCATGTAGTATATAACACAGCCCACGTAGTATATAGCACAGCCACGTAGTATATAGCACAGCCCACCTAGTATATAACACAGCCCACAGAGTATATAACACAGCCACATAGTATATAGCACAGCCCACGTAGTATATAACACAGCCCATGTAGTATATAATACAGCCACGTAGTATATAACACAGCCCACGTAGTATATAACACAGCCATGTAGTATATAGCACAGCCACGTAGCATATAACACAGCCCACATAGTATATAACGCAGCCATGTAGTATATAGCACAGCCAAGTAGTATATAGCACAGCCCAAGTAGTATATAGCACAGCCCACGTATTATATAGTACAGCCCACGTAGTATATAACACAGCCCAAGTAGCATATAACACAGCCCACATAACATATAAAAAGGGAATTAAAATAAAAAATAGTTATATACTCACCTTCTGGCGGCCCCTGGATCCAGCCCAGGCCTTAGCGATGTTTCCGGCAGCTCCCGTTCCCAGTAATGCCTTGCGAGACAATGACCTGTGATGACGTAGCAGTCTCGCGTGATCATACATCATCTGGGGTCATTTCGCAAGGCATCACTGGGAATGGGAGCTGCTGGGAGCATCGCGAGGATCGGGAAGGCTGTGGAGGCTGCCAGAAGGTGAGAATAGCATGATTTTTAATTCTTTATATCATTTTTAACATTATATCTTTTTACTATTGATGTTGCATTGGCAGCATCAATAGTAAAAAGTTGGTCACACTTGTCAAAATGGGCCCCCCCCCCGTCTCGCTAGGGCCCCAGCACTTGCTCGGGTGCGCCGGGTGCGGACGCTGGCCCTGCTGGGCATGTAGTGCTGCTCTTTTCAAAGTCTATGGGAGCACAGAGCTAGGACCCGTAGAAATTGGATGATGCGGTGCAGCACATTTAGGTAGAAACATGGCACCCCGATTTCCTTGATTGGTGGGTCATGATCGTGTACTTATTACCTATTTTGTGGACCTCTGATCTCCTTAACTAGGGTTTTAGCAGAGGATAAGCATTAATTTTTGGGATTAGGCAACAGAGCCCTGGAGCTTAAAGGTTTGTCCCCTTCCAGAAAATCTTTAACCCCGACTACAATTTGGTATAAAAAACATGTTCTTTACTCACCCTCCCCTGGTCCACTGATGAGTCTGAGATTCTGCTCCCAATGCCTGGTATTGGCTGGATGGCTGACCTCATGTCGACCGTGAGGCAGGAAATCAGTAAGCTCAGCGGCTCCCCTGTGAACGTGACGTCAGCACCACAGCCAATACTAGACACCGGGAGCAGTGGCGGAGAACCACAGGTGGACCTGGGGATGTTGAGTAAAGAATATTTTTTTATCAAACTGCACCTGGGGATCAACAGTTTTTCCAAGAGATGACGAGTAAAGCACAGTGTGATTTTGTTCTATTAAACTGTGCCTGAGGACCAAGTCCTGTAATTTAACACCTCTGAATGCAGTTCAAGATCATAGTGGAACTCCTTTAAACAAATTTATATTTGTCTCTGTGGTAACAGACTGCAAACAAACCCTGTGTAGTCTGATCCTGCAGTCTTCTGCCCCCTATTTCTTGTAACTTACTATATATTACAACTAGAGGACAGATGTGGGGACACGACTGAAGAATCAGACTAGACAGGGTTTATTTGTAGTCTGTAACCAAAGAGATACATTAGTCTGCAAAGGAGCTGCGTACGCAAAACAGTCATCTTTTTAATCAAGACTATTTTCATTATTGCTTCATTATTCACCTTAGATGCATCCGAGGACATCCCTCTGTCCTTAAATGCTGGCGTATTTGCTTGCATTGGACAGATTGACTTCTCAAGACCCAATGACGTAATGGAGAATTATGCTTATCTCATGTCATTGACACAAGGAAATGTGCATCTGTGAAGGGATCCCCCGGGAATGGCATGCTGGCACTGAATGTGGAATGTCTATCTCCTCCTCAAAGTGAGATCAGGGGGCTTCCTCATCCATGAAGTATCACAGGGGAATTGCCAATGGATGGATCATCAAACATGTGCAGAGTTTTCCATGAATTTGTTGAGACTGCCAAAATACATACGAGTAGTAGAACTTTTTTTTTTTTTTTGCAAAATAAGACGATTCATTTTTTTTTGCCGTGGAAATGTCATAATACTTAATTTCCAGCTGTGAAATATTTATTTTTTTATTTACTCTGCACATGCTCCACGATGCCCAGAGGAGGCGCCAGAAGTAACATCTTAATATGTTCATCAATTCGAGACCCAGGTGTGAGCTCTATGAGTGCTATACTCCTGGACTAGTGTCCTTAGTGTCCGAGGTCATGAGTATTTAAAATGGCACATGGTAGGTGAACGATCCTTTTATTAATTTTGATATGGGGCCCTAAAAACTTTGAGTTATATTTTTGCATTGGTGAAGTTTATGGGCCTCAAGGTGTAACCTTTAACAGACCTCCCAACTAGCACATCTTTAATGGTGTTGGTCATTTCATATGGGCCAAAACTAGTAAAGGTCTTTAATGATGTTGGTGGTTTTATATGGGCCAACTGGACCTTTTGGGTTCCACTAAGCTCTGGGGCACAGGTCTAACTTCAGCTCTTGAATCCACTATAGTTACTCCCCTGTACCTCTGCCCTCCACCCTTATGGCCCATTCTTCCCATTTACAGTAGAAGTTGACCCATATTGACATGTGTAGGTTCATGTTTGCGAAAATCCCTATGCTTGTGGATCGAGAAGATCATAGACAGGTTCAATGGACCTTATAAGAAGTGAAAGTGGCTAAGTGAGCTGAACCTTTCTACATGGGACCATTAGGACCTCCAAGCGCATATGAGTCGCCCACCAGGGCCGTGGGGTACCCAGCACCGGGTCCGGTATTCACAGGGTGATGTCACAGTGGCGACCCGGTCCGTGGCCCTGGGTGCCCATGTAAAAGGGGTATTGATTACAGTTTATGTTCGTGACGCCACCTGTGGTATTCGGTTAGTGGGGACCGACGCTGCTTTAAGGGGTCCTCTGGAGTGATGTTATGGCAGCTAGATTGTATAACTTCCCACAGGTGAAGTATATCCCCAGGGTTCCCGGTGTGTAGGTGGGAGATGGTGAATGGTGCAGTAAAGAATCGAGGACACAGGTTTGTGCAGCGCCCCAGAGTCCTGGTCGTTGCAGTACTGTGGCTCCGCCACTATGGGGAGCTACGGTGCGTCCGATGGCACTGAAGGAGTTCATCTGATCAGGTATCACAGACACCAATACATTTCACCGCAGGGCCTCCGGGGGGAGCTAAGGGTTCTATTCATTAGGCCACTCCCCACCATAGTGGGTAAACTGGGGGTCAGGCAGGAAGTTAGAGGAGAAGGCTGACTGGATTGAACGAAGCAACACCTTGTGGCAGAGCGTGTTGTGGAGGAAGAGACAGTAGGGTCTCTGCCAGGGGTGGGATCCTGGCAGAGGCTTGGCATTGGAAAGAACGTAACGGGACCGTGCCTGCTCAGAATAGCGGCGGTGCCCTAAGAAAGGACTAGAAGCGAGATAGATTGTGCTGAGTGAGAAACGAGATCAAGCAATAGGAGAATTCCAGTAGGGGTCGTGCTGTAAGACCGAAGCAACACCCTACTGAGGCGCACTACCGGTGGCCGGAACGCCGAGGGAGTATTATAACATTCAGCTTCAAGCAATACTCTAAACAGCGGCAGGACAGTCAGTTTAAGGCGGGCTGTCTAACACATATCACCTATGAAGTCTTGGGAGGCAATTGCGGGAGAGGGGCGTCTCTAGGGTCCCGGAAGAACTCCAGGCCTACCCGACAAACGGGTGCCGTTCTAACCGTAACATCAGGGAGGGACGGACGATTAGAAGAACATCATTTAATCGAGTTGTGAGGGAACTTAAGAAACAGACACAACAGTTGTGGGGTACTTTCCGTAAGCACAGCAGGGGAGGACTACAACACATAGCGCTAAGAAGGAAGGCACCGATTTCCACCTGTGAAGAGAACTCTGGAAGTGCCATTGGACCGGCCGGACTTGCGCAGCCTGGTGAACCGTATTCTGGACTGAGGACTCAGAGATCTCCAGTAAAGAGGTAAAGAGACTGCAACCTGGTGTCCTCGTTATTTACCGCGACCTGCACCCCACAACTGCACCGTTACAACACCACTTATTGCACCGGACGTCCCCCACTGACAGACAGGGCCACGGACCGGGTCTAGCCACCGTGACAACCCCAGGACTGAGACCTAGAGGCCCGGCTCCGGGTACCCCTCGGCCCTGCGGCGGTGTGGGGGCGCTCCATTTGCAGTCTCTTTACCTGGTTCACTGAAGATTTTCAGGCAGCCACAGTCCAGTGCACCAGATCACGAGACAGGCAGGGTCCGACCGGCTTGGAAGCGAATTTAGAGTCCCCTTTACCAGGTGGAGTTAAAAGCCTTCCTCAAAGCGCGGCGGTGTTGTAGTCCCTTACTTCCTATGGCTTCTGATAAGGTCCTCACAGTTCTCTCTGTCCTCCATAGAGGGGGGACATAAACCCGTATGGCAGGTGACTCGAGCCTTTTTACAGGATCTCTATCATGACCCGGGCTCTATGTGTCACTGTGCCTACTGTGTATTAGGGTGGACAGGTGATGTGTAATCCAGCTGTCCTGCCGGTTTCTGCTGTCAGTCTTAGAGTCCCTCACAACCTCGGTGTTCCGGCTACCAGTGATCTGCGTCAGCCAGGGAGGTAGCTAATTCACTGCTCTAGTCCACTGGATCACTCTCCTGCGCTTCGCTCTCCCACACGCTTAATACAATCTGTTCGGCTTTCGGTATTATCTCTGTCCAGGAGCTGCAGCACTTTCTCGTGGCTGCACGGCTCCTCATACGCTCTTCCTGCCTTAGACTGCTCCTGTCTGCTCTCCAGCACTATCTGACTAACTTTCCCTCCAAATTTCAAAAAGGACCTGGTATACGAGAGATGCCCTAATGTGGCTACCAGGTACACATAAATTGGCCATTTTATGCGCTAAACGCTCTCATTTTTTCATATTTCTAGTGCAGTGATGCAGTTCAACTTTCAAATTTCATGTTTGCATATTTTAGCACTACAGTGTGCTGCCTTATTTATTTAACTTTCCCTTCAAACCACAATATATCTCTATATGCAGGGTAGTCACCTAGAAATAGGATCACAAGCTCCCCCTTGTGGCCTGGAGTGTGAACATGTTGCATGTCTGTGTTACCTGGTGAGAGTTATCCTTCATCGCTTCCAAGCGTGACATCACTCTCCCCATGAGGAAAGCAATGCCACTGTGACGACCAAGACCCTGGGGCGTCACACTAACTCTTGGATACCTCTAATCATACATACTCCCTTGACCTTGTAGCTTAATATCATGGTCAAGGTAGAGGAGCTTTATGTAATTTACCTTAGCAAAACCTCTACTTCCAACCCACAGTATGCCCTTTATGAGTGACCCCTTTCCTCCAAGTAACAGTCCCCTTATATTGGGTAGTTTAAGAAGTAAAGTTGCTCCTGGAGGAGTCTTGTAGGCTATGCGATGCTCCTCTGAGAATTTAAATATGCAAATAACCTATTCGGTGAGGAAGAGGACAGAAACATAAGTGTCACCTATTAGGTAGCAATCCTACAACTCAATATGGACCCTTTAGAAGGGCATTACCACATGACTTGGGATAAGAAGCCAAACCAAAAACTCCATTAGCAAATGCGTGTTTCAGGATGTTTTCCCCTCATCGGTACAAATCAAGAGACAATTGGTTTGGCCGGGTGAGAGGCAACTGACAGGACGTCTAATGGATGAAGTTTCTCACTTGAGTTCCAGTCATCTTTTTGTCTGAAGAGGCTATTTTCACACTTATATTCGGTTTGAACTACGGTAACTTATTCTGGCTCCACGGTAGATGTTTGGTGAAATGAAAGGATAGGAGAGATTGAAAAATTACCCAAACATATCAGATTTGTGAGACTTCTCTCCCACACGGAAATAAGCAAAAGTAGAGAATGGAAATAATGTGTTTTAGATAAAGCAAGAATGTGTTGTGTCATGGAATGTTCCTCCCATCCGAAATAAAAGATAAGTGGATGATGGAGAAAATTTATGTTCTAGAACGAAAGGAAGAGGGACACGATCCTTCTCATTATCACAAAAATGGTTGTGGTAAACTGATTCATATCACTCTCACATCGCGAATGACCCCAGAGGTGGAGACAGACTGCAGAGAGAACACATGTGTGATGAAGGTCAACCACTAATGTCACAACTGCTTTGACGTGGATGAACCAGAGTCTTTGAGACTCTTATTCTTCACCCTTAAAAGGGTATTCCCATCTCAGAAATGTATGATATATTGGCAAAATAAGCCACAAATATCTAATAGTCCATACATGCCTTGAGCCAACGGAAACCCCTAGTTGTATTGGAGTTCTGAAAATCGCCACTCAAAAAGTTGCGTCTACATTCACAGCTGTGTATGATGGAGCCCCCTTCTCAAGATCCCAGATGTTCTACCTACACCTTGTGGATATGACATAAATGTCTGAAATGGGAATATCTTGTTAACACCCTCATGGAGGAATGGACTTGTCTAGTTGCATCTTCAGGTGTTATCTCCCTCACTTATAGGCAGCAGTAAGTGCTCGGTTAAAAATGCCAGGCAGTGACATGGTTGTGGTACAGATGGGCCAAAAGCCAATAGTGGGAAAGTAATCATAAGGATGCAGAAGGATCAGGGAAGGAGCAAGATGTTAACAGGAGATGGAGCAGAAGTCAATTTCACTGTGTCCAGAAAGAAGGTACCAGACATTTTCCTCCTTTCCTTAACAACCTCTTGACTAAACTAGTTCTAGACTTTCCTACTTATTTATGTCTGTATTGCTGATTTGAAAATGGGTTGGGCCACTCCATATTTTACCCTTAAGTACTTTATGGGCTGTGGAAATTACCTTTTCGCAAAGGAGTTGTTCAGTACTGTAAACAAGGCTTGGTTTTTATTTAAAGACAGCGCCACTCGTGTCCATGGGTTGTGTCTAGCACCGCAGCCTAGATGCATGGGACTGGACTGTAACGCTAGACACAGTTCATAGATGAGAGCGGCACCGTTTTTGGAAAACAATTTGACTTTTTTTTCCTACAAAGATCTTCCATGTATCTGGGTCATTCTGGGGCCCAGTGAGGTGCAAGGATAGTAGGTACAAGCATCATCCGTGTGAGTACAATTACTATGAATAACATGGGCTTCTCCCCAGACATCCGGCAGCCGGGTAACAGAATCCACCTTGAAGCAGACGCTCCTTAACTTCGCCCATCATTTTATATAACCATTTCCAAATGTGCCCACCACTGGAGGTTTTATACTGCTTACTCCATGGTGAGGAGCAGGAGGGGGACACCCAACATATCGAGTGAAGGAGTGCAGGACGCTTACGTCAGAGGTGTGCTCTCATAAATTAAACATTTACCAGACTCCCACTATGAGATCTGAGTCTTGGGAATTAACCTCTCTGTCCTTTAAGATATTCATTACATAACTGCATAGGTATGTACCAGGTAATAGAAGACCATACTGACGGATGATGGATGGGTAATGTAAGATGGACGATCTACTAATCAGTCAAGTTGTCAAGGATATGTTATAAGTTCATATCTGTGTTCTCAGAGGGGAACTAGGCTGGCTGGAATAAAAAATTCTGGAAAAAGTCAAACTATCTATGGGAGAGTACACAACATTCAAAATAATATCTACTAATACATACAGTAACTATAATCAGGGAAGAGCGAAAACGCCAAAATGGACTCCTATTATGGGGCTAACTTTTGCCACCTAGTGTTGGTTTCCTCTTTTTATGACCCATTGATACGATTCCTAGCCCAGTCCCTCCGTAGGTATACTTGTGAGATTTTGGAAGTAGTCATGGGGGAGACCATGTAAAATGGTGTGCAAAGGGAGAATACAAGTTCTGAGTTCCCAAGAGTCTTTTGCCAAACTCTACAAGGGGTTTTGGAGGTCTCCTATATTTTTCCGGGAGAGTTAATAGGTAGGAGGAGGAAAGTCCTGAACAAGTTTTAACTAGAGTTAAGTGACTTTTACTTTTTTAGGATCGAGTCGGGTTTCGCGAAACCCGACTTTGTCAAAAGTCGGGTCGGGTGAAAACGGCCGATTATTGCGAAAAGTCGGGGATCCGACTGAAACACGAAACCCAATGCAAGTCAATGGGGAAGCAAAGTCGGCAATGAGTGGAGGACAGGAAAACACCCACAGTGCCCATTTTAATGCCAAAAACATCAATTCTTGATACTTAAGCTTGTCAATCTTAATTTGCTTTATAATAATAGTTAGGCATTGAAAATTGGGGGTCATTTGGCTAAAGTTGGGGGGGGGGTAGGGCTGGCTCAAGTTTTCCGTGGGCCCAGGAAACGCGGACTACATCACGGCGGTGGAGCAGGGAGAGGTAAGTATTTCAACTTTGCAAGTGCTGTGATCCTGAGCAAGCGGGGGGGCACACTCGTTTGCATTGGCACTGGCGCAGGGCCCCTCAAAGTACGGTGGTGTGTTGGACGGCGGGGGCACCTCCCACCGGCAGAGACACTTTTGCGTACTATGAGGGGCCCTGTGCCAGTGACGTCACCAACAAGTATGCCCCCCCACCTGATGACGGAACCTGCACTTTCATCTGCACCTTCCTCTTTGTCCCCGTGTAAGGTGGTATAGTATGCGGGAAGGGGAACCTGACTTTCAGCAGGGTCAGATTCTGGCTGTGTACAGTGCAAGGGGAATGTAGTGGTCTGGGTCAATGTACCAGCAGACTCATCTAGCAGTGGCTGGGCAATGGGCAGAATGAGAAGGAAACACAGTTAGTAGGCCCAAATAATAAAGTAGGCTAAATGCAGTTCAAATGTGGTAACAGGACTAAACAGGTGGCATTGCTTTGTTCAGTGGAAGACAACTGTAATGAGTGGCAGGCACAGTTAGTGGGGCCAAATAATAAAGTGGGCCAAATGCAGTTCAAAATTGGTAACAGGAGTAAACAGGCAGCACTGCTTTGTTCAGTGGAGGAGAACAACAAGCAGCGGCAGACATTGTTAGTAGGCCCAACCAAACAAGTAGGCCAAATGCAGTTTAATATTCGAAACAGGATGAAAATTGCGGCTCAGCTTTGTTCAGTGGAGGAGAACCACAAGCAGCAGCAGACACCATTAGTAGGCCCAACCAAACAAGTAGGCCAAATGCAGTTTAATATCTGATATAGGCTGAAAGCCTGAAAATTGAAGCTCAGCTTTGTTCAGTGGAGGAGAAAAGCAAGGAGCGGAAGACACCGTTAGTAGGCCCAACCAAACAAGTAGGCCAAATGCAGTTTAATATTTGATATAGCCTGAAAATTGAAGCTCAGCTTTGTTCAGTGGAGGAGAACCACAAGCAGCGGTAGACACCGTTAGTAGGCCCAACCAAACAAGTAGGCCAAATGCAGTTTAATATCTGATATAGCCTGAAAATTGAAGCTCAGCTTTGTTCAGTGGAGGAGAACAACAAGCAGCAGACACCGTTAGTAGGCCCAACCAAACAAGTAGGCCAAATGCAGTTAAATATCTGATATAGGCTGAAAGCCTGAAAATTAAATCTCAGCTTTGTTCAGTGGAGGAGAAAAGCAAGGAGTGGCAGACACCGTTAGTAGGCCCAACCAAACAAGTAGGCCAAATGCAGTTTCATATCTGATATAGGCTGAAAATTGAAGCTCAGCTTTGTTCAGTGGAGGAGAAAAGCAAAGAGCGGCTGACACAGTTAGTAGGCCCAACCAAACAAGTAGGGCAAATGCAGTTTAAAATTGCTTACAGGGGTACACAGGCGGCATTGGATAGTTCAGTGGAGGTCAACTGTAAGGAGTGGCGCAGACAGACTTAGTAGGCCTAAAATAAAAAAGTAGGCTCAATGCAGTTTAAAATTGCTTACATGAGTACACAGGCGGCATTGGATAGTTTAGTGGAGGTCAACTGTAAGGAGTGGCGCAGACAGACTTAGTAGGCCTAAAATAAAAAAGTAGGCTCAATGCAGTTTAAAATTGCTTACAGGGGTACACAGGCGGCATTGGATAGTTCAGTGGAGGTCAACTGTAAGGAGTGGCGCAGACAGACTTAGTAGGCCTAAAATAAAAAAGTAGGCTCAATGCAGTTTAAAATTGCTTACAGGGGTACACAGGCGGCATTGGATAGTTCAGTGGAGGTCAGCTGTAAGGAGTGGCGCAGACAGACTTAGTAGACCTAAAATAAAAAAGTAGGCTCAATGCAGTTTAAAATTGCTTACAGGGTTACACAGGTGGCATTGGATAGTTCAGTGGAGGTCAACTGTAAGGAGTGGCGCAGACAGACTTAGTAGGTCTAAAATAAAAAAGTAGGCTCAATGCAGTTTAAAATTGCTTACAGGGTTACACAGGCGGCATTGGATCGTTCAGTGGAGGTCAACTGTAAGGAGTGGCGCAGACAGACTTAGTAGGCCTAAAATAAAAAAGTAGGCTCAATGCAGTTTAAAATTGCTTACAGGGGTACACAGGTGGCATTGGATAGTTCAGTGGAGGTCAACTGTAAGGAGTGTCTGACACAGTTAGTAGGCCAAAATAATAAAGTGAGGTAAATGTCTGCCAAAACAATTTTCAAAAATAAACAGGTGGCATAGCTACGTACAGGGGTGGGCTCCTCTGCTGAGTAGCAGACAGTGGTAATTGGCGCAAAGTATTAAATGGTCTAAATGGAGGCCAGGGCCCCTGTATATTTTAACTATCATCTATCATGTCAACAAATTTGTATTGGCAGTGCCATTGAAGGATTTATCAGCACAGACTACACTGTGGTGGAGCAGGGAGAGGTAAGTATTGCAAGTGGTAGAGCACTGTTTGACCTGGGGGGGAACACTCTCTCGTGGGCGGCGGTACTGGCACAGGGCCCCTCATATTATGACGGTGTGTATGACGTTGGTTGTGCACCACCACCGTCAGAGACACTTCATTACTATGAGGGACCCTGTGCCAGTGCCGTCGCCCAAAAGTGGGAACACCCACCTGTCCAGGCAAAAGGCACTCGCACGGGTGCTTGTGCTAGGTGGTGATCACTACCCTGTGGGGGGAGTCAGCCCATTTAGGGAGGTATAAAAATGGCCTATGGTGGACATTCCGCAGCTGCAAATGGAGGAATTGGAGCAGTCAGTAAGAGGAGGCCAAAAGCAAGACATTTTTCAGGCAAGCTACGTGTCAGCAGGGGAAGGTGGGGCAAAATAATTAGAAATCCATGATTGGTTCATTTTTATGAAGGTTAGATCATCAACATTTTGGGGAGCCAGATGAGTCCTTTTTTCGGTTAGTATTGAACCAGCAGCACTGAACACTCTTTCTGATAGCACACTAGCAGCTGGGCAAGCGAGCTCCTGTAATGCATATTCTGCCAATTCAGGCCAGGTGTCTATTTTAGATGCCCAGTAATCAAAGGGGAATGATGTGTGAGGGAGAACATCGATAAGGGAGGAAAAATAGTTCGTAACCATACTGGACAAATGTTGTCTCCTGTCACTTTGAATTGATGCAGCAGTACCTGTCGTGTCTGCGGTCATTGAGAAATCACTCCACAAAATGGTCATAAAACCCCTCTGTCCAACGCCACTTCTGATTTGTGCACCTCTAACACCTCTGCCATGTTGCCCCCTGCAGCTCGTGTGAGAACCATCACAGCCGCTGTGTGCTGGGAATGACTGAAACAAATGGTCTATAAGAGTTGCTTGTTTGGTAGCCAATATTTGTTCAAGGTTCTCATGTGGCATGATATTTTGTAATTTCCCTTTGTAGCGTAGATCCAGGAGGCAGGCCAACCAGTAATCACCATCGGTCATCATTTTTATAATGCGGGGGTCCCTTTTTAGGATACGCAAGGCATAATCAGCCATGTGGGCCAATGTTCCAGGTGTCAATTCACTGCTTGTGCTGGGCTGAGGAGCACTTTCTTGCAAAATCAACATCACTTGTCTCCCGCAAAAATCCTGTACCTGACCTTGCAACGCCACCAGTTTCTATTGCCCCCTGAGAAGCATCCTCCTCCCATAAATATTCATCCCCATCATCCTCCTCCTCTTCGTCCGCCACCTCATCCAGGAGAGTTCCCTGAGCAGACAATGGCTGACTGTCATCAAGGCTTCCCTCATCCTCGGCTGCAGACACCTGCTCCTTAATGTGCGTCAAACTTTGCATCAGCAGACGCATTAGTGGGATCCTCATGCTTATGATGGCGTCGTCTGCACTTACCAGCCATGTGCATTCCTCAAAACACTGAAGGACTTGACAGAGATCTTGTAGCTTCGGCCACTGCACACCAGACAACTCCATGTCTGCCATCCAACTGCCTGCCCGTGTATGTGTATCCTCCCACAAATACATTACAGCACACCTCTGTTCGCACAGCCTCTGAAGCATGTGCAGTGTGGAGTTCCACCTTGTTGCAACGTCGATTATTAGGCGGTGCTGGGGAAGCTTCAGCGATCGCTGATGGTTCAGCATACGGCTGGAGTGTACGGGCGACCGGCGGATGTGCGAGCAAAGTCTTCGCACCTTGAGGAGCAGGGCTGGTAACCCTAGATAACTTTTCAGGAAGCACTGCACCACCAGGTTCAAGGTGTGAGCCAGGCAAGGTATGCGCTTCAGTTGGGAAAGGGCTATGGCAGCCATAAAATTCCTTCCGTTATCACTGACTACCTTGCCTGCCTCAAGATGTACACTGCCCAGCCATGACTGAGTTTCTTGCTGCAAGTACTCTGCCAGTACTTCCGCGGTGTGTCTGTTGTCGCCAGAACACTTCATTTCCAACACAGCCTGCTGACGCTTACCACTAGCTGTTCCATAATGGGACACCTCGTGTGCAACACTGGTAGCTGCGGATGGAGTGGTAGGGCGACCGCGCTCTGTGGACAACCTTTCGCTTCTGGAGGAGGAGGGGTGTCGAACGCCTACTGCCAACTGTTTCCTAGACCGTGGGCTAGGCAGAACTGTCCTACTATGGCTGTCCCCTGTGGACCCTGCATCCACCACATTAACCCAGTGCGCAGTGATGGACATGTAACGTCCCTGGCCATGCCTACTGGTCCATGCATCTGTTGTGAGGTGCACCTTTCTACTGACTGATTGCCTGAGTGCATGGACAATGCGGTCTTTGACATGCTGGTGTAGGGCTGGGATGGCTTTTCTCGCAAAAAAGTGTCGACTGGGTAGGTCATAGCGTGGTACTGCGTAGGCCATCAGGGCTTTGAAAGCTTTGCTTTCAACCAACCGGTAGGGCATCATCTCGAGATAAGTCTAGCAATGTGGGCGTTCAAACCCTGTGTACGTGGATGAGAGGATGAGTACTTCCTTTTCCTAACGAGAGTCTCTTGTAGGGTGAGCTGGACTGGAGAGCTGCATATGGTGGAACTAGCGGGGGTGGTGGTGGACATGGCAGATTGAGGGAAAGTTGGTGATGGTATTCTTGATGTTGGCCTACATGCAGTGTTTGCTCCCAAGAACCTGGTGATTCCCTGACTGCCTTGTCCTTGCGACGATACCTCCACATTTGCTGCAGGTGGTGTCCTAAACGGTGGGCTTACGGTGAGGGAAGCAATGTAGCGTTGCTGACTACCTTCATTCTGAGCAGGTGCACCAACGTTACGGGACGTTTGGTAGTTAGTCCAGGCTTGCAAGTGCATGCTGGTTAAATGTCTACGCATGCACGTTGTATTTAAATTTAGGTGATTCTTCCCTCTGCTAAAGGTCTTTGAGCATTTCTTACAGATAACTTTGCACTGATCATTCGGATCTTGGTTAAAAAATTGCCACACTACACTCTTCCTACTATCGCATACCTTTTCAGGCATTGCACGCTGTGCTACTTTCAATGGATGTCCACGCTGTCCTAAAACCGTTTTAGTTTTAGACACACGTTTTGGGCCTGATACGGGTCTGCCAGATGAAAGCTGTTGCGATGTTGATGCCTGCTGCGGATCATCCTCCTCCGCTTCAGAGCTACTGCCAGCGGCACCCTGTTCCCCCAATGGCTGCCAATCTGGGTCAACAACTGGGTAATCTATGACCTCCTCTTCAATGTCCTGTGCACCGTCCTCTGTGACACTGTGTAAGGTGCTATAGCGTTCGGGACGGGGCACCATAGTCTCATCAGGAAAAAATCAGGCCCGCTGTATTATACTACACAATGTAAGTGGCACAACGTGGCAGGCAGATATACGACAAACAGAACTGACGCAGATCCACCTAGTGACAATTTAAATCTCCCTTTATTATGTGGGAGACTGCTGGAAAAAACCAGGCCTGCTGTATTATACTACACAATGTAAGTGGCAGAACGTGGCAGGCAGATATACGACAAACAGAACTGACGCAGATCCACTTAGTGGCAATTTAAATCTCCCTTTATTATGTGGGAGACTGCTGGAAAAAACCAGGCCCGCTGTATTATACTACACAATGTAAGTGGCAGAACGTGGCAGGCAGATATACGACAAACAGAACTGACGCAGATCCACCTAGTGACAATTTAAATCTCCCTTTATTATGTGGGAGACTGCTGGAAAAAACCAGGCCCGCTGTATTATACTACACAATGTAAGTGGCAGAACGTGGCTGGCAGATATACGACAAACAGAACTGACGCAGATCCACTTAGTGGCAATTTAAATCTCCCTTTATTATGTGGGAGACTGCTGCAAAAAAACAGGCCTGCTGTATTATACTACACAATGTAAGTGGCAGAACGTGGCTGCAAGATATAAAAAAAAAAAAGGGACCGTACTAAAATAACAATCTCCCTACAATGATCTCAGGACAAGTATGGCAGCAATAAAAAGGACTGCTGCACACAAAAGTGTGGACAAATAAACAATAGAACTGTGCAGAAAGGAGCAACAGGATTTTTGCTTTTAAAAAAGCAGTTGGTTTGCACAGCGGCGTACAAACAGCAATGCAGCTGTCAGGGAGCCTTATAAGCTACAGAGCTGATGCACAAAAATCTAGCCTTCACTGTCCCTGCAAAGAAAAGGTGGTGTTGGACAGTGGAAATCGCTACAGCACAAGCGGTTTGGGGGTTAATCTTTCCTCCCTAACAATATCCCTGCTTCTGACGAAGCTGCAGCAACCTCTCCCTATGCTCAGATCGGCAGAAGTAAGATGGCGGTCGGCGTGCACGCCCCTTTATAGCCCCTGTGATGCCGCAGAAAGCAAGCCAATCACTGTCATGCCCTTCTCTAAGATGGTGGGGACCGAGACCTATGTCATCACGCTGCCCACACTCTGCGTCCTCCTTCATTGGCTGAGAAATGGCGCTGAACGCGTCACACAAAACGCGACTTTGGCGCGATGATCTCCGACCGCATGGCTGATCCCACACTAGGATCGGGTTGGGTTTCATGAAACCCGACTTTGTCGAAAGTCGGCGATTTTTGAATTTGTCCGATCCGTTTTGCTCAACCCTAGTTTTAACCATATATATGGGACCAACCAGGACTAAGCCTACTCTTTCCAAAGGTCTCAAAAGAGCCATATATTCTGCCTTCATGTTATGTATGCTCTCAGGGGCATCATGAGCCTCTTGGGCCCCAGATCCACGATGTCACATTATAAACATTGGTGTCTTCTATTGTGGCAGAGTGGTTCCCCTCAGACACTAGGACTTGGAAATAAGTGTGGCCTATGCTCTCCCTGTAGCTCTGCTCCTGTACATCCTTTATGTTAATATGGCTTCTAGTATGTGCTGTTATGAGTTCACTTGGTGAGGTGGATTCTCTAAGCTGTAGGTAAGGGAGGACAACACTGACCGGAAGCGATGGCATAGTGGGCAGGATTTGCCGGATGGCACATAGAACAGCAGGGATATTAGGGATCACATTGTGATTTGGATTTACAAAGTCGCACATCAGGGTGAACACATGGGCTTGCTTTGAGACACACATGGGTGTCTGAGTCGGCCTTAAAAGCCCTTCTTATCATGTCACTGGAGTTCGTTGGTCAACTTGTGAAACCCGGTGAAAAACCACAAAAAAGGTTGGCTGCCGAAAGAGAAGGGAACTGGGCCCTGCCCTGGGGCGGAGGCAAGTTGGTAAGAGGTGCCCATTAGCTTCCACTGATACTTAGAAAATGACTATAATGACTGCAAGTGACTGATAATTATCAATTTTACTTCCAGTTGTTTTGCCACTGTTTGTTGGAATAGCAGTTCTGCCACTGACCCTTTCCCAACTTTTGATACCTGCGTCGTAAATTATAAAAGATCCATCTCATGTTCGATTGGTTTCTTTGCTTAAAACGACTGTTTAAAAATTCATTATATTCAACAAGTCGCTAATAAGTAAAGCTGCCCTTTAAGATGACAGCATATATAGTACTTCTATACAAACATCGTTATCAGCCTGCTGGTTAGGTGCCTCCAGAAGGTGATGCATCATGTAAATATGGATCGCCCCCACGCAAGGGCAATGGGGTACTCGGTACCGGGTCCTTCGGTTCGGGGGAATGTCACGGTGGCCCGACCCGGCCCGTGGCCCTTTGAGGGGCGTCCAGTAATGACAGGACAAGAATTTATAGGAATGATGTTCGTGACACCACCTTTGGTATTCGGTCAGGGTGACCGACGCTGCTTAGGGGTCCGCTGGGGTGATGTTATGGCAGCTAAATGGTATGCCTCCCCACAGGTGGAGTGTAACCCCAGGGCTTCCCAGAGTGTAGATGGTGGTGATGGTGGCTGATGTGAGGCGCAGTGAAATAACGAGGACACAAGGTTGCAGTCTGTTTACCTTTTACTGAAGGCTTCAGTGTCTACAGTCCAGGGCACCGGATCACAGGGTAGGCAGAGTCCGGTTGGTCTGAAGGCAAATCCAGAGTCTCCTTATCCAGGTGGAATGCAATAGCCTTCCTATGCGCACAGCAACACAGTAGGTCCTCACTTGCTTAAGCTCTAATGAGGTCCTCACTGTTATTACTCTTCTATCTCTGTTCCCCGTGGTCGGATAGAACAAAACCCGTATGACTGATGGCCTGAGGCTTGTTTATAGGGACCCTAGAGACGCCCCGACCCCCACAGTTTCCACCTGTCTTCTTAGGTATTAAGGTCGGGCAGCCAACTTGGAATTGACTGTCCTGCCAGTCTCTGAAGCAAGGCGTAGAGCAATTTACTCCCTCGGTATTCTGGCTACCGGAACGCGCACCAGAAGGATGCCGCTTCTCTGCGGTCACTATCCTCTCTGGTATCCACTTGTTGCTATGCCTTCGTTTCTCACTCACTGCAATACACTTCCTTTCAATGTCTCTTTCTTTGGATGCTGCCGCACGTGGGGCAGGCGCAACTCCGTAGACCCTCGTACTCCTCAGACCGCAGTCTGGATCTGGCTGGAACCCACTTCAGCCAGCTTCTGCCAAACTCCGCCGAGTTCTGACTGTGCGAAGCCCAGTCAGCTTCTGTCTGATCCTCACTGGATGGAATCCAGCTAGCTTCTCCCTCACTTTCTAACCAACCCACCAGTTTTACCTAACTGTGAGGAGTGGCCTAGTGGATAGAACCTTTGCTCCCCCTGGTGGACTGGAGTGTGAAGTGTGTTGTGTGTGGTTGTGATACCTGGACAGGAGATCTCCTTTATTGCCTCCAGACGTAATATCACTCCCCCTGGTGGAAGAATGACATTACTGCAACGACCAGGACTCTGGGGTGCTGCAAATACACCACCATCTAGCTGCGTATATGGATAGCACTTTCTGTTCTCCACCTTTTTGACAAACAATTATTTCCCAGGCACTAATATTATATGCTTCCATGTGACCGCCTGCAAGATTTACTTAAAAAAAAAGTTAAAAAGCAACCAAAAACAGTAGGTGGACTTCAATATCAGAAAGAATCCTCGAAATGATACTGTACATTTCCTTCAGCTCTGGAGAAGAGCCAAAAATACTAACTTGGCTTATGGAGAAATTCCTCTAAATTCCCTGTGGTAATTACCATCTGCAAACAGTATCCAGACTATGGACTGTTGTAAATTAGTCCAGGTGTAGTCACAGGGGCTTGGAATGAGGTCAGCAGCATTCGATTGAGAAGGTCCACCAGTTCCATGCACAGAGCTCGGCTCTCTTCATCAGGACCATAGCCTTCAAATAGGAGGACTTGAGTGATATATGGTGGCACTATTACAGTCTTCAGCATGATGTAGAACTAGTATCTTCAGTTCTGATAGGAATGTTTGTACAGTAAGTGTATTTGCTCTGTTACTTTAATGTCCACCTCGACACAGATTTCTGCTCTGAAGCCTGAAGAATTGTCAATATAGCTCTGGGCTGGTAATAAAGTTGGCCACACTCATTAGATCCCAGCTATCTATCTTGAATAGAGAGGAGCGAATAAATTCAAGTGGAATTGAAAATTTGCATTCACCAAAATGTGTATTTTTTTTGTAACTCGCTTCTGCGCGGATTGAGAAAAACGGAGGATGTGGGTCACCAATTTTCTGAACTGTAAAAGGCCATCAAAATGTTAAAAAATAAAAAGAAATCTATAAACTCACCTTAACGCTCTACTCTCCAGCACTTCTCAGCTCATCTTTAGATTACCTCCACTTGCGCTGAAATCCCCAAGCCTCTGACGCCGGGCTGGGACTTCTGACTTTGATGAGGCCTGGAAGGGTTCTGCGCATGTGTGCACAAGGTCAAGGCGCATGCCATGGTATCATTACGCCATGACCTTCCTCAGAATCCTCCCAGGTCTCATCAGAGCCAGAAGATTACAGTGCGAGATGGGGTGCTCTCAAGATTAGGCGAGGACCAGAAGGGTGAAAAGCTGAGGGTCCGGAAAGGTGAGTGATAAAGGGAGAATAATGATTTTTTTCTTATTTTTTAAAACTTACCTTTAATATGCCATGGGGTCTGGAAAGACCCCGGAACGTAATAAGCGACATTAAATAATAAAAACTAGAGTGAACATGCAAATTTGAAGTTTAGCTGATTGATTCCTCCTCTCTATTCCCGACCCTACCTCCCCTGAGATGGCTCAGATGAGCGTTCACGTTTTTTTCCATGGGGAGAGGAAAAAGCAGGTACCAGACACCTCTGTCTGCAACTTATGCCCCCTAAAAACAGAAGGATGCGCTGTCGATATTCCAACTGACTGATCCTTCTTTCCCACGATATAATCTGTTGGTGGAATAGTTGGGAGGTCTCCAGAAACCTCAGATGGTCATCGGGATGGCCAGCCAACACTCATCTAATGTGAATGGTGGAACCAATGATTGTAATGTAATTACAAAATCACAGATCTTAAGAGTTGTTTTAACAATGTTTGTCTTTGTTTTAGGTCTGACTAGTGTGCCCAAAAATATTCCAAAGGACACCACCCTCTTGGATCTACAGAACAACAAAATTATGGAAATAAAAAAAGACGATTTCAAAGGACTTACCAGCCTATATGTGAGCAATACTTTATATTGTAATTTTCTGCCATAATATTTTATCCAGTCCTCCGAGATAATCTCCAAATCAAGATGAGTTAAAGAGGTTGTCCCGGCTTAGGGCGCAAGTCTGCAGTCACTCTATGTGATTGCAGACTTGTGAATCCTAAGGGTACGTGCACACGTTGCGGAAAGGTGTGCAGATTTTTGCACACTGATTTTGGTAAATCCGCAGGAAATTCGCACTGAGGAATTACCGCGGATTTACCGCGTTTTTTTCGCACTTATTGTGCGGATTCCACTGCGGTTTTACACCTGTGGATTCCTATTATGGAGCAGGTGTAAACCGCTGCGGAATCCGCACAATGAATTGACATGCTGCCGAATAAACAACGCAGCGTTTCCACATGTTTTTTTCCGCAGCATGTGCACTGCGGATTTTGTTTTACATAGGTTTACATGGTACTGTAAACTCATGGAAAACTGCAGCGGCCAATCAGCTGCAGATCCGCAACGTGTGCACATACCCTAACAGTATGCCCAGTGTATGCCGTCAGGATTCTCCGGTGCTGGGGTCAGGCGAATTGCATACATCCAGCCACATTCCGACTAGACATATTCACACACGTCTAGTCAGCATGTGACCGCATGTCCGTAAATCGCATACTTGTGGTCACATGCCCGCCTGCTCCTAGCACCAGAGAATCATTGCAGCGCACACACTTGCCACTGTGAGAATTCACAAGTCTATAGTTGCAAAGTGACTGCAGACTTGGACCCCAAGCCTCGACAACCCCTTTAATAATTTTCTAAAGACATCACAATGAAGTAACAAAATATTTTCCCCATTTGCACTATCTAGATCTCTTACCGATGCATTCTATGTCTTAGAGATGTTGTCAACCAGTATATAGTTTAGAGTTTATAGACAAAGGTTCCCTACTCAGGATACTCATGTATGGCTACACACTGTGACATGGCCTATCAAAGCATTTCTGTGTTGTAATACCTCATTTCTCCTGCGGCGGCACTGCAGAGAAATGTAACACTTGCTACTGGGTTTCCAATCTGGACCCACCAGCTGGGTACTTTGTGACCAGTTTAAAGGGATGCGAATATCAGAAAACGATCTATTGTTTAAGTCAGATTTTTGTGCTACATGTATTTAAAAAAATTAATTAAAAAATTTGATTTTTTTTCTACATCACAATCTGTAATTAAAAAAAATTGAAATCTTGTACTTAGGAAGTTTTAGTCTAAAAAAAGCCTCAGAGTTCACGTTTCAGGAAACAACACATGTACATTAGCAGGAATGATCCGACTCCGACCCTATATTTTGTATTGATGCATCTAATGGGCATGTGCAAAGGTCATTGTGAAGGAAGGGGGCACAGAGGAGCTGTGACATCGCTTATTGTGATTGGTGGATCCTATGTATCAGTTGTCTATAGAGGTGTTGCCTATCACTGTAAACCTGCCTCTGCTGATAAGGAAACTGCTGAAAACTCTTCCTGAAAACATATTAAGTAGGATCCTATAAAAGTCCCAGCGGCCATCGTGAAAATTGAAAAAGTACTAATTTTGTTATTTTTTTATATAAAGATAGATATATGAAAAAAAAATTGTCAAAATAAAAAAAAAAAATACATTTAAACACAAAAACCTGATTATAACAATAGGCCGTTTTCTGACGAGTGACGACCCTTTCTCTTTAAGGGTACTTCCATACTGGACTGATACAAAGTTTTAATTTTTATGTTTTCACTATATTAAGTAATGACTTCTGTGAAGCGATAAATTAAGGTCTTGTTTTTCCTTTGTAAATCGTCTTTCTCACGACGCTAAAGAAAGATAAATGGGCCCCATTGTTCTTTCCCCATTTGCTGCATTTGATTGAAATGTGATCTGTGTGTAGGAGCAATGACAGGGAAAGCACAAAGAGTAATGACACCTAGACTATGACACTGTGAACGCTCAGCTAATACAAAAGGATAGAAACGAGACAAACAAAGGAAGTCAGATGTTAGCAGATGCTGATTCTTAGTTATTCCAAATTTAAAGTGAATGCCCATCCTTAAAGCTGAAATACCTTTTTTGTTATCAAAATCCATAGATCTAATATTCATAGTATAATGTTTAGTGGTCAGGGTTTTACTTTACTGATACAAAGATCCAAAATCCCATTCAAAGACATAGAGTTCAATGATAAAAGAGTGGCTACCTGCAAGCACCACTAGGGGGAGCTCAGACACTTACTGCATACATTGATGCCCATGAGCGCCCTCCAGTGGCTGCTGGTGGTAGCCATTTTTTTTAAATTATAAACAGGTTAAGTGGCGGTGACTTGCATGTGCACTACAGCTCCTTTTAAAGGGGATGACCCGCTTAATCAACAGGATATGTGCTGAATATATGGTTACTGCTAAGTCCATTACCGATCCTGAAAACAGGCGTCACAGTGTCCCCATGTAAATGGAGCAGTAATGCCCTTTTACTGCTCTATGTAGCTCTATGGGGCTGATGGAAAAGCTTCATCCATTAATCCCGTAGAAGTTAATGGAACAAGATCACGCATTGCACAATACTTCTCAATTCATAAAGGGAAATTTAGGGTGTTCATTCCCAGGATCGGTTAGGAATTCATTCCTTTATTATCTATCCTGTTGATAAATGATACATGTATTTAGTGGGGAAATTCATTTAAAAGGGGACCTGTTACTTGGTCAAAGTGGACAGTTTGGGCGATTTTGTTATTCCCTCTGCTGTTATTCTCTTTGCAGAGATAGGGTATTTTTTTATTTACTGCAAATGTTTATGGTCTTTTCAAAAGGGGTGGTGCTCACAGCATAATAATACATTGCCGCCTAAAGACATGCCCCAGAGGATCCTGTGAGCCACGCCCCCTTAGTAAAAACCATAAATATTAGCACTAAGTAAAAAGGCCATACCTCTAGAAGCGTATGGTGGATTTAAAAAAAACCAAAAACCAGAATACTCAGGGGAACAAGGGAAATAAAATAAGAACAAAAATTGGTCACTTTTAAATTGGTGACAGGTCCTCTATGAGACTGATGGAGAAAACTGATCATTGCACTTGGCTATCTCTTTCTGTCTGTCCCATTTACTTTGAGTGGAGGACGCAGGTTCTTATGGTCCGTCGGGGGTCTACAACAATCACACAGGCAGCAGGGCCCATTTGTTTCACACAATGACCACAAATGGTTACGGTTCAATAATGCCAGTGCATAGCCTTGCTTCCCAGGCCTCATTTCAGCTGTAATGGCTATGTTACTTGTGCTGGTTACTGTGTATTCATGTTAAGCTATTGGATAACCAAAACCGTTCTCCATCTCCTTCAAACTGGCTATGGATTAGACTGCCTGTCCCAGTTTACAGATGGAAGAACAGCTCTGGGGCACATAATGCAGCAACTGGAAAAAAAAATGATGAGAATATGAAAAAAAAAAAAAATGATGAGAATATGAAAAAAAAAAAATGATGAGAATATGAAAAAAAAAATGTTGAGTTGGTTCAGAAAATATCTATGGGGCATGTACAGAATCAATGATATTACAATTAGTAGAGAGACAAACTTTCATCTCAGATAGTAAATCTATTTCCGTTTGTTCTAGGCATTGGTTTTAGTGAACAACAAAATCTCCAAAGTCAATGAGAAGGCATTCGAGCCGCTACTGAAGCTGCAGAAGCTGTACATCTCTAAAAACAACCTCGAAGAGATCCCTAAGAGTCTACCCAAGTCTCTGGTGGAACTACGCATTCATGAAAACAGAATCAAGAAGATCCCCAAGGACGTGTTCAACGGCCATAAGAATATGAACTGCATCGGTGAGTTCTGATGTGTATGAAACCCACCTGTGTTGAGAATGGGGTCTCCAAGCTCCTGCTCTGTCTAATGAGATGACCACCACAGAATGAATTAAGAGGTACCAACTTTGGCACGTGAGCGTCATCCTCACAAGTCTTCCTTGTCCTGATGTGGTGGCCAACAGCCAGGACCAGTGGGGAGGAACCCTTATTCTCAAAATAGGCACAGGTTGGCAAGGTGGGACCTGTACTAACTAGACTCTATAAGTACTTATGGCACCGGTCTATAAAATTAGTAATATTTAGTGGTGTGAATGTAGAGCAGTCCAGGTAAAATACAAATAACTAACAAGACATTAAAGAAACACTAAATCTAGAGATAAAAAACAAAATAAAATATTGAAAGCAATCTTCTGAATATATCCCAGGATGTCAGCTATGATCAACCCCCCTCCTCACTATTATGTGAGTTTCTGCAGCAGGAGCCTCCCCCCTCTGCCTTATCATCAGTGGAACACATTATAATCACTAATAAGGGAGGACAAACGGTTCGGCCTTTGAAATTCAACAGACCAGACCCTGACATCATCTGCAGGAGAAGATTCAGGAGGGTCCTGAGCATGTTAGCAGATCCCCCTGAGATTTCGGCTGACTTTAGTCTAATGTGTATGGGGGCCTTATCTCTGTTATCTTCAGGATCACAACTAGAAAATGCTGCATATGGACAAACTAAGCCAGCAAGTTATTTCCCATAGTCTATCTTCACCAAAAAGTGACATCAGAAGAACCTGTAACCATCCGTAGTGATTGTGAACAAGGGAATAATTATAGTAGGTTCAGGACTTGCAATTGCATCTGAGTTCTGGAGCCTAAAGGTACCGTGACACTAAACGATATCGCTAGCGATCCATGACGTTGCAGCGTCCTGGATAGTGATATCGTTGTGTTTGACACGCAGCAGCGATCAGGATCCTGCTGTGATATCGCTGGTCGTTGATTAAAGTTCAGAACTTTATTTGGTCGTCAGATCGGCGTGTATCGTCGTGTTTGACAGCAAAAGCAACGATACCAGCGATGTTTTACAATGGTAACCAGGCCCTGCGCTTAGCAACCTGATGTTTACCCTGGTTACCCAGGGACCTCGGCATCGTTGGTCCCTGGAGAGCGGTCTGTGTGACAGCTCTCCAGCGACCAAACAGCGACGCTGCAGCGATCAGCATCGTTGTCTGTATCGCTGCAGCGTCGCTTAGTGTGACGGTACCTTTAGAGGGCCCAAAAGGTCACTATGGCCCATATGAGAAGACCAATAAAGACCAGTGATAGTTGTGGCACCTTTGGAGATTTTGCTTTGGAGCCTACAAGCTTCAAATCATGCCACTGATTGTGAATTGCTTTTTTTTTTCTTTAGAAATGGGAGGAAACCCACTTGAGAATGGAGGTATTGAAGCAGGAGCATTTGATGGACTGAAACTCAACTACCTTCGTATTTCAGAAGCCAAGTTAAGCGGAATTCCTAAAGGTAATAATATCTGGAGTCCTTCAGCACAGAAATCTAGAAAAAAAAACTAAATAAAAAACGTCTTGTATGTGTCGATCTGTGACTGGAGAAGGAAATATCCTGAGAAGAGCCAACAGCTTGTACCAATAAACCATCTCTATCTCATGTGTCATCACAGATCAGCCATATTGGAGACGAGCACATGTTTAAAAGCTTTGTGGTTATTGATAGAAGGTGCAAGGAACATTTCTAGGCCATATACGAGTTATTTAATAATCTTCTTATCTAGGGCTCTGCAAAAGTGTAGACATCAGTTCTCCGTCAGTGTCTGAGATGAGGATCCAACATACTGTAGGTTGGGTGTGCAGATTTATTTTAGTTCTATCCATACAATCCATCCATAAAGACTTCTATACTTTAAAACATATGGCTCAAAAGCAGAAAAATGCGCCTTCAATATTAATAAGCGTGTGTCAAGAGCAAGGGCATAAGTACAACGTAACATAGAGGAAGCTCATGTGACTGGTTTCCAGCCTCCGGAGAGAGAAGGTCCAACCCAATGTGGTGTCACCATGGATGGTAAGGACCTACACCCATATCCTTTCTCTGCACGGCGATAATGTTTTTAAACAAGGGAACAATTTGGGATCATGGTAAGGATATGGATTGGGCAAACAGTCATCAAATTTTTCTATCTTAGGCTGGTTTCACATTTGCGTTTTTTGCCACTGCGTTTTAGCGCAAAAAAAGCATGCGTTTTTTTCCTATATTTAACATTAAAAACGCATGCTTTTTTTGTATGCGTTTTGCCACGTTTGACGACGCATGCGTCGTTTCTATGCTTGTGTTTTTTTGCGGAGATGCAACATGTAGTAATTTCTAGAGGCTTTTTTTGCGGCAAAAGAACGTATTGCTGTCTATGTAAACGCATGCGTTTTTAAGCACATGCATTTGGTTGCGTTTTTAAACGCATGCGTTTCCATAGAAAAAAACAAGAATACACACTGATAAGCCACCCCCCACCATCAAGGTGATAAAGGGATCCAAACCCTAACCCTAACCCTACCCCTAACCCTAGGGATCCTAACCCTAACCCTACCCCTAACCCTAACCCTAGGGATCCTAACCCTACCCCTAACCCTACCCCTACCCCTAACCCTACCCCTAACCCTAGGGATCCTAACCCTACCCCTACCCCTAGACCTACCCCTAGGGATACTAACCCTAACCCTACCCCTAACCCTACCCCTAGGGATCCTAACCCTACCCCTAACCCTACCCCTAACCCTACCCCTACCCCTAACCCTAACCCTACCTTTAACCCTAGGGAACCTAACCCTACCCCTAACCCTACCCCTAACCCTAGCTATTTCTATTTATAGTGGGTTTTCTTGTTGATTTTGATGATTGGCATCTGTCACACACTTCTCAGCATGCGTTTCAAAAACGCAAACGCAGGAAAAAACGCATGTAAACGTGGCGAAACGCCGCGGGTTTTTTTACCGCATGCGAAAACGCATGAGTCTAAAAACGCAGCGTTTTTAAACGCAAATGTGAAACTAGCCTTAGGCAGCTATAGGTGTGGCTGTGCCAATTAGCACCAAAAGGAGGCCTAGTTTAATCTTGGTCCCCCCTCCTTTATATCCAGACAAGAGCAAGAAATCCCATATGGGGAAAAAATATGCTTCTAACAAAGGCTTGTCTCTGCTTGTCCAACACCGACCACCTCTAGGCCTTAAAGGAGCAGAATGCAATGCCAAAGTCAGATATGTTGTTTCAGATTACAGTTTGTTCACACAGGGGTGTACAAAGAGCAAAAGTGACCTCATTACAAAATCAAAATGAGTTTCTTTTACTGGTTCTTGTCAAAACACCCTATCATCCCTGAACTGGATCGGACAGCACTTATTGCATTATCTAATCCTATTCATTGAAGGACAAATTGGGGGCAGGACACTGTGGCCATTCAAACAGAGGGAAATTACTACCTTTAGCTTCCTCATCATTGACCCCTTGGGCAATGTAAAGTAAGTTGCACTGTCTACAGACTGCCTGGACTAAGTCTACACTGTCTACAGACTGAATGGACTAAGTTTACACAGTTTATAGACTGCCTAGACTAAGGTTACACTGTCTACAGACTGTCTGGACTAATGTTACACTGTCTATAGACTGCCTAAACTAAGGTCACACTGTCTACAGACTACCTGGCTCAATTTACACAATCTAGAGGCTGTCTAGATTAAGGTTACACTGTCTATAGACTGCCTGGACTAAGGTTACACTGTCTATAGACTGCCTAGACTAAGGCTACATTGTCTATAGACTGCCTAGGCCAGGGGTCTCAAACTGCATTCCTCGAGGGCAGCAAACAGGTCATGTTTTCAGGATTTCCTTGTACAGCACAGGTGATAATTTAATCACCTACTCATTATGTGTGTAGGTGATTAAATTATCACCTGTGCAGTACAAGGAAATCCTGAAAACATGACCTGTTTGCTGCTCTTGAGGAATGCAGTTTGAGACTCATGGCCTAAACCAAGGTTACACTGTCTACAGACTGCCTGGGCTCAGCTTACACTGTCGGCAGGCTGCCTAGACTAAGACTACATTGTCTGTAGACTGTCTAGACCAAGGTTACGCTGTCGACAGGCTGTCTAGACTAAGTTTACACTGTCTATAGACTGCCTAGACTAAGTTTACATTGTCTATAGACTGCTTAGACTAAGGTTACATTGTCTTCAAGCTGATTAGTCTAAAGGTTAGTAAATAAGTCTCCTTGTTTCCATCTCCACCTCCAGTATCATGTGGTATACTTGTTTTAGGATGTTCTTGAGTCATAACTTGACTTTGCACCTAAACTAATGTGTTATATTTGCCAGGTCTACCAAGCAGTCTAAATGAGCTCCACCTTGACCATAACAAGATTCAGGCAATTGAGATGGGAGATCTAAGCCAGTATAACAACCTTTACAGGTAAGTTATAAAGCTTAGTAAACTTGTCTTCCTTATGACTAGCCCAAGTGTCTCCTATTATGCTTATAATTTTCACATTTGGGCACCACTGACTTGAAAAACATTCTGTAAGATACAAAGTAAGACATCTAGGAATAGAAATCTAAGATGGGTTCAAGTGCTCCACTGAGCACCATTGCACCTTCTTTGGGGAATTGGTAAGGGTTCAAAGTCTCAGACATTCACCCCTCACACTCCATGCTACCAAATAGATGTACACCGCTCAACTGTCCCAATCTTAGTCCTACAGATCTGATTCTGGCATTGGAAGGAGACGGCCGGGCTACAAATGGACCCTAGTTCTTCTAATAAGGGGCCTTTTAAAGTCTAACTTTAAACCATTATGCTGTACATGAATTGAATTTCATAGGAACTCTGTTATGAAAAAAGTTTGATCAAAATTACACTCCAGGACAATCTATGCCCAAACATTAAAGCAACATGTCTGTATTATTGTTAACATTTTATCTGGCTGGAAATAAATCTTCCCATCTACCATGGGATTGACTGAAAGGAAAATAATTATTCAGCCATGCATATGAGCAAATAAATTACAACTAAACTATAGCTAAATAAACCCACGTTTCCTGCCCTCGCTCTCAACTCTTGCGTTTATATTGCAAGAATAAATTCGAGACCTGGAGAATTCCCAACAGGCCTGGAGAAATAACTAATATTGTAGAAACGCCACTACCACAACACAAGTTCTTCAATCCCCCTAACATCTTCCGATACGATTCATGGTCCCAAACTTGGGCCATAGGACAGTTCAGTGTAAGATCTGAATGGTTTCTAGTCAGACTAGTCTTCTGCTATTTTCATAGTTGGCTTATGTTGGGGGTAGGAAAGTTGGATTACAATCCTTATAGGTCCCTGAACCTTGTGGAACCCATCTTCTTAAGAGAACAAATACTCAAAACACAACTTCAGCAATTGCCATAACTAGGATAAAAAAAAATGTTCACCACCTTGGCTTGTTTTTCCAATCTGACAAAGGTCTCCGTTTATGCGATATTCTAGGCTAGGACTTGGATTCAATAACATCAGAGCGGTAGAAAATGGCAGCCTTTCATCCCTTCCCACTCTCAGAGAACTTCATCTGGACAACAACAAGCTCTCGAAAGTTCCTCCAGGACTTCCTGACATGAAATTTCTCCAGGTGAGATAAAACTAGCCAACGATGGTGATTTTGAGAAGAGGGCCTTTAAAACTCTTACACTCGGGACACGAGTAGTGGGTCCCAAGTCAAAAAGAAACTTCTATATGATGACCCAAAAAATAAAAAAAAGCTCATATTGATGACATCTTATCCAATAATTATGTGCTAGTTATAAGCTGCATAAAGATCACTTGATAAATCATAAACCGAGATGCTGTCTGTCAATTTGAGACACACATGCGACCTCTTATAGCTAGAGAAGTCATTAGATTGGGAATTTTGGAGTAAAAAAAGGGTCATGGGAATTTTGGTAAAGATGTTGGGTATGGTATTAAGAGAAGGTTCTTGTGCAAAGTCTACATCATGACCACCATCCTTTCACCAAATATATAGAGAAGTCTCATTTAGCGGAAACATACAGGACAGACTGTCTCCTCCTGGATTCAAAGGCGTAACTTGAAGACCCAAGGTAAAATCCCTAACCAGCCTCTCCTCACTTTATCATGTGCTACAGTTAGGTCCATATATATTTGGACAGAGACAACATTTTTCTAATTTTGGATATAGACATTACCACAATAAATTTTAAACAAAACAATTCAGATGCAGTTGAAGTTCAGACTTTCAGCTTTCATTTGAGGGTATCCACATTAAAATTGGATGAAGGGTTTAGGAGTTTCAGCTCCTTAACATGTGCCACCCTGTTTTTAAAGGGACCAAAAGAAATTGGACAGATTCAATAATTTTAAATAAAATGTTCATTTTTAGTACTTGGTTGAAAACCCTTTGTTGGCAATGACTGCCTGAAGTCTTGAACTCATGGACATCACCAGACGCTGTGTTTCCTCCTTTTTGATGCTCGGCAGGCCTTCACTGCGGTGGTTTTCAGTTGATGTTTGTTTGTGGGCCTTTCTGTCTGAAGCTTAGTCTTTAACAAGTGAAATGCATGCTCAATTGGGTTGAGATCAGGTGACTGACTTGGCCGTTCAAGAATATTCCACTTCTTTGCTTTAATAAACTCCTGGGTTGCTTTGGCTTTATATTTTGGGTCATTGTCCATCTGTAGTATGAAACGACGACCAATCAGTTTTGCTGCATTTGGCTGGATCTGAGCACACAGTATGTCTCTGAATACCTCAGAATTAATTCAGCTGCTTCTATCCTGTGTCACATCATCAATAAACACTGGTGACCCAGTGCCACTGGCAGCCATGCATGCCCAAGCCATCACACTGCCTCCTCCGTGTTTTACAGATGATGTGGTATGCTTTGGATCATGAGCTGTACCACGCCTTAGCCATAATTTTCTCTTTCCATCATTCTGGTAGAGGTTGATCTTAGTTTCATCTGTCCAAAGAATTTTCTTCCAGAACTGTGCTGGCTTTTTTAGATGTTTTTTTTTTAGCAAAGTCCAGTCTAGCCTTTTTATTCTTGATGCTTATGAGTGGCTTGCACCGTGCAGTGAACCCTCTGTATTTACTTTCATGCAGTCTTCTCTTTATGGTAGATTTGGATATTGATACCTACCTCCTGGAGAGTGTTGTTCATTTGGTTGGCTGTTGTGAAGGGGTTTCTCTTCACCATGGAGATTATTCTGCAATCATCCACCACTGACCAGTGTTGTCTTCCGTGGGCGCTCAGGTCTTTTTGCATTGATGAGTTCACCAGTGCTTTCTTTCTCAGGATGTACCAAACTGTAGATTTTGCCACTTTTTTCTTTTTTCGCAGCTTAAGGATGGCTTGTTTCACCTGCAAGGAGAGCTCCTTTGACCGCATGTTTACTTCACAGCAAAACCTTCCAAATGCAAGCACCACACCTCAAATCAACACCAAGCCTTTTATCTGCTTAACTGAGAATGACACAACGAAGGGATTGCCCACACCTGTCCATGAAATTGCCTTGGAGTCAATTGTCCAATTACTTTTGGTTCCTTTAAAAACAGGGTGGCACATGTTAAGGAGCTGAAACTCCTAAACCCTTCATCCAATTTTAATGTGGATACCCTCAAATGAAAGCTGAAAGTCTGAACTTCAACTGTATCTGAATTGTTTTGTTTAAAATTCATTGTGGTAATGTAAATAACTAAAATTAGAAAAATGCTGTCTCTGTCCAAATATATATGGACCTAACTGTATTTATGCCTCTGGACCTGCGTGCCTCCGCAGCGCCCCCATTAGCCCAGTTTGTACAGAATGACTCCCCCCCAATATACGGAGATAGTGGCGGACATATGTAAGAACCAGCTGACGTATGACTTCGCGTGGAGGCTCGGGGCCACCTTCATTCCAACAAATTGGGCTTACGGTACAAAACCTGACACATTGAAATTAAGTTGAACTTTTCCTCTGACTTGGTGTCAGGCATGCAGCGGCCATTTATTGATTTCCCATGAAGCCGCAGATTGCAGACAACATCTATTACAGCTCGAGTCTTAACACCAGGCTTTGCAATTAACGAAAAGGTCAGAGTTGTGAGCTGCGCGTTGTCGGGACCACAGGGGAGGCTGTAGTGTTGGAAAGCAGGAGGATCTGTAAAGGTAAAAGCTTTGAAATTGCTGCTAAGGGAAAGGCGATTACTGAAATAACTGCACCGGGTAGAAAAAAATGTAGTTCACTCATTAACTGGTACACGGCATACGCAGCGTTCGTCATACCATCATATACATGGCTGCAGAACATGGTGGTACTTTTCGAAGAATAAGAAATGAAACCTTTACTAATTGCTACAAGCTTATTTAGTCATCAAATTAATCTTTGTGAATACAGCATGGGAGCACTACATGTGGTGAATATGTTCCTGAAAAGATCTATGTGACATGTAACCTGACATCTGTAGCTGTAAAAACCTGTATAGGAAATCATGTAGGTTCCAACTATCAGGGGTCTTTAATAGTATCGGTCTTGACATATGGGTCACAGAGACCGTTTAGGCCCATTTAGATTCCAGGGCCCGGGTGTGACTGCTTCCGCTAAAAACCTAAACCATGCAGTATTTGGAGTAAGCTTTCCCACCTACAAAGAATGGAGAGGTCTGTAATTTTTATCCTAGGTACACTTCACCTGTGAGAGACAGAATCTAAAAATAAAATCCTGAAAATCACATTGTATGATTTTTACATAATTAATTTGCATTTTATTGCATGAAATAAGTATTTGATCTCCTACTAACCAGAAAGAATTCTGCCTCTCACAGACCTATTAGTTTTTCTGTAAGAAGCCTCCTACTCTGCACTCATTACCTTTATTAATTGCAGCTGTTTGAACTCGTTACCTGTATAAAAGTCACCTGTCCACACAATCCATCACACTCCAACCTCTCCTTCATGGCATGGTCAAGACCAAAGAGCTGTCTAAGGACAACAGGGACAAAATTGTAGACTTGCACAAGGCTGGAATGGGCTACAGGACAATAGGCAAGCACTGTTGGCACAATTATTAGAAAATGGAAGAAACACAAAATGGCTGTCAATCTTCCTCGGTCTGGAGCTCTATGCAAGATCCCGGATCGAGGGGTAAGGATGATTCTGAGAAAGGTCAGTAATCAGCTCAAGACTACACGGGGGGACTTGGTCAATGACCTGAAGAGAGCTGGGACCACAGTCTCAAACATTACCGTTAGTAATACACTACGCGGTCATGGATTAAATTGCTTCAGAGCACGCAAGGTCCACTGCTCAAGCCAGCACATGTCCAGGCCCATGTGATGTTCACCAATGACCATCTAGATAATCCGGAAGAGCCATGGGAGAAGGTCATGTGGCCAGATGAGACCAAAATAGAACTTTTTTGTATCAACTCCACTCGCCGTGTTTGAAGGAAGATGGATGAGTACAACCCCAAGAACACCATCCCAACCGTGAAGCATGGTGGGGGAAACATCATACTTTTGGGGTGCTTTTCTGCAAAGGGGACAGGACGACTTCCCTGTATTGAAGGGTGGATGGATGGGGTTAAATATCACAAAATTTTGGTCAACAACCTCCTTCCCTCAGTAAGAGCATTGAAGATGGGTCATGGCTGGTTCTTTCAGCATGACAATAACCTGAAACACACAGCGAGGACAACTAAGGAGTGGCTCCTTAAGAAGCATTTCAAGATCCTGGAGTGGCCTAGCCAGTCTCCATACCTGAACCCAATAGAAAATCTTTGGAGGGAGCGGAAACTCAATATTGCTCAATGACAGCCGTGAAACCTGAAAGATCTGGAGAAGATCTGTATGGAGGAGTGGGCCAAAATCCCTGCTGCAGCGTGTGCAAACTGGGTCAAGAACTACAGGAAACTTCTGACCTCTGTAATTGCAAACAAAGGTTTCTGTACCAAATATTAATTTCTGTTTTTCTATTGTATGAAATACTTATTTCATGCAATAATATGCAAATAAATTATGTAAGAATCACACTATGTGATTTTCTGGTTTTTATTGTTAGATTCTGTCTCTCACAGTTGAAGTGTACCAACGATAAAAATTACAGATCTCTCCATTCTTTCTAGGTGGGAAAATGTGCAAAATCAGCAGTGTATCAAATACAGTTGAAACCAGAAGTTTCCGTCCACAATATATAAAAAGATACATCTGCATGTTTTTTTCAATATCTGACATGAAATCAGAATAAACCTTTCCCGTTTTAGGTCAATTAGGGTTACCATAATTATTAATATTTGCCAAATGCCAAAATAATGAGAGAGAGAATAGAAATAGAAGACTTCCTGCACAGGAATCCTTTTTCAGTAAAAAATGATTTCTTTATTTAAACACCTTCAGCGATAAAAATCAACATCATGGGGCCCCCCATAGGCCTGATGCGTAAAAACAGTCCTTCCTCAAAGGCCTTTCAGGAAGGAT
This sequence comes from Ranitomeya variabilis, assembly GCF_051348905.1. Taxonomy (NCBI): domain Eukaryota; kingdom Metazoa; phylum Chordata; class Amphibia; order Anura; family Dendrobatidae; genus Ranitomeya; species Ranitomeya variabilis. The sequence goes on from NC_135233.1 coordinate 225,017,988, forward strand.
GGTTATTACTGGATCCGAAACGCGTCAGGCCTATGGGGGTCCCCATGATAAATAAAGAAATAATTTTTTACTAAAAAAGGATTCCTGTGCCGGAAGTCTTCTATTTCTATTTGCACACATGTGGTAGTCAGCCACTGATCTCCAGGCACAGACGGTCTCAGGTATATTTTGGTGAGCAAAGTTTTCTTATCCCCTTTGCTATGTTGTTAGAGAGAGAGAATGTTTTAAGGCATTTTTATTGCTTACTGGAAAGTCAGACTACATACATTTCATTAGTATTTGGTACTATTGCCCTTAAACTGAATGACTTGGGTCAGATGTTTGGGAAATCCTTCCACAAGCTTCTCACAATAGTTGGTCAGAATTTGGGCCCATTCCTCCCGACAAAACTGGTGTAACGGATATAGGTTTGTAGGTCGCCTTGCTTGCATCTGCCTTTTCAGTTTTGCCCATACATTTTCAATAGGATTGAGATCAGGGCTTTGTGATGGCCACTCCAAAACATTGACTTTGTTATCCTTAAGCCACTGTGTTCCCATTTTGGCAGTATGCTACGGGTCATTGTCCATTTGGAAGCCCCATTTCCATCCAAGCTTTAACTTCCTGGCTGATGTTTTGAGATGTTGTTTCAGCATTGCCATATAATCTTCTTTTCTCATGATGCCATCTATTTTGTGAAGTGCACCAGTCCCTCCTGCAGCAAAACGACCCCACAACATAATGCTGCCACTCCCATGTTTCACAGTTGGGATGGTGTTCTTAGGCTTCCAAGCTTCTCCCTTTTTCCTCCAAATCTAACAATGGTCATTATGCCCAAAACGTTCAATTTTAGTTTCATCAGACCACAGGACATGTCTCCAAAAATTAAGGTCTTTGTTCCTGTGTGAATTTGCAAACATTAATCTGGCTTTTTATGTTTCTTTTGGAGTAATGGATTCTTCCTGGCAGAGTGGCCTTTCAGTCCATGTTCATACAGCACTCGTTTCACTGTGGATATTGACACAGTCTTGCCAGCTTCCACCATCATCTTCACAAGGTCTTTTGCTTTTGTCCTTGGGTTGATATGCAAATATCAGACAACATGTTCATCTCTGGGACACAGAACCAGTCTCCTTCCTGAGTGGTATGATGGCTGGACATTCCCATCTTGTTTGTCCTTGCGTATAATTGTTTGTACAGATGAACGAGGCACCTTCAGGTATCTTGAAATTGTACCCAAGGCTGAGCCAGACTTGTGCAAGTCCACAATGCTCTTCCTGATATCTTGGCTGACTTCTTTAGACTTTCCCATGATGCTACACAAAGAAGCAGTGTGTTTCAGGTGTGCATTAAAATACATCCACAGGTGAATCTCTAATCAACCCACATGTTGCCAAAAAACCTATAAGAATCTTCCAAACACATGACATCATCATATGGGCAGTCCAGAATTGTTTAACCCCTTTCTGACATTGGACGTACTATCCCGTCGAGGTGGGGAGGGCCTGTATGACCACCGACGGGATAGTACGTCCAGCGCGATCGGCCGCGTTCACGGGGGGAGCGCGGCCGATCGCGGCCGGGTGTCAGCTGACTATCGCAGCTGACATCCGGCACTATGACACATTAACCCCAGGCACACTGCGATCAAACATGATCGCAGTGTACCGGCGGTACAGGGAAGCATCGCGCAGGGAGGGGGCTCCCTGCGTGCTTCCCTGAGACAGTCGGTACAAGGCGATGTACTCACCTTGTACCGAGCGTCTCCTCCCTGCAGTCCCCGGATCCAAAATTGCCGCGGGGCTGCATCCGGGTCCTGCAGGGAGTACTTCCGGGTCCACAGCAGGCGCTGGTAAGCCTGCACGGCTGTCTGTCAGATCGCTGATCTGACAGAGTGCTGTGCAAACTGTCAGATCAGCGATCTGTGATGTCCCCCCCGGGACAAAGTAAAAAAGTTAAAAAAAAATTTCCACATGTGTAAAGAAAAATAAAAAATTCCTAAATAAAAAAATATATATTATTCCCATAAATACATTTCTTTATCTAAAAAAAAAAACAACAAACAATAAAAGTACACATATTTAGTATCGCCGCGTCCGTAATGACCCAACCTATAAAACTGTCCCACTAGTTAACCCCTTCAGTGAACACCGTAAGAAAAAAAAAAACGATCCAAAAAACAACGCTTTATTATCATACTGCCGAACAAAAAGTGGAATAACACGCGATCAAAAAGACGGATATAAATAACCATGGTACCGCTGAAAACGTCATCTTGTCCCGCAAAAAACGAGCCTCCATACAGCATCATAAGCAAAAAATTAAAAAAGTTATAGTCCTCAGAATAAAGCGATGCCAAAATAATTATTTTTTCTATAAAATAGCTTTTATCGTATAAAAGCGCCAAAACATTAAAAAAAAGATATAAATGAGACATCGCTGTAATCATACGGACCCGAAGAATAAAACTGCTTTATCAATTTTACCAAACGTGGAACGGTATAAACGCCTCCCCCAAAAGAAATTCATGAATAGCTGGTTTTTGGTCATTCTGCCTCACAAAAATCGGAATAAAAAGTGATCAAAAACTGTCACATGTCCGAAAATGTTACCAGTAAAAACGTCAACTCGTCTCGCAAAAAACAAGACCTCACATGACTCTGTGGACCAAAATATGGAAAAATTATAGGTCTCAAAATGTGGAGACGCAAATACTTTTTTGCTAGAAAAAGCGTCTTTTAGTGTGTGACGGCTGCCAATCATAAAAATCCGATATAAAAACGCTATAAAAGTAAATCAAACCCCCCTTCATCACCCCCTTAGTCAGGGAAAAATAATAAAATTAAAAATATGTATTTATATTCCATTTTCTCATTAGGGCTAGGGTTAGGGTTAGGGCTAGGGTTAGGGCTAGAGTTAGGGCTAGGGTTGGGGCTAGGGTTGGAGCTAAAGTTAGGGGTAGGGTTGGGGCTAAAGTTAGGGTTAGGGTTAAAGTTAGGGTTAGGGTTGGGGCTAAAGTTAGGGTTAGGGTTTGGATTACATTTACGGTTGGGATTAGGGTTGGGATTAGAGTTAGGGATATGTCAGGGTTAGGGGTGTGGTTAGGGTTACCGTTGGGATTAGGGTTAGGGGTGTGTTTGGATTAGGGTTTCAGGTAGAATTGGGGAGTTTCCACTGTTCAGGCACATCAGGGGCTCTCCAAAGGCGACATGGCGTCCGATCTCAATTCCAGCCAATTCTGCTTTGAAAAAGTAAAACAGTGCTCCTTCCCTTCCGAGCTCTCCCGCGCGCCCAAACAGGGGTTTACCCCAACATATGGGGTATCAGCGTACTCGGGACAAATTGGACAACTACTTTTGGGGTCAAAGTTCTCTGTTATCCTTGGGAAAATAAAAATTTGGGGAGCTAAAAATCATTTTTGTGGGAAAAAAAAGATTTTTTATTTTCACGTCTCTGCGTTGTAAACTGTAGTGAAACACTTGGGGGTTCAAAGTTCTCACAACACATCTAGATAAGTTCCTTGGGAGGTCTAGTTTACAATATGGGGTCATTTGTGGGAGGCTTCTACTGTTTGGGTACATCAGGGGCTCTGCAAATGCAACGTGACGCCTGCAGACCAATCCATCTAAGTCTGCATTCCAAATGGCACTCCTTCCCTTCCGAGCTCTGCCATGCGCCCAAACAGTGGTTCCCCCTCACATATGGGGTATCAGCGTACTCAGGACAAATTGGACAACAACTTTTGGGGTCCAATTTCTCCTGTTACCCTTGGGAAAATACAAAACAGGGGGCTAAAAAATCATTTTTCTGAAAAAAAAAGGAATTTTTATTTTCACGGCTCTGCGTTATAAACTGTAGTGAAACACTTGGGGGTTCAAAGCTCTCAAAACACATCTAGATAAGTTTCTTATGGGGTCTACTTTCCAAAATGGTGTCACTTGTGGGGGGGTTTAATGTTTAGGCACATCAGGGGCTCTCCAAACGCGACATGGTGTCCCATCTCAATTCCAGTCAATTTTGCATTGAAAAGTCAAACGGCGCTCCTTCTCTTCCGAGCTCTGCCATGCGCCCAAACAGTTGTTTACCCCCACATATGGGGTATCAGCGTTTTCAGGACAAATTGCACAACAACTTTTAGGGTCCAATTTCTTTTCTTACCCTTGGGAAAATAAAAAATTGGGGGCGAAAATATCATTTTTGTGAAAAAATATGATTTTTTATTTTTACGGCTCTGTATTATAAACTTCTGTGAAGCACTTGTTGGGTCAAAGTGCTCACCACACATCTAGATAAGTTCCTTAAGGGGTCTACTTTCCAAAATGGTGTCACTTGTGGGGGGTTTCAATGTTTAGGCACATCAGGGGCTCTCCAAACGCAACATGGCGTCCCATCTCAATTCCAGTCAATTTTGCATTGAAAAGTCAAATGGCGCTCCTTCCTTTCCGAACTCTGCCATGTGCCCAAACAGTGGTTTACACCCACATATGGGGTATCAGCGTACTCAGGACAAATTGTACAACAACTTTTGGTGTCCATTTTCTCCTGTTACCCTTGGTAAAATAAAACAAATTGGAGCTGAAATAAATTTTGTGTGAAAAAAAGTTAAATGTTCATTTTTATTTAAACATTCCAAAAATTCCTGTGAATTAAACTTCTTGAATGTAGTTTTGAGCACCTTGAGGGGTGCAGTTTTTAGAATGGTGTCACACTTGGGTATTTTCTATCATATAGACCCCTCAAAATGACTTCAAATGAGATGTGGTCCCTAAAAAAAAAATGGTGTTTTAAAAATGAGAAATTTCTGGTCAACTTTTAACCCTTATAACTCCCTAACAAAAAAATATTTTGGTTCCAAAATTGTGCTGCTGTAAAGTAGACATGTGGGAAATGTTACTTATTAAGTATTTTGCGTGACATATCTCTGTGATTTAAGGGCATAAAAATTCAAAGTTGGAAAATTGCGAAATTTTAAAACTTTTCGCCAAATTTCTGTTTTTTTTCACAAATAAACGCAAGTTATATCGAATAAATTTTACCACTAACATGAAGTACAATATCTCACGAGAAAACAGTGTCAGAATCGCTAAGATCCGTTGAAGCGTTCCAGAGTTATAACCTCATAAAGGGACAGTGGTCAGAATTGTAAAAATTGGCCTGGTCATTAACGTGCAAACCACCCTCGGGGGTAAAGGGGTTAAAGGCATAGTAATCTTAGTGTACGTAAACTTTTGACTTTGCAGTAAATAATAAAAATGCCTTAAAACATTCTCTCTCATTATTTTGGCATTTGGCAAATATTAATAATTATGGTAATCCTAATTGACCTAAAACAGGAAAGGTTTATTTTGGTTTCATGTCAGATATTGAGAAAAACACGCAGATGTGTCTTTTTTTTTTTAGAGTGGATGGAAAATTCTGGTTTCAACTGTACTTATTTTCCACACTGTACATGCACACTTATATATACAAACATATACACATATTCACAGTTATGCACAGATACATACACACATATGGACATAGAGGCAGATGCAGAAACATTCTCATTCAGACATACATACATTACAGATTTAGATACTTTACACACTGAAAACACTTTCATACATATAGAGACACATAGACAGCCATACTTATACCTTAGATACACACACACACACACACACACGCACAAAACATAAGCATATGCCATTACACAGGTACAGTTTATGCCAAAAATCTCGGCCACACAGGAGAGGGGATGGTATAGTTAAAAAGGAGCCTCTTGCCAGTTCTATGTTGACACCACCATTTGCTTCCACTTTTTTTTATTTTGTAGAGAGATCCAGGTTCTCATCGCCCATTAAATGAGAACATCTTACCTATCTGGGCCAGGCACTCCTCTGTAGAGGCTCTACGGCCATCACGTGGGCTGCTTCTCCCATAATGATGGTTTTGGGTGGGCTCCGTCAGGCGGAGAACCTTATGTGATGGCCTTCACTAGAGTGTATCTGGTGGGTCCTTCAGATCTAGTGGTGGCCTTTGAAGCTATTTCTCATTTTGGCTTTTTGAAAAATGTATTGAGCGTTGGACCCACCTTTTTTAACCCAACTATGGTCTAATTAGCCATAAAAGCCATCCTATATTGTACAGTTGGTCAATCATCATTACTTTGGCTTCTATCTCCAACAGGTTGTCTACTTGCACTCAAACAACATTACCCAAGTTGGAGTCAACGACTTCTGCCCCGTGGGATTCGGAGTGAAACGCGCCTACTACAATGGCATCAGCCTCTTCAACAACCCTGTACCTTACTGGGAAGTCCAGCCGGCCACTTTCCGCTGCGTTACCGACCGCCTGGCCATCCAGTTTGGAAATTACAGAAAGTAAAAACAGAAGGAGGATTATTAAAAGGATCAAAAGAAAGCGAGAGAGAGAGAGACACGTCAAAAACAGAAGAGTAGAACTAAAATAAAAAATTGTAACAAATAAACCCCATGATACTCAATAAGAGGGTGTGTAAGGCAGTCATTAAATCCCACGCTTTAGGTATCCTTCCTGTCCTGCCCGAATTCTGGCCCAGCCGTATAAATAGCCGGAATGGATCGTCAGGTAGGCAGCAGCTGCACTAAACTTGTATAGCCACAATTCTGTATCCCCGTAATGGAAAGCTTTGTAGTCAGCCTGCAGCTTCCCAGCTATGGCACGAACTACAAGTCCCAGCATGTTGCCACAGAATGCCAATTTTTTTTATATATATAATGCACTAAAAGTGCAAATTGTAAGACATTAGTATCCACACTCTCTAGAGGTCGACCGGAGAATGTTACGAGACCGATGTCATGGTGCCTGTCAGCACTCAAAGAGTTAATCTCCCTCGATATAGTCAAGCAGCAATGCATTGGGGGGAAAAAAACCATAGGACCAGCGTGGGCATTGGTAAATTACTTGACAGTTTCAAAATAAAATTTACCACCCCACAGAACTCGGCTTCGGTCATCAATGTTGTCAACTAGCACGGGGCTCATCAACGTCACAAAAATATGGTCTCTTTACGCTTTGCAGAGCAAGGCGAGGCCGTGAAAGAGTTATAACTCTCTCCATGGTAGAAGTGTAATAACCTGCCTGGACCACCTTTATGAGTTCAGTGATGGGGCGTGGGGTTTGGGGGAAGGCGATTTATTTATCCATAATTCATGCAGGATCATGTGTTAACCGCATGCAGTAGTAGTGGCCTTTATGGTAACGCTGTGCCTTGTAAATTGCTGGCGGGAAGACGCGGAAGGTACAAATGGTTATACTGCCATCTACAGGAAACATATGGCATTACACACAAGCGATATACTGTATGTATGAACATACACATTATATATATATATATATATATATATAAACACACACATATATGCACACACACACACACTCACATTATAAAAAGTATATATATGTATACACAAAAAAATGTATATATATATATATATATATATATATATTCATACACACACATATACAGTATATACACACGTTCATATGCATATATGTATATACATCACCTAATATCACAGATGTATGTGCTTGTATTTCTTTCTTTTTTTTTTTTTTTTACATACAAGTGTGTTGTCTTTTTTTTTAACTTTCTTGTAGATATTCCAAAGCAATAAAATCAGTGGTGGATAATACATTTGTATAATTTTAGGAATTTGTTCTGCACTTTAATTACATCAGCATTTCTAAGCAATCAAGTTATAAAAAATGGAAAATAGTCTCGCTTTATCTGCTCCCCATTAAAAAAGATAAACACTCGACTATAGTATCCCATTATCCATTACTACACTGTAAGGAACATGGCTTTAACCCCCCTCCAAAAAAAAAGAAAAACAGAATAAGGGGTTATCCAGGAAAGTATGCTATATGGAGTTCCAGGACCCCAGTGATGAGAAGGATATGTGCCCGAGATTACTGCTTTTTGTGTCAGCGACCGCTGCTGGTACTGCTTGTAGCTCAAACAAAGTAGTTTAGCTGCAATACCAGGCCCGAACACATGGATGAGAGAGGCGCTGTGTCAGATACTTCAGTAAAATGACCTCAATTGTCACTTCTGGTCCTTTGTAACTGATGATATGTCTTAAGGGAGACGTCCCTTGAACAACATATATTACTAGTTCACAAAATAAGTGATGAATGCATGATCCCTGTGGGGCCAACTGCGGGCTGGGACCCCAACCGATCCCCTGATTGAGTAGAGTGGTAGTGATAATATGCGCCATATAATCTCTATAGGAATGCTGGACTATGCTGGAAGGCGGAGGGGGGCACTGTTTAGCCGGCAGCGCGGTGTTAAATGTTACAGCTTGTCGATATGTGTCTTTCCTCTCTAGATTGTTGTGTGTGACCTTTCCTGTAATCCTTCATATTGTGATGTAGATAAAGGTTCATTTTCCAACAATGACTGAGTGCTGATCATTCTGCTGAAAGCTGAAATCTGCAACTGATTGCACATGCTCACTACTCCTCTCTTGACAAAGGGGAATTTGGGGGCCCATTCTCATGATTGATGGGGGGGTCTAGGCAGCCAGACCCGCCACAGAGATAATCTATGTATTGTGTAGACATGTTATACATATTTATTATGGAACAACCACAACTTGAAATAAAAGATGCATAGTAAGAATCCCCATCAAGGATAATACAGAGTCTTAATTCTCTATCTCATGTGCATAAAAGGGTCTGGAGTGAAGTAATCTAACTTTTCCAAGCTTTCTCAAGTTGAGAAAGGTCTGAAGCATTAACCATCAAAATCATTGGGCATCCATCATTTTGTATGACCACTCGTGACGTCTTCGATGCCGAAGCAGAAGGTCCTCTCCACTAGCTCAGCAGGTCCCATCGTGGCATTTACCAAAGCAGAATTATGCATTGAAAGCTGATCCATCCTGCGGTCCACCATTGTTTATACCTGAATCACAAATGTAAATTGGCAGATAGTCTGCGTCCCAGAACCACATATGGTTCCATCTAGTAGGATAGAGCTTTGGCTTTTTTGGCAACTTCTTCAGATAGAAAATGCTGCTCTCGGAAACCACATACTGATCTGGTAATTACTTTCACAATAAACTGTTTTCCCTTTGACTAAATATTACAAGGATAATCCCTTCTGTTTCCTTTTTTATGAATCACATTGTGGTAAAATAGTGATGCTCGTTTTGGGATTCGTTTCAATTCCTCTTCTAATGGAGCTCCAATGTACTGGTAATGGTTATGACTGCATCTTCCAATAGGTCCATTAGTGGTCCGATGGTGATGGTATTTCATTGTTCAAATACCACCAGTAAAATATTCTCAGCATGAATCATCAGATTAGTCCACAATATCCAGGTTGATGGTGATGAACAAGGTGGTGAGGAAGCTCAAGTGCACCAGAGCTACCATCACCCAGGTTTGGATTCAGATAATCGTGCTCTTTATGGTCAAGAGAGTCTTGTAAATGAATCACAGCATGATTCGGCTGATCACCAGAACAATAACATTGGACAGAATATGGAAGGAATCGGAGAGACCCAGCTCACCACCATCTCTAACTTCATGAAGGACGAAGGTAAGGCACAGCTTCCATAGAATACTCATTTGGTAAAACTTCAACATCCACTCGAAACTCCACTTGAAATTACAGGTGGGGAAGAAGAATAGTGGTCAGACCCCAGTAATGGTGGTGGTGATGTCTCTCTCATTGGGCGTACAAACGATCAAAGAAACCAATGTAGATACAATTGGGTCTACAAGTAAAAAAAGATGATGTTCTCCATGGGTAATAATAATAATAATAATAATTTTATTTATATAGCGCCAACATATTCCGCAGCGCTTTACAACTTATAGAGGGGACTTGTACAGACAATAGACATTACAGCATAACAGAAATCACAGTTCAAAACAGATACCAGGAGGAATGAGGGCCCTGCTCGCAAGCTTACAAACTATGAGGAAAAGGGGAGACACGAGAGGTGGATGGTAACAATTTCTTTAGTTATTTGGACCAGCCATAGTGTAAGGCTCGGGTGTTCATGTAAAGCTGCAGGAACCAGTTAACAGCCTAAGTATGTAGCAGTACAGACACAGAGGCTATTGACTGCATAAAGTGTATGAGAACATGATGCGAGGAACCTGATTATGTTTTTTTTTTTTTTTTTATTAGGCCACACAGGGATAGTTAGGTTAATGCGTTGAGGCAGTAGGCCAGTCTGAACTCTGAACAAATGCGTTTTTAGGGCACGCTTAAAACTGTGGGGATTGCGGATTAATCGTATTAACCTAGGTAGTGCATTCCAAAGAATCGGCGCAGCACGTGTAAAGTCTTGGAGACAGGAATGGGAGGTTCTGATTATTGAGGATGCTAACCTGAGGTCATTAGCGGAGCGGAGGGCACGGGTAGGGTGGTAGACTGAGACCAGAGAGGAGATGTAGGGTGGTGCTGAGCCATGGAGTGCTTTGTGGATGAGGGTAGTAGTTTTGTACTGGATTCTGGAGTGGATGGGTAGCCAGTGTAATGACTGGCACAAGGTAGAGGCATCGGTGTAACGGTTGGTGAGGAATATGATCCTGGCAGCAGCATTCAGGACAGATTGGAGCGGGGAGAGTTTGGTAAGAGGGAGGCCGATTAGTAGAGAGTTACAATAGTCCAGACGAGAATGAATAAGTGAAACAGTAAGAGTTTTTGCAGAGTCGAAAGTAAGAAAAGGGCGAATTCTAGAAATATTTTTGAGATGCAGATAAGAAGAGCGAGCCAGTGATAGGATGTGGGGGGTGAATGAAAGCTCGGAATCAAGGATGACCCCAAGGCAGCGGGCATGTTGCTTGGGAGTAATGGTGGAACCGCACACGGAGATGGCAATGTCAGGCAAAGGTAGGTTAGTAGAGGGAGAGAACACGAGGAGTTCAGTTTTTGACAGGTTCAGTTTCAGATAGAGGGAGGACATGATGTTAGAGACAGCGGTAAGACAATCACTGGTGTTTTCTAAGAAGGTCGGAGTGAAAGCAGGGGAAGAGGTGTATAATTGGGTGTCGTCAGCATAGAGATGGTACTGGAAACCAAATCTACTGATTGTTTGTCCAATAGGGGCAGTATACAAAGAGAAGAGGAGGGGGCCTAGGACTGATCCTTGAGGAACCCCAACAGTAAGGGGAACGGGAGAGGAGGAGGAACCAGCAAAACATACAGTGAAGGATCGGTCAGAGAGATAGGAGGAGAACCAAGAGAGAACGGTGCACGGGTACACACGGGTACACACGGGTACACACAGGACTACTCTTAGGGTACTTCAAAGCGGAGGATCATAGCCTATATGCTATAGAACAGCCAGTGTAGATACTACGGGACTCATAAGTAAATAGACAACCTGCTTTTTAAACATTGCCTCTATCCCCTTGATACAAATGCCAAATATGCATATTAAAACTTTGTCGCTCATCACTTGCTGTCTTCAAAACCTTAATCCAGTCGGGAATCGAGTCAATGAGGTCTGCTGTCTTCACCTTTGAAATGTTGGCCTTCTTGACATTCAAAAACTCTGAAAGCTCTTCACTGGAAGGAAGAATTCATGAACATTGTCTCTTTGCATGATCAAGCATATCTCCAACATGTTCTATGAGTTTCATGACAGGTGACTGTTTGGCACATGAAAGCTTCTAGATACCTTTCTGCCTGCCAATATGGGTCTTTTTAGCCTCGTGGAAAGGAGATCCACCTACTATGATTAGAGTAAACGTTTTGTTCAGCAGTCCACATAATATTAGGCGACTCAATATTTTTATGGTTGCTAAATGAAACACACACTTTGGGATGCACATTACTTTTTTAATTCTTCATCATAGAATTCCACAGTTGAGGTTCAGAATATGAATATTACGTAAACAATCTTTGTAGCTACTATGGAGTCCATTGGTGATCAAATTGTGATTAACATTGGAGATTCAGCAATTCTCTTCTTATGGAACTCCGAAGTGAAGGACTGGGATGGGCATCTGCCTTCCTTTTGGGTGGTATGGTCTCAAAATGCTCCTCGTCTTCATGGTCAATACTATCTTAGCATGCCTGTGAACGGTAATTGGTACAGACATACAATATTCTTCTTGGGCAGATGAAGTTTTAGGGCCTCCTTGTATGGAGGTATAACAAGGATGAGCATCAAGAGGAAGTCCCATTTTATTTCTGCATTTTTTATGCCGGTTCTTAAAAGGATCAAAAAGTTTCAATTCATTGATATACCTTGGAAATGATCAAACCAATGTTGCAATGAATGGATAAATTAAAATTAAAATATTGACTTTCATTGTAAGAATAGAACTTGGTAAGTTAAGTAGCTCAGCTAACACTGTTTGACATTGACCTTTGACTAGTCATCTACTTCTAGGTTCTCAGCCAATTTACGCATACCCAAGGTGATACTTGTCAGGAGTAAATACCTTTCCTGAGCTCACGCTGTGCTTTTAATGTAAAGCAAAGTAATGGACACCATCTTGGGGGTACTTTGCTATAATTTATTGAGTAGGGAGGGGGCTTTAACTTCGTATCGGTAATCTAGAACACAGCCAAAGAGTAAACCACATAGGAACAGATGCTTTTCTTCCATGCTTCTGCTCTGTTACACACCCGTACATTTCAATCACTCGGATCTGGGTAAAGCATTTCCTCCGAGGAAACTTTACCGTGCTCCAGGGTTTTTTGAAGGAAGCATTATACTCAGAAGATTACAATATGTGGGTGAAGCCAAACATTCCTCTAGACTTCTTGACATCTGTTCTTTCGTTGGTCTTTTGACAAGCCGAGCAGATGTCAAGGTGTCTACAGTTAATGACTTTCTCATACTGCCTCCCTTCTATCTTGTTATACCTTGCCATGAATCTCTGATGTCAGGGGTTTTGGTTCAGCCTGGCAGCAAGATTTTGCAGCAGAGATATAGTATGTAAAAAGTGTACGTACTAATGCAATTCAACAACTCGAAAACTGACATCTGTGCATTTAATATTGGCTCCAGATCATCGCATTTATTTACATTTTCATTATTCTCTGGCGGTCATTGAAGTAGTGCTTAGAATGGTACAGGAAGAAAGGTAAGATAATTAGTGACAACTTCACCCCCCAATCTACTGATCAAAAGGTGTCATGGGGACCTATAGTAAAATGGGCCCCATTTCACCATGACTGGAGAGTTTAATATGTAAATCACCTCTTCAGAAAGGAAGCGGACTGGACCTCGAGCGCTACCTATAGGATGTAGCAATTCTAAAAGTCAATATTGACCTTTTAACAAGCCTTGCCACATGCCTTAGGGTACCGTCACACAGTGCCATTTTCATCGCTACGACGGCACGATTCGTGACGTTGCAGCGTCGTATGATTATCGCTCCAGCGTCGTATACTGCGGTCACACGTTGCAATACACGGCGCTGGAGCGATAATTTCATGACGTATTTGCGATGTAGAAGCCGTTGGTTACTGTGCGCACATCGTATACAACCTGTGTCACACGATGCAATCATGCCGCCACAGCGGGACACTAGACGACGAAAGAAAGTTTCAAACGATCTGCTACGACGTACGATTCTCAGCGGGGTTCCGGATCGCAGTAGCGTGTCAGACACTACGATATCGTAACGATATCGCTAGAACGTCACGAATCGTGCCGTCGTAGCGATGAAAATGGCACTGTGTGACGGTACCCTTAGGATAAGAAACCAAACCAGAAACTTTATTTGCAGACACGTTTCAGGGTGTTTATCACTCATCAGTGTAAAACAGTAGGTCTGATTTGATTGGGTGAGAGGTCTATGACAGGAGGTCTAAATGGGAACGTTTCTCTTTGTGGAGAGCGGCAAGTCGGAGTAAGGAGACTTATAGGCCCTGTGATGCTCTTCTAGGAATTTAAAGTATTTGCAGTTTTGGTGCAGTCAGCTGCAAACTCCAATGACTGCCATGATGTGGTCCACTTTTCCCGATTGTACGCTGCCCTATAGAAAGTTACATACTACTAATTATCTAAAGGGTTGGTTAACTACCATGCAGACAATGATTCTCAGGCTGACTCGATCGTCCACCCTATTGGGGGTGTAAAATTAAGCATGGCTTAAAGGTATGAGCACCTAAGGATGGTGGACTGTGATTCAGTGATCCTACCTCTGAATACACCAATTGCATCATGTGTATTATTTCTTGCGTCTTTTGTATATACTGTGTACCATGTGTAGTAGTGTTATAAGTAATGTACAGTGTAGGATGTGATAACGTATAGTTATAGATAGTTGACAGTATTTTAGGTAATAACATTAGGTTAAGCAAGAGTTAGTGTTTGGGACTAGCCCATAATGGGAAGGGCTTAGTGTTAGGACAAGTGACTGCTTCCTGTAGCGTTGAAGCTGGGTTGTGATGACCTAGGGTGAAACAATGTGCCTCACTAACCCTAGAGTAGAGGAAGGATACTGTGTTTAAACGGGAATGCTGTAAGCTTTAGAAGAAACGACCTTGGGACGTTGCACCCGCTATCCCTTGTACATATCAGTCATCAATTTATCATTCAGTAAAGACTTTATTTCTGAACAACGGCCTCCTTTGTTGAACTGTGGAATCCATTATCCTGGCCAGCCAGCAGCCTGCACGGGCGTAAAGTCTTCACAGGACAAATCCACACACCCAGCCAGGACCCACAATTTAATGTAGAGCGCCAGGTTGTAAAGGAAGAAGAGTGCCTACAAATACATAAGGAAGGAATACACTAACCCAAGTATTGAGTCCCCATTCTATTCTACATGTCATGCAAATACACAGGCGGTGGACATACACAAGCTTCTCCAGTCATGTATTAGATGGCAAATAAAAACCAAGATATAGTTTTGCATCAGATTGGAAATCACTGTTCTATACCCAAGATCTAAATTTCCTTTAAGAACGAGAGGCCCCTGTCTAGGAATCACTCTAGGGTAAAAGGTACCAGACCCTAGATGAGGCAACGAGCTTGGGGGCTGTCAACAAGCTATTTAGTTATAAACTGAATGCAAAAGTGGTATTATTACTTTTGAAGGGGACACTCAGCGAGTATTATTACTTTCTGAGCGGGCATTAATGGAACATTACTATTTTGTAAAGGGAGTACACACAGGTAAAGATGAGCAGATATTCTGAAATTCGAATTCACGGAATTCCGAATGCCGAATTTTCCCAAAACATTCAATTGGCGGCGAATAAATTCTCACCAATCTCATATTGGAAAGCTTGTAATTGCTCATAAAATACAGTACATGTGGATGAGAAAAGAGAAAGAGAACCCTGCTGACGATAAGAGCTTACAGTTTACATGAGAGAGGACCCCGCTGACCATAAGGGTATGTGCACACGTTGCGGATTTCTTGCAGAAATTTCCTGAAGAAAACCGGAAATTTTCTGCAAGAAATCCGCATTTTTTTTTTTGCGTTTTTTTTCCGTTTTTTTCGCGTTTTTTTAGCATTCTGCAAGCGTAATTAGCTTGCAGAATGCTAAAGTTTTCCAAGCGATCTGTAGCATCGCTTGGAAAACTGACTGACAAGTTGGTCACACTTGTCAAACATACTGTTTGACAAGTGTGACCAACTTTTTACTATAGATGCAGCTTATGCAGCATCTATAGTAAAAGAGAGAATGTTTAAAAATAATAAAAAAAATAAAAAAATGCTTATACTCACCCAGACATCTCCTCGGCGGCGTCCGTTCGTCTTCCTATAGCTGGTGTGTGCGCGCAGGACCTTCCGTGACGTCACGGTCACGTGAGCGGTCACATGACCGCTCACGACCAATCACAGGACAGTGACGTCATCGGCAAGGCCCTTCGCCGCACATCAGCTACAGGAACCGAAGCGACAGCGTGCAGTGGAGGCGGGAAGACATCGAGGGTGAGTATATCGCTATTTTTTATTTTAATTCTTAATTTTTGACCACTTATATGGTGCCCAGTGCGTGGTGGAGAGTCTCCTCTCCTCCACCCTGGGTACCAACCGCACATAATCTGCTTACTTCCCGCATGGTGTGCACAGCCCCGTGCGGGAAGTAAGCAGATCAATGGACCCCTAGGTGTGCGGAATCCCCTGCAATTCCGCATTTTAATGAACATGTTGCTTTTTTTTCCGCGATGCGATTTTTTCGCGGAAAAAAAGGCTACATTTGCACAAAAAATGCGGAATACACTTAAAATAATGGGAGGCATATGTAAGCGTTTTTTTCGCGTTTTTATCACGTTTTTATAGCGAAAAAACGCGAAAAAAACGCGAAAAATACTTAACGTGTGCACATGGCCTAAGACCTTACACTCTACAGGAGAGCGAAAGAGGACCCTGCTGACCATAAGAACTTATATTCTTCAGGAGGGAGAGAGAGAGAGAGAGAACCCCACTGACCATAAGAGCTTACACTCTACAGGAGAGAGAGGACCGCGCTGACCATAAGAGCTTATACTCTACAGGAGAGAGCGAGAGGAGCCCACTGACCATAAGAGCTTACACTCTACAGGAGAAAGAGAGAGAGTACCCCGCTGACCATAAGACCTTATGGCGCGCCCTGCCAGGGCAGCGGGATACTCGGTACCGGGTCTGGTCTTAAAGGGGATGTCATGGTGGCTGTGACCCGGCCCGTGGCCCTGGGTGCCCAATTAAAGGGAAAAGGTCTTTAAAGGGATATTGTAAAAGTCTATTGTTCGTGTCGCCACCTGTGGTGTTCGGTCAGTGGGGATTGATGCTGCTTTAAAAGGGGTCCTCTGGGGGATGTTGTTGCAGCAATGATGGTGACGCTTCCCACAGGTGAAGTGGGGTCCCCAGGGCTCCCAAGGTGTGTGGCAAGGTGGTGAATGCCGACGAATAAGTGGAGGACACAAGTTGTAAAGTCTTTACCTGGTTTACTGAAGATGTACTAGTCCACAATCCAGGGTACCAGGCACAGGTGTCCTATGGTCCAGCTGGCTCAGAGACAATGGGAGAAGCTCCTTCTCAGTTGAGGTCCGTGAGCCTTTCCTACTTGCGCTGTTGTATGAGGTCCCTGCTGCTTGAAGCTTACTGGCAAAGTCCTCTTTTCCCCTGTCCTGGAATAGGTACCTGCATGACGGGCAGCTTGAGACTTTTTATAGGGCCTCTATCATGCCCCGGGCTCTTCAGGTGCTGCTGCGTCTCAGGTGTGGAGCGGGCTAGTAACTTAAAGTTCTTAGTCCTCCGGTTCTGCCAAGTGTCCTAGAGTCCCACTATAGCCTCGGGCTCCCGGTACCCGGCTGCTGCGCTCTGGCTCTCAGGGTGTCCAATCGCAGTTTCCCTCTGAGCCCTTTTCCACTCCTTTGCTTCTTTCCTCTGTAGCTCCACCACATTCAACCCTTCAGGTTATCTCTCTTTCCAGAGGCTGCAGCTCCCATGTGGCTGCCAGACCCCTCTGTCTGTTCTGCCTCTCTCCTAGACATCTGCTCTCCTTGGTCTCCCTGGACCAACTCTCTAACTCCTCCTCCAGACCAGGACATATATCCATATTTGAGGGAAGCTCCCCTGAATCCAGGTCCTGAGCTCCCCCTCCTGGCCTGGATTTGGAATGTGTTGTATGTGGGTGCGTTACCTGATAAAAAGAACTCCATTGCCTCCAAGCATGATATCACCCTCCCCAAAAGGAAGGCAACATCACTGCAACAACCGGTAACCTGGGGTGTTGCAGACCTTACACTCTACAGGAGAAAGAGAGAGAGAGACTACCCCGCTGACCATAAGAGCTTACACTCTACAGGAGAGATGACCCCGCTGATCATAAGAGCTTACACTCTACAGGAGAGATAGGACCCCGCTGACCATAAGACCTTACACTCTACAGGAGAAAAAGAGAGGACCCCGCTGGCCATAAGAGCTTTCACTCTACAGGAGAGAGGACCCCACTGACCATAAGAGCTAACACTCTAGAGGAGAGAGAGAGAGAGGACCCCGCTGACCATAAGATCTTACACACTACAGGAGAGAGAGAGAGAGAGAGGACCCCGCTGACCATAAGACCTTACACTCTACAGGAGAGAAAGAGAGAGGACCCCGCTGACCATAAGACCTTATACTGTACAGGAGAGAGAGAGAGAGGACCCAGCTGACCATAAGAGCTTACACTCTACAGGAGAAAGAGAGAGTTCCCCGCTGACAATAAGAGCTTACACTCTACAGGAGAAAGAGAGAGAGTACCCCGCTGACCACAAGACCTTACACTCTACAGGAGAAAAAGAGAGGACCCCGCTGGCCATAAGAGCTAACACTCTAGAAGAGAGAGAGTGAGGACCCCGCTGACCATAAGAGCTTACACTCTACAGGAGAGAGAGAGGACCCCGCTGACCATAAGACCTTACACTCTACAGGAGAGAGAGAGGACCCCGCTGACCATAAGACCTTACACTCTACAGGAGAGAGAGAGGACCCGCTGACCATAAGACCTTACACTCTACAGGAGAGAGAGAGAGAGGACCCCGCTGACCATAAGACCTTACACTCTACAGGAGAAAGAGAGAGGACCCTGCTGACCATAAGACCTTACACTCTACAAGAGAAGAAGAGAAGACCTCGCTGACCATAATTGCTTACACTCTACAGGAGAGAGACAGGACCCCGCTGGTCATAAGACCTTACACTCTACAGGAGAGCGAGAGAGAGAGGACCCCGCTGACCATAAGAGCTTACACTCTACAGGAGAGAGAGGACCCTGTTGACCATAAGATCTTACATTCTACAGGAGAGAGAGACTTCCACAGTGACACTGAAGACATAAAACGACTCCATACAAACTGTGCTCCGCTGGGATCTGCTGATCTGTGATGGCCTCGGTACTGATCACCACTATACAAAGTACAGTAATGCACTAGATTATGGGACGCAAAAAGGCAAAACGTTTTTTTTTCCTTCGTAAATTGTTTTCTTTTGGTGAATTGAATCTCAAAGTGTATTCATGTGAAACTGCAAATTTCAGGAAATTTGACTAAAACCTGATCCTCTGTGAATTGATCTGCTCATCTCTACTCAGTGGACATTATTTGCTTTAAGTGGATCATTATTTGCTTTGAGGGGGCACTCAAGGGGTCATTATTTGTTTTAAAGGGGCACTCAGGTTGGCATTATTTGATTGAAAGGGATCCCAGTGGGCATTGTTTTTTAAAGGGGGAGTCATTTGTTTTAAGGGGGCACTCAAGAAATTATTTGGCACTTAGGGAGCATTGTTTGTTTTATGGGAGCTTTCAGTGGCATTATTTGTTGCAAGGAGCATTATTTATTTTAAGGGAGGTCCACACCATCAGGCTCTTTCATCACCTCTCCCTCAGAGTAGCGGTCATATACTGGCTCCCAGGCTCACCCACCCACTTCCTGGACCATTTCTCTGCCTGGCTGCCGCACTTCATGTCCTCAGAACTCCCAACCCTTATCCTGGGAGACTTCAACATCCCCAAAAACAGCCCCACTTCTACATCTGCATCCCAGCTTCTATCACTAACCACTTCCCTAGGCCTCTCACAGCTCTCAACGTCTGAAACACACAAAGACAGTAACACCCTTGACCTGGTCTTCGTCCGGCTATGTTCAATCTCCTACCTAGATAACTCACAGCTTCCCCTCTCTGACCACAACATTCTCTCCTTCACACTCACAATTCCTCGCCCACCCCAGTACCCTCCTACCTACCACACATTCAGAAATCTACATGCTATCAACCCTCACACATTCAAACTCCCTACACTCATCATTGTCCCCAATCTCCTCTTTTTCCTGTCCTGATCTGGCTGCACATCACTACAATGACACTCTTAGAAGCACCCTGGACCAAGTAGCGCCCCTCACCCTCAGAAGCTCCAAGCGCAGAGTAAAACAGCCCTGGCTCACATCGCAAACACGATTTCTCCAGCGATGCTTTAGGATTTCTGAACGCTTATGGAGGAAAACTCGCACACCAGAAGACTTTATACCCTTTAAATTTATGTTAAAAACCTATAACTCTGCCCTTCACCACTCTGATCTCCTCACTATCCAACAACCCCAAGAAACTTTTTGACACCTTTCACTCCCTCCTCAGGCCAAAAGCACAAGCCCCTATCACAGACATTTGTGCTGATGACCAGGCCTCCCACTTTATAGAGAAAATAGATAACATCCGTCAGGAAATCCGCTCCCAGACACCGAGCACAGCGACTCCCATCCCTCCCTGCTTTTCCCCTGGCTCACTTTTCATATTCGACCCCATCACAGAAGAAGAAGTCTCCAAGCTCCTCTCTTCTTCTCGTCCGACTACATGCACTACCGACCCCATTCCCTCACATCTCCAGTCGTCACAACTCACCTAACTACAATCTTTAATCTCTCCCTATCCTCTGGCATTTTCCCCTCCTCCTTCAAACACTCTATCATTACTCCATTACTAAAGAAACCCGCCCTCGACCCATCCTGCACAAATAACTACAGACCAGTCTCCAACTTCCCCTTCACCTCTAAACTCTTGGAGCGCCTAGTCTACTCCCGCGTTACCCGTTACCTCTCCACTCACTCCCTCCTAGACCCTTCACAGTGTCAAGACTCTGAACATTTTTTACCTTTTGTGCATTACTGCCCTTTTCCAAGATGGCGTCTTTGGTCTCATGTGCACTGTGTCTTCCTGCTATAAACTCCACCCCAGCCTTCAGTCTGTGCTAGAGTATTCTGCCTTGCATCCAGTTCCTGACCTCTGATTACTCCCTGGCTATATACCTGCTCCTGTGAACCTGTGTGGTGATCCTGCTACTCTGCTCTGAGTTCCTGCTGCATACACCAGTTCCAGTAATCCTCCTTCATCTGCTGCTCGTATTTACTTCCATCTGCATTTGCTGGACATGTAAGCTGTTTGCTGCTCTGCAAAAACCTGAGACTATTAACCAGGCCTCCCTGGTTGAGCTAAGATATTATTTGAACTGCCTTATAAGCTTATCTATCTGTGTTTGGACTAAGACAAGGATTTATTCGTGTCAAGTATCCTCAAGAATAATTGTGCTTCATAGACTTTCTGCGTGATTGCATTTTCCTCTGAAGTTTCCTATAGACTGCTGAGCTGCATTTGATATTTGCACCAAGTGTTGTGGACTTGAGTTTCTCTCTGCACCTGTTTCAATCACCGTGTGATAATATAAACTTTACCACTTATAAAACTGTGTCCTGTAGTTGTCTTGTTCCACGCAAAGAGTCTCCTGAGTTATCCCCTATAATTATTACAGGATACTCTAGCCTAAAAAAAAAAAAAAGGAGACTGCTGGAACAATGACTACAAAAAGCAGACTAGAGCAGGTGTTTTCCATAATTAGATCACTGCAGAAAGATGTGGAAGGTCTGCAAAAGAAGTTTGGAAGCTTTGAACTCAATCAACAAGTGTTTGGACAAACTTTGCAGGACTTAAGCAACTGCATGGCAGCCCAGGAAAACAAACTTGCTGGCATAGAGTTCCAGTATGGACGGGCTTTTCAGGACATAAGCACGCAAATAGATGCACAAGTGACTTTACCCTCTGGGCAACCGCCACCAGCTAGCCCACCTAAGTTGCCCCCATTTAGATTTAATGGTGATCGCGACAAATTTTGTGGCTTTGTGAATCAATGTATGCTATATTTTGATGTGCATGCTGACCGTTTTCCTACTGATAGATCCAAAGTATTGTGTGTAATAATGCTACTGACCTCACGAGCGCTCGCCTGGGCGAATCCGATGATTGAGTCTCGTGACCCACAGTTAAATAACTTGGATGATTTCTTGGCCGCTATGGCATTAATGTTTGATGACTCTAATCGCCGTGCAACCGCTGAATCTGCTTTGTTGTCTTTACGCCAGGCTAAACGTTCTGTATTGAGTATGCCACTGAATTCAGAAGATTAGCGGTAGATACCAATTGGGACAGTTATGCACAATTGACTATTTTTAAAAGGGGTCTGTCTAATATTATAAAAGATGAACTAGCTCGCTCTGAGTCACCCCAAGAGCTAGAGACATTAATACAGCATTGTGTGTGCATAGACATTCGCCTTACTGAGCGTAGGCAGGAGAAATTTGCTGCTTATAGCCGTATTTCTAACTTTTCCCTTCCTTCCAAAGAGCCTGCAGGTAAAACCTCTCGGGAGGTGGAGGAGGTGCCCATGGAAATTGATTCCGTTCAGAGGCGCGAGATCAATGAGCGCCGGGAGCATCGCCTTCGTGAAAATCTATGTTTCTACTGCGGCCAGTCTGATCACTTCTTGATCAATTGTCCTAAGTGTCCTAGACGGCCTAACAAGGTGCTAGCAGCAGTAGGGGAGTATGACAACTGTGATGATGAATCTGACATCTCTGAATGTAGCCTGCCTTTAAACGCTGTATTCCATTCACTTTCTATGACTTCACTCCCCAAGGAGCTCAAGGAAAAGAACTCTCACGGTTCTCTCCCTATTAAGATCCTGTGTTCAGGACAGTGGATTTCCAGTGCAGCTATGATTGACTCTGGTGCAGGTGGCAATTTCATGGATATCGCATTTGCCAAGGAACATGGTATTGAAATTCAGCAAAGAGCCTCTCCAATTACCATGGAAACAGTGGATGGGTCACCTTTAATCTCTGGGCCTGTGGATCAGGAGATCGTACCCCTTGAAATTGTGTTGGAGCCTAATCATCAGGAGCAACTTTCTTTCTTGCTAATTTCTTCTCCTCATTTTCCTGTGATTTTAGGCATTCCTTGGTTGCTTTCTCAGAACCCAATTATCAACTGGGAAACCAAGGAGATTATCTTTCCATCAAGGAGCAACTCAGCGTTAACAGAAGCGTTCCCGGAGTCCACGGCTACGGAACCACATGTACAGGTATTTACTTTACCTCCGGCATATAAAGAGTTCTCTGACATCTGTGACAAGAAGAATGCAGATCAGCTTCCTCCACACAGGCATTATGACTGTCCCATTGAGCTGCTTCCTGGGGCAGCTATTCCTTTTGGTAACGTATACCCTTTGGCGGCACCTGAGCTTCAAGCCTTAAAGGAGTATATTGATGAAAATCTGGCCAAAGGCTTCATACGTCCTTCTTCCTCACCAGCAGGGGCACCTATATCTTTTGTTAAAAAGAAGGATGGGACCCTGAGACCCTGTGTTGACTATCGGGAACTCAATAAGGTAATCATACGAAACCGTTACCCTTTGCCTCTGATTCCCGAATTACTGGAAAGAGTCCGCCATGCTAAGGTGTTCTCTAAACTGGATCTTCGTGGGGCTTATAATTTGGTGTGTATTCGTCCAGGGGATGAGTGGAAGACAGCATTCAGATGCCGGTATGGACACTTTGAATCTCTTGTGATGCCCTTCGGGCTTTGTAACGCCCCTGCAACGTTTCAACACCTTGCTAATGACATTTTCAGAGATTTGTTGGACCAGTTTGTGGTGATCTATTTGGACGATATACTAATCTTTTCTGACTCTCTACAGGAACATGAAGAGCATGTCAAAACTGTTTTAAGACATCTGAAAGAGAACCATCTGTATATTAAGCCAGAGAAATGCGAGTTCCATCGTTCTGAGATACAGTTCTTAGGTTATATCATGTCTCCCCAGGGGCTAAACATGGAATCTGGTAAGATTCAGGCTATCCTTGACTGGCCGGTACCCAAGAACGTTAAGGAGGTCCAACGTTTTATTGGTTTTGCAAATTTCTACAGAGGCTTCATTCAAAATTTTTCTGATATTGTCCGTCCCATTACTTCCTTGACAAAGAAGGAAAAGCCCTTTAAGTGGTCATCACAGGCTCAAGAAGCTTTTGATTGGCTTAAGATCTGTTTCACATCAGCACCGCTGTTGATACACCCAGATCCAACACTTCCTTTCATTGTGGAGGTAAACGCTTCTGATAATGCTTTGGGGGCTATTCTCTCCCAAAGAACTGGAGAGAAGGGTCTGCTACATCCTTGTGCTTTCTTTACCCATAGACTAACCTCAGCAGAAAAGAATTATGACGTGGGAGACAAGGAATTGCTGGCTATTATTGCGGCTTTCAAAGAATGGAGGTATCATCTGCAAGGAGCTGCACAACAGATCATAGTGCTAACTGACCATCGCAATTTAGAGTTCCTTAAATCCGCTAGATGTCTTTCTCCTCGTCAGGCTCGTTGGAACTTATTTTTAAATCAATTTAACTTTGTTATTTCGTACCGTCCAGGTTCTCGTAATGGGAAGGCTGATGCTTTATCCCAAATCCATGCTGCGGATTCCGTACCTGGAGCCCCGTCCAAGACCATTCTATCTGATGCCAATTTCATCGGAGTTATCCACGATCAGGACTTGTGGAAGGAGTGCAGGGAGGCCTATGACGGTGATGTATTTCTGGCCAACCCACCTGTGGATATTAATCTTGTCTTTAAGGGTGGCATGTGGTTCAGAGATCGACGTATCTACGTCCCTGAGGTCGTCCGTCTGCAGATACTCAAGTTGGTACATGACTCCAAGTTGGCTGGTCACAGGGGGGTACAGAAGACACAAGAGTTCCTGAGCAGATTCTTCTGATGGCCAACTTGCCTGAAGGATACCAAGGACTATGTTCTCTCTTGCGAGGTATGTGCCCGTTACAAGACTCCTCATGTGGCACCTACGGGTCTTCTACAACCATTACCTGTTCTGTCATGATCTCCATGGCCAGAGAACTAGCATAAGCCTCTATAGGAACAAGCTCTTGGAAGATGTAACTATACTGACCATGAACTAAACCTACCGCATCATCTAGAAGTAGCCAGGTAGCATGTCCTACTTTTTATCCCTATATGCCCAGCGCCGGCCGGAGAACTAAATAATGCTAGCAGAGGGAAATATAAGACCTGACTCACCTCTAGAGAAATGCCCAAAAAAAAGGAGACAGAAGCCCCCCACATATATTGGCGGTGATATGAGATGAAACAACAAACGCAGCAGGAAAATAGTTTTAGCAAATTTGAGGTCCGCTTTCTAGATAGCAGAAGACAGAAAGCATACTTTCATGGTCAGTAGAAAACCCTAACAAAACACATCCAGAAATTACTTTAGGACTCTGGCATTAACTCATAATACCAGAGTGGCAATTCCTGATCAACAAGAGCTTTCCAGACACAGTAACGAAACTGCAGCTGTGAACTGGAACCAAAATACAAAAACAAAACATGGACGAATGTCCAACTTATCTAGTAGATGTCTGGGAGCAGGAACAAGCACAGAGAGGCTTCTGATAACATTGTTGACCGGCAAGCATCTAACAGAGAAGCCAGGTTATATAGCGACACCCAGATCTAATCAGAACAGGTGAACAGGGAAGATGATGTCACAAGTTCAATTCCACCAGTAGCCACCGGGGGAGCCCAGAATCCAAATTCACAACAGTACCCCCCCCTCAAGGAGGGGGCACCGAACCCTCACCAGAACCACCAGGGCGATCAGGATGGGCCCTATGAAAGGCACGAACCAGATCAGAGGCATGAACATCAGATGCAGTGACCCAAGAATTATCCTCCTGGCCATATCCCTTCCACTTGACCAGATACTGGAGTCTCCGTCTGGAAACACGGGAGTCTAGGATTTTTTCCACAACGTACTCCAACTCACCCTCAACCAACACCGGAGCAGGAGGCTCAACGGAAGGCACAACCGGTGCCTCATACCTGCGCAATAACGACCGATGAAAAACGTTATGAATAGAAAAGGATGCAGGGAGGTCCAAACGGAAGGAAACAGGGTTAAGAATCTCCAATATTTTATACGGACCGATGAACCGAGGCTTAAACTTAGGAGATGAGACCCTCATAGGGACAAAACGAGAAGACAACCACACCAAATCTCCAACACAAAGCCGAGGACCAACACGACGGTGACGGTTGGCAAAAAGCTGAGTCTTCTCCTGGGACAACTTTAAATTGTCCATCACCTGCCCCCAGATATGATGCAATCTCTCCACCACCGCATCCACTCCAGGACAATCCGAGGATTCCATCTGACCGGAGGAAAATCGAGGATGGAACCCCGAATTACAGAAAAACGGGGAAACCAAGGTGGCAGAGCTGGCCCGATTATTGAGGGCGAACTCCGCCAATGGCAAAAAAGCAACCCAATCATCCTGGTCAGCAGACACAAAACACCTCAGATATGTCTCCAGGGTCTGATTAGTCCGCTCGGTCTGGCCATTAGTCTGAGGGTGAAAAGCAGACGAAAAAGACAAATCTATGCCCATCCTAGCACAAAATGCCCGCCAAAATCTAGACACAAATTGGGTTCCTCTGTCAGAAACGATATTCTCAGGAATACCATGCAAACGAACAACATTTTGAAAAAACAGGGGCACCAACTCGGAAGAAGAAGGCAATTTGGGCAGGGGAACCAAATGAACCATCTTAGAAAAACGGTCACACACCACCCAGATGACAGACATCTTCTGAGAAACAGGCAGATCTGAAATAAAATCCATCGAGATGTGTGTCCAAGGCCTCTTAGGAATAGGCAAGGGCAACAATAATCCACTAGCCCGAGAACAACAAGGCTTGGCCCGAGCACAAACGTCACAAGACTGCACAAAGCCTCGCACATCTCGTGACAGGGAAGGCCACCAGAAGGATCTTGCCACCAAATCCCTGGTACCAAAAATTCCAGGATGACCTGCCAACGCAGAAGAATGCACCTCAGAGATGACTTTACTGGTCCAATCATCAGGAACAAACAGCCTATCAGGCGGACAACGATCCGGTCTATCCGCCTGAAACTCCTGCAAGGCCCGCCGCAGGTCTGGAGAAACGGCTGACAAGATAACTCCCTCCTTAAGAATACCTGTGGGGTCAGAGTTGCCAGGTGAATCAGGCTCAAAACTCCTAGAAAGGGCATCCGCCTTAACATTCTTAGAACCTGGTAGGTACGATACCACAAAATCAAACCGAGAAAAAAATAATGACCAGCGCGCCTGTCTAGGATTCAGGCGCCTGGCGGTCTCAAGATAAATCAAATTTTTGTGGTCAGTCAATACCACCACCTGATGTCTGGCCCCCTCGAGCCAATGGCGCCACTCCTCAAACGCCCACTTCATGGCCAAAAGCTCCCGATTCCCAACATCATAATTCCGCTCAGCGGGCGAAAATTTACGGGAAAAGAAGGCACAAGGCCTCATCACGGCGCAGTCAGAACTTTTCTGCGACAACACTGCCCCAGCTCCGATCTCAGAAGCGTCGACCTCAACCTGAAAAGGAAGAGTCACATCAGGCTGACGCAACACAGGGGCAGAAGAAAAACAGCGCTTAAGCTCCTGAAAGGCCTCCACAGCATCAGGGGACCAATTAGCAACATCAGCACCCTGTCTAGTCAAATCGGTCAATGGCTTAACGACATCCGAAAAACCAGAAATAAATCGACGATAAAAGTTGGCAAAGCCCAAAAATTTCTGAAGACTTTTAAGAGAAGAGGGCTGCGTCCAATCACAAATAGCTTGAACCTTGACAGGATCCATCTCAATGGAAGAGGGAGAAAAAATATATCCCAAAAAGGAAATTCTCTGAACCCCAAAAACGCACTTAGAACCCTTGACACACAGAGAATTAGACCGCAAAACCTGAAAAACCCTCTTAACTTGCCGGACATGAGAGTCCCAGTCATCCGAAAAAATCAGAATATCATCCAGATACACTATCATAAATTTATCCAAAAAATCGCGGAAAATATCATGCATAAAGGACTGGAAGACTGAAGGGGCATTAGAAAGACCAAAAGGCATCACCAAATACTCAAAGTGGCCCTCGGGCGTATTAAATGCGGTTTTCCACTCATCCCCCTGCCTGATCCGCACCAAATTATACGCCCCACGGAGATCAATCTTAGAGAACCACTTGGCCCCCTTTATGCGAGCAAACAAATCAGTCAGCAACGGCAATGGGTATTGATATTTAACCGTGATTTTATTCAAAAGCCGATAATCAATACATGGTCTCAAAGAGCCGTCTTTTTTTGACACAAAGAAAAAACCGGCTCCTAAGGGAGATGACGATGGACGAATATGTCCCTTTTCCAAGGACTCCTTTATATATTCTCGCATAGCAGTATGTTCAGGCACAGACAGATTAAATAAACGACCCTTTGGATATTTACTACCCGGAATTAAATCTATAGCACAATCGCACTCACGGTGCGGAGGTAGTGAACCAAGCTTGGGTTCTTCAAAGACGTCACGATAGTCAGACAGGAACTCAGGGATTTCAGAGGGGATAGATGATGAAATGGACACCAAAGGTACGTCCCCATGAGTCCCCTTACATCCCCAGCTCAACACAGACATAGCTCTCCAGTCAAGGACT
Source organism: Ranitomeya variabilis (assembly GCF_051348905.1). Classification (NCBI taxonomy): domain Eukaryota; kingdom Metazoa; phylum Chordata; class Amphibia; order Anura; family Dendrobatidae; genus Ranitomeya; species Ranitomeya variabilis. Next base: position 225,046,270 of record NC_135233.1, read on the forward strand.
GGGTTGTGAGACTGCAGCCATGGCAATCCCAGCACCAAATCCTCATGTAGATTATACAGCACTAGAAAACGAATAGTCTCCTGGTGATCCGGATTAATACACATAGTCACTTGTGTCCAGTATTGTGGTTTATTATTAGCCAATGGGGTGGAGTCAATCCCCTTCAGAGGAATAAGAGTCTCCAAAGGCTCTAAATCATACCCACAACGATTGGCAAAGGACCAATCCATAAGACTCAAAGCGGCGCCAGAGTCGATATAGGCGTCAGTAGTAATAGATGACAAAGAGCAAATCAGGGTCACAGACAAAATAAATTTAGACTGTAAAGTGCCAATGGAAACAGATTTATCAAGCTTTTTAGTACGTTTAGAGCATGCTGATATAACATGAGTAGAATCCCCACAATAGAAACACAACCCATTTTTCCGTCTAAAATTCTGCCGCTCGCTTCTGGACAGAATTCTATCACACTGCATGCTTTCTGGCGTCTTCTCAGTGGACACCGCCAGATGGTGCACTGGTTTGCGCTCCCGCAGACGCCTATCGATCTGAATGGCCATTGTCATGGACTCATTCAGACCCGCAGGCACAGGGAACCCCACCATAACATCCTTAATGGCATCAGAGAGACCCTCTCTGAAAGTAGCCGCCAAGGCACACTCATTCCACTGAGTAAGCACAGACCATTTACGGAATTTTTGGCAGTAAATTTCAGCTTCATCTTGCCCCTGCGATAGGGACATCAAAGTTTTTTCTGCCTGAAGTTCCAAATGAGGTTCCTCATACAGCAAGCCCAAGGCCAAAAAAAACGCATCCACATTGCGCAACGCAGGATCCCCTGGTGCCAATGCAAAAGCCCAGTCTTGAGGGTCGCCGCGGAGCAAGGAAATCACAATCCCAACCTGCTGTGCAGGGTCTCCAGCAGAACGAGATTTCAGGGACAAAAATAGCTTACAATTATTTCTAAAATTCTGAAAGCTAGATCTATTCCCTGAGAAGAATTCCGGCAAAGGAATTCTCGGCTCAGATACCGGAGCATGAATAATAAAATCTTGCAAATTTTGTACTTTCGTGGTGAGATTATTCAAACCTGCAGTTACACTCTGAAGATCCATTATTAACAGGTGAACACAAAGCCATTCAAAGATTATAAGGAGAGAGAAAAAAAAGAAAGACTGCAGCATAGACAGACTGGCAAGTGATCCAATTAAGAGCACAGAAAAAAAAAAAAAAAAAAAAACTCTCAGCAGACTTCTTATTTCTCTCCTTTCTCAGCCAAGGATTTTAACCCTTTAGTGGGCCGGTCAAACTATCATGATCTCCATGGCCAGAGAACTAGCATAAGCCTCTATAGGAACAAGCTCTTGGAAGATGTAACTATACTGACCATGAACTAAACCTACCGCATCATCTAGAAGTAGCCAGGTAGCATGTCCTACTTTTTATCCCTATATGCCCAGCGCCGGCCGGAGAACTAAATAATGCTAGCAGAGGGAAATATAAGACCTGACTCACCTCTAGAGAAATGCCCAAAAAAAAGGAGACAGAAGCCCCCCACATATATTGGCGGTGATATGAGATGAAACAACAAACGCAGCAGGAAAATAGTTTTAGCAAATTTGAGGTCCGCTTTCTAGATAGCAGAAGACAGAAAGCATACTTTCATGGTCAGTAGAAAACCCTAACAAAACACATCCAGAAATTACTTTAGGACTCTGGCATTAACTCATAATACCAGAGTGGCAATTCCTGATCAACAAGAGCTTTCCAGACACAGTAACGAAACTGCAGCTGTGAACTGGAACCAAAATACAAAAACAAAACATGGACGAATGTCCAACTTATCTAGTAGATGTCTGGGAGCAGGAACAAGCACAGAGAGGCTTCTGATAACATTGTTGACCGGCAAGCATCTAACAGAGAAGCCAGGTTATATAGCGACACCCAGATCTAATCAGAACAGGTGAACAGGGAAGATGATGTCACAAGTTCAATTCCACCAGTAGCCACCGGGGGAGCCCAGAATCCAAATTCACAACACTGTTCCGTCCCGCCCTTGGGGGTCTATATCAATGGACTTTATTGTGGAGCTGCCTACATCAGGGGGCATGAATACAATCATGGTGGAAGTTGATCGCCTGACTAAAGCTGCTCATTTTGTTCCATGCACATGCCTCCCCTCAGCTAAAAATACAGTGAACTTGGTTATACAGAATGTCTTTCGGTGGGGGTTTCCGGATGAGATCATCTCTAACCGTGGAGTACAGTTCACTTCAAGATTCTGGAAGGGGTGTTTTGCTCTGCACTCAATATTAATGTCTGTCTCTCTTCTGCTTACCATCCCCAGACAAATGGTCAGACTGAGCGTACCAACCAGACGCTGGAACAATATCTAAGATGCTATGTCAGCCATCTCCAGGATGATTGGTTGGAGTTGCTGCCGTTAGCCGAATTTTCATATAATAATTCTCAGAGCGCCTCCACTAAATTTACACCTTTCTTTGCCAATCTGGGTTATCATCCGTGTATTTTACCTAGGTCTCCAATTAATTCTCCGGTTCCGGCTGTGGAGGAAAGGCTGACCGCGATAAGACAAAATCTGGAGGTTCTGAAGGAATCCCTGACCACAGCTCAAGAATGTTATAAGAGATCGGCTGATAGATTCCTTAAACCTGCACCCATGTTCAAGGTAGGAGATTCCGTGTGGTTAGCAACTAAGAATCTGAAGTTAAACGTTCCTTCACAAAAACTTGGACAGAAATTCATTGGCCCTTTCAAGATAAACGGTATTGTGAGCTCTGTGGCCTGCCGGCTGAAGCTGCCTAGGACTATGAAGGTACACCCAGTTTTTCATGTATCTTTACTAAAGCCTGTATCTCCTAATACCTTCTAGGGACGTGTTGTGCCACCTCCCCAGCCTGTGGTGATTTATGGGCAAGAACAATTTGTGGTGGAGGAAATTATTGATTCCAGGATTCGCAGGAATCGGCTCCAATATCTGATAAGATGGCAGGGATATCCCCCTGAGGAAGACTCTTGGGAACCTGTGGAAAACATCAATGCCCAACAGAAAATTTCTCATTTTCATCAGAGATTCCCTGAGAAACCAGGTCCAGGAGCGTCCTGAGGCCGCTTCTAAGGAGGGAGTAATGTCAGGACTCTGAACATTTTATACCTTTTGTGCATTACTGCCCTTCTCCAAGATGGCGTCTTTGGTCTCATGTGCACTGTGTCTTACTGCTATAAAACTCCACCCCAGCCTTCAGTCTGTGCTAGAGTATTCTGCCTTGCATCCAGCTCCTGACCTCTGATTACTCCCTGGCTATATACCTGCGCCTGTGAACCTGTGTGGTGATCCTGCTACTCTGCTCTGAGTTCCTGCTGCATACACCAGTTCCAGTAATCCTCCTTCATCTGCTGCTCGTGTTTACTTCCATCTGCATTTGCTGGACATGTAAGCTGTTTGCTACTCTGCAAAAACCTGAGACTATTAACCAGGCCTCCCTGGTTGAGCTAAGATATTATTTGAACTGCCTTATAAGCTTATCTATCTGTGTTTGGAATAAGACAAGGATTTATTCGTATCAAGTATCCTCAAGAATAATTGTGCTTCATAGACTTTCTGTGTGATTGCATTTTCCTCTGAAGTTTACTATAGACTGCTGAGCTGCATTTGATATTTGCACAAAGTGTTGTGGACTTGAGTGTCTCTCTGCACCTGTTTCAATCACTGTGTGATAATATAGACCTTACCACTTATAAAACTGTGTCTTGTAGTTGTCTTGTTCCACGCAAAGACTCTCCTGAGTTATCCCCTATAATTATTACACACAGTCTGGTTTCCGCCCCCTACATTCGACAGAAACGGCACTCATCAAGGTGACCAAAGACCTTCTGACAGCAAGATGTAACTGGAGCGCCCTCAGACGCAGGGCCGCGGGGTACTCGGTACCGGGCCTCTCTGTCTCAGTCCTGGGGTTGTCACGGTGGCTGGACCTGGTCCGTGACCCTGCTAAGGGGCGTCCAATGAAAGGTGTAGGTGGTAGGTGCGTGGTGCGGGTCGCAATGAATAACGAGGACACAGGGTTGCAGTCTCTTTACCTCTTTACTGAAGGCTTCAAGATCCTCAATCCAGAGTACTGTTAACAGGGCTGTCTGAGACCGGCCGGTCCGATGGCACCTCCAGAGTTCCCTTTGCAGGTGGAAATCTGTGCCTACCTTCTAGCGCCTGTGTGTTGTAGTACTTCCTTGCTGAGCACCACGGGATAGTCCTCACAACTGTTGTGTCTGTTTCTGATGTTATTTCCCACAACTTATGTCTGTTCTGATGTTCTTCTCCGTTCCCCAGATGATATGGATAGGATGCACCCATATGACGGGTAGGCCTGGAGTTCTTCCGGGACCCTAGTGACGCCCCTCTCCCACAGTTGCCCCCTATGTCTGCTTAGGTGATTTAGGTGAGACAGTCAACCTATAATTAACTGTCCTGCCGTTGGTTTGAAGTAATGCTTGGAGCCCAATACTTCCTCGGCGTTCCGGCCACCAGCTACGCGCCTCAGTAGGATGTTGCCTCGATCTTACAGCACGACTCCTACTGGTGTTATCTCCTTTTTGCTTTGATCTCGTTTCTCACTCTCCACAATAAACCTCGCTTCTTGTCCTTTCTTGAGATACCGCCGCGATGTAGTGCAGGCGCGGTTCCTTAACGTTCTTTCCTTTTCGCTAGGCCTCCGTCAGGATCCCACCCCTGACAGGGACCCCCCTGAATCTTCCCCTGCAACACCCTCTGCCACAGGATGTTGCTTGGTTCCAACCCAGTCAGCTTCTATCTAACTTTCTATCCAACCCCCAGTTTTACCAGATTGTGAGGAGTGGCCTAATACATAGCGCCCTTAGCTCCCCCTGGAGGCCAGACTATGAAGTGTATTGGTGTCTGTGATACCTGGTCAGGTGAACTCCTTCAGTGCCATCAGACGTACCATCACTCCCCTTAGCAGCGGAGCATCAGTACTGCAACGACCAGGACTCTGGGGCGCTGCACTACGGTGACCATTCTCTGCTCATTCTTCTCGACCTTTCTGCAGCTTTCGACACTGTTGACAACCCTCTCCTACTCTTTAGGCTCCAGTCACTAGGCATTAAGTACATTGCTCTCTTCTGGTTCTCTTCCTATCTTTCTGACCGCTCCTTCAGTGTTCTGTTCTCTTGCTCCACTTCATCTCTTCCTCTCACTGTCGGGGTACCTCAGGGCTCAGTCCTTGGCCCCGTTCTCTTCTCCCTCTACACGGCCCCAATTGGACAGACCATCAGCAGATTTGGCTTTCAGTACCATCTTTATGCTGATGACACACAACTAGTGTTGAGCGATACCGTCCGATACTTGAAAGTATCGGTATCGGAAAGTATCGGCCGATACCGGCAAAGTATCGGATCTGATCCGATACCGATACCCGATACCAATACAAGTGAATGGGACTCAAGTATCCCTGATGGTTCCCAGGGTCTGAAGGAGAGGAAACTCCCCTTCAGGCCCTGGGATCCATATTAATGTGTAAAATAAAGAATTAAAATAAAAAATATTGATATACTCACCTCTCCGACGCAGCCTGGACCTTACCGCTGTGAACCGGCAGCCTTCTTTGCTTAAAATGAGCGCATTTATGGCCTTCCATGACATCACGGTTTCTGATTGGTCGCATACCGCTCATGTGACCGCCACGCGACCAATCACAAGCCGTGACGTAATTCTCAGGTCCTAAATTCCTAGAATCATGGAAGGTGCTGAACGCACTCATTTTAAGCAAAGCAGGCTGCCGGTTACTACCAGGGCGCGTCAGAGGGTGAGTATATCCCTATTTTTTATTTTAATTCTTTATTTTTTACATGGACATGGATCCCAGGGCCTGAAGGAGAGTTTCCTCTCCTTCAGACCCTGGGAACCATACACTGGGAACTTCCGATTCCGATTCCCGATACCACAAAAGTATCGGATCTCGGTATCGGAATTCCGATACCGCAAGTATCGGCCGATACCCGATACTTGCGGTATCGGAATGCTCAACACTACACACAACTATACACATCATCCCCTGACCTTACTCCTGCTGTACTACAGAATGCCAGTGATTGTCTGTCCGCAGTCTCCAACATCATGTCCGCTCTCTATCTGAAACTCAACCTCACCAAAACTGAACTTCTTCTGCTCCCGCCATCAACTAACCTCCCTAAATCTGACATTTCCCTCTCCGTGGGTGGCACCATAATAACACCCCGGCAGCAGGCACGCTGTCTGGGTGTTATGTTTGACTCCAATCTCTCCTTCACCTCCCATATACAATCTCTTGCCCACTCGTGCAGCTTACACCTAAAGAACATCTCTAGAATCCGTCCTTTTCTCACCATGGAAACAACAAAAACCCTCACTATCGCCTTGATCCACTCCCGCTTGGACTACTGCAATGCTCTACTAATTGGCCTCCCCCTTACTCGACTTTCCCCTCTCCAGTCTATCCTTAATGCAGCAGCCAGGGTTGTCCATCTGGCTAATCGTTACTCAGACGCGTCCGCTCTTCGCCAGTCGTTACACTGGTTGCCTATTCATTACAGGATACAATTCAAAGTACTTGTTCTCACCCACAAAGTTCTCCACAGTGCGGCACGCCCTTACATCTCCTCCCTCATTTCTGTCTATCGGCCTAACGACCTCTGCGCTCTGAAAATGACTTTCGACTAACCTCTGCATTAATCCATACCTCCCACTCCAGACTCCAAGACTTCTCCTGTGCTGCACCAATCCTCTGGAATACTCTACCCCAAGAAATTAGGACCATCCACAATTTGCATGGTTTTAGGCGCTCCCTCAAAACACATTTGTTCAGAGCGGCCTATCATGTTCACTAATCAAAGTCATTTTATGTTTGTGTGTGTAGCCCATTCACTATCTCCATCTATCCCCCACCCTCTGAAGATGGCTGGACCATCATTGTAAATACATCATTGTAAATACACACCTGTACTTTGTATCTCCCCCACCTCATTGTAGATTGTAAGCTCTCACGAGTAGGGTCATCTTATTTTGCTTTAATTATTGTATTGCTAACGTTGTTACTTATGATTGTTGTGTTTGAAACTGTTAAACTGTAAAGCGCTGCGGAATATGTTGGCGCTATATAAATAAAATTATTATTATTATTATTAGGGAGCTTGAAGAGGGCATTATTTGTTTAAGGGGGCACTCAGGGGCATTATTTGCTGCAAAGGAGCCCTCCAGGAGCATTATTTGCTTTAAGGGGGAACTCAGGGGCATTATTTGCTGCAAAGGAGCCCTCTAGGGGTACTATTTGTTTTACGTGGACACTCAGGGGGCCATATTTATTTTATGGGGGCATTATTATTTATGGGGGCATATCATTTATGGGGGCACAATATTTGTCTTTTCCATTGCCCCAGGTAGAAGGCTAGCTATAGCGCTGCTTTCTGGCTATGCACATGTCTCTACTGGAGAACTACATAAAGGGCAATCCCTTACAATACCAGGCTCTATAAGGTAAGTGGAGTAGGCCGTGCAGTAGGGCCAATGTCGCGTTACAACCATGGCGCTGTTTCTACGTCGCTCTCCCGTCGCCTTCAGCTCGATTCCCTTTGGACGCCCTCAAGGTGAGCAACAGATTTTTTTTGTTTCCTTGACAGCAAATGGCAGCTGATGACATAATAATGTTACGAGGGAGCGCGGTGCAGGAGAGGGCTGCGTAGTTGTGTGCAACGAGCGAGTGTGTCAGGGTTACGTCGCCATGGTGATACAGTAATGCTTACGTAACCTGGGAAACCAGTGAAAGGCTCGTGCCAGCCGTGATGTGACATTCCGGAATACTGTCCATGGAGACCGAGTGGGGAGGGCGGCGTTATTTACTCTGCCGTCTGGCAATCAGACAACGTAATCCGACCATTTAATGTACATGGCGCTGAACATTTGCATGGATGACTGATGATTTATGTCATCTGGTTGCACGGACAAGAAAAAATATCTGAATGTAAAGACGCTTTGTCCTTTTTTCATTAAACATTTTTTATGCGTTTGATTTTATTTCTGGAGAAAGCTAGTTGACGTCCAATATGGCTGCCGCAGAGGTGGTCGCCATGAGCGTTGCATTTTTTTTCCAAAAGCTTTATTAATTATGTATTTTTTATTCTGTTATGGAGCGCTTTCAGCCCCCAGATTGTCATGGAAACTTATCAAAACCCTACGACTGTGTCAGGGGGTACTGAGTGAGATTTGCCTAAACAATGTACATTGACTTGTACTAAATTGCCAGGATTATTTCTGAAAATTCAAGACAGTACCAGTAAATTCAAGACTGTTGGCAGCTATGTTCTTAGTGTCGTGCTACAGTAGCGGACATACAGCCAATATAACAATTACACTGGTCAACACAAAAAAAATCATCAGCAAAGGTAATATAGTCTGCTCTATGAAGTTTGATGTGCTGATGCCAAAAATATGCTTAGTTTTGCTCTATCACATAAAGTTTCTGAGATAGAAGTATTTTTGTTATTACGTTATTTCTGCATTTTCACTGTATCTGCTGCGGTCTCCCATTCTCCATCGGCCGCAGTGGAGCCTGCTCAGCAGAGATGTCGGTCCCAACGTCTCACTGAGCCTGATTCTGTGCAAAGGGTTACTGCTGCCTCTCCAGGCTCTGCTATTGTACCCTGCACTGATCTGCGGCGAGCAGGCTTTTCTGGGACTAAGTCCAGCTTTGCACACACTGAGCATGCCCAGGGTAAAATCTCTCAGTGGAGATCAAGGGTCACATGCTCAGGTACTGCAGCCAAATCTATTGGTCCTTCTAGGAAGGTCCTGTAGGTACGCAGGCTCTGTGGCAGTCTCTCATTGGTCCTTTTTAGGAAGGTCCTGTACGTGCTGCAGCTATTTAAGGCTTGCATGGCCGCACAGCCATGCGCTAGTATCTTCCAAAGTTACGTGCTTTGCGCCACTGTGGTCATGTGCTTGAATGTGTTCAGGGACCCGGCTGAAATAAGCCCCTAGAATGCTGGCACCTCCGGCGAGGAGATTGTGTATGAGTGTATTCAGGGACCTGGCTGAAATAAGCCCCTAGAATGCTGGCACCTCCGGCGAGGAGTGTTGTGTGCATGCATGACCACTGACTGCTCTCATCTGGGTAGTTAGCCTGTGCCTCTGTGAGAGTCTAACAGGGCACAGAGCTTTGCTTTCTCGGCCGCTCTGTGAAGCTAACAGAGCTGGTTCATACCGCCATATTGTGCCACTATTCACTTAGCAGCAGGATCTTTCCTGCACGGTGGATCCTGGGTTGCGAACACACCAATCCCATCAATAAATATATTCGGTGCGTTCCGCAAACCCTAACAGTATACTAGCGCCAGGATCTGGCTAAGTAATGGTGGAAGAACAGCGGTTGCAGGGGTACATCCAGCTGCTGGAGGGTCGGTTGACGTCTCTTGAGCGTGCAACCTCGGCGGTGGATGTTACCGCAATAGCTGTTAAGGCTGCTAGTGTGGCTGCAGCAGCTTTACCCAAAGCCACCTATGTTCCGACCATATCTCACCTCCCATTGCCTGAGAGATACTCTGGGGACAGTAAGTCCTGTAAGGGTTTTGTGAGCCAGTGTGGTATACACCTCGAGCTCCTGGCTGCACGTTTTCCCACAGAGCGGGCAAAGGTGGGATTCATAATCTCTCTCTTGTCGGACAGGGCGTTGGAGTGGGCTATGCCGCTGTGGGAGCGCAACGATCATGTGGTGCGGAGTGTTCCTCAGTTTCTGGACACTCTGAAACAGGTCTTTGTAGGACCTCAAGTCACCCATGATACAGCGCTCCAGCTGCTGGCTTTGACTCAGAGTTCAGACATGGTCAGTCATTTTGCGGTTACCTTCCGGACGTTAGCATCTGAGTTGGAATGGCCGGATAAAACCCTCATTCCCGTATTTTGGAGGGGGCTGGCTGACCATGTGAAGGACGCTTTGGCTACTAGGGAGATTCCTGCCACACCGAAGGAGCTCATAGCTGTATCAACTCGCATAGACCTTCGTTTTCACGAGCGAAGGTTGGAGCGAGCCCAGTGTAGGCAGAGGTTTCGGCTGGCTCCCACCTTCGCCAGACCTCTGGAATCTCCAGTCCAGGCGTCCGAGTCACATGAGGCCATAGAGGTGACACGAGCGGGATCCAAGTCCCAGTCCGCTCGTGCACATAAGGTCTGTCATGTTTGCCGGCAGTCAGGACATCTTGCCTCCAAGTGTCCTCAGCGGCCGGGGAAACATCAGTGTAGCGCCCCCACTGCCGCAGGGCCGAGAGGCACCCGGTACCGGGCCTCTGAGTCTCTGTTCTGGGGTTGTCACGGTGGCTAGACCCGGTCCGTGACCCTGCTGTGGGGCGTACAATAAAGATGGAGGTATGGGATGATGGAGATGGTGCAGTGTAGGTCGTAGTAAATAACGAGGACACCAGGTTGCAGTCTCTTTACCTCTTTACTGAAGGTTTTAGAGTCCTCAGTCCAGAGCGCTGTCAACAGGGCTGTCAAAGACCGGCCGGTCCAAAGGCACATCAGGAGTTCCCTTTACAGGTGGGAATCAGTGTCTACCTTCTAGCGCTGGGTGTTGTAGTTCTTCCCTGCTGAGCTCCCGGGATAGTCCTCACAACTGATTCTGCCTGTCTCTCATGTTCGTTCTCTCCGTCCCCCAGGTGATATGGTAGGACGCACCCGTATGACGGGGTAGGCCTGGAGTTCTTCCGGGACCCTAGAGTCGCCCCTCTCCCACAGCTGCCTCCGTTGTCTGCTTAGGTGATTTGTGTGAGACAGCCAACCTATAATTGGCTGTCCGGCCGTAGTTTGCAGTAGTACTTAGAGTCTCTTACTTGCTCGGCGTTCCGGCCACCGACTGTTTGCGCCTCAGAAGGATGTTGCCTCGGTCTAACAGCACGACTCCTTCTGGTCCTAATTCCTCTTTACTGTATTCCCGTTGTTCACTGGTTAGTTCTGCTCTTAGGAGTCTGCCAGGATCCCATCCCTGACAGGTCCTCTCACTAGCTCTTCCCAGTTACTTCTCTCTCTGTCTTCCTGTCCAACCCCCAGTTTTACCAGAGTGTGAGGAGTGGCATACTAGATAGAACCACCCCCCCTGGTGGCCGGAGTGTGAAGTGTAGTGTGAGTGTTACCTGGTCAGAGAAACTCCTTTAGTGCAATCAGACGTAATATCACTCCCCTTAGCGGCAGAGCGACATTACTGCAACGACCAGGACTCTGGGGCGCTGCATCAGCGTCTAGTGGCAGTCGGATGAGGTACACTAGACACGGCGACGTTTGCCTCAAAGTTGTCCTTCAAGGGGACAATTACCTTTGGCCCATCCACTCTTATGGTAGAGCTATGCGTGGACCCTGGGGCGGAGGGTAATTTTATGTCATCCGCTTTTGCCCAGCGTCACGCAATACCCCTGGTTATGCTCGCCAAACCAGTAACCGTTCGAGTGGTAAATGGGTCGACACTACCCTCTCAGATTACCCACCAAACCATTCCTATCACGCTTTCTGTGTCTCCATCACATCAGGAGATAATCTCCCTATTAGTCATTCCTGAGGGAATTGATGAGGTCCTGTTGGGGATACCATGGCTACGCTACCATTCTCCTCATATAGAGTGGTCCTCAGGGAGAATTTTGGGATGGAGTAAATCCTGCGAGGGTAGATGTCAGAGGGAGTGCGTTCAGGTTGCTACAACTCAGGTACCCGCAGATCTTTCCTCTCTCCCCAAACACTATTAGCCCTATGCAGACGTGTTCTCCAAAAGGTCTGCAGAGACCCTTCTGCCTCACCGCCCCTATGACTGTCCTATTGACCTCTTGCCTGGTGCTGAGCCTCCCCGGGGTCGAGTTTATCCGTTATCTCTCCCAGAGACGGAGGCAATGTCTCAGTATATCCAAGAGAATCTGGCAAGAGGATTCATTAGGAAGTCAGTGTCACCTGCAGGGGCTGGGTTCTTCTTTGTACAGAAGAAGACAGGAGACTTACGTCCATGCATAGATTACAGGGGTCTTAATGCTATCACCGTTAAGAACAAGTACCCATTACCCCTGATTTCTGAGCTTTTTGATAGGCTACGGGGAGCAAGGGTGTTTACAAAATTAGATCTGCGGGGTGCCTATAACCTGATTTGCATCCGTGAGGGGGACGAATGGAAGACGGCTTTTAACACCAGGGATGGGCATTATGAATACCTGGTGATGCCCTTCGGGCTCTGTAATGCGCCAGCCGTATTCCAAGACTTTGTGAACGACATTTTCCGGGATATGCTCACCACCTTGGTCGTAGTCTATCTGGATTATATTCTCATCTACTCTCCAGATATTGACTCCCATCGGAGAGATGTTCGCAAAGTCTTCGACCTCTTACGGGCAAACTCCCTCTACGCCAAGTTGGAGAAGTGTGTGTTTGAGCAGGAGCCCTTGCCTTTCCTTGGTTATATCATCCCTGCCCAGGGTTTGGCTATGGATCCTGCCAAGCTACAGGCTGTGATGGACTGGCAGGAACCCCATTCTCTTAAAGCGTTGCAGCGCTTTTTGGGGTTCATTAATTACTATCGCCAGTTCATTCCACACTTCTCAACCTTGGTAGCGCCCTTGGTTGCCCTCACCAAGAAGGGAGCAAATCCCAAGTTGTGGTCAGAGGAGGTCTCCAAGGCCTTTCTCTCGATTAAGTCACACTTCGCTAGCGCTCCCATCCTACATCGCCCCGATGTAGATAAGCCATTTATCATGGAGGTGGATGCCTCATCCGTTGGTGCTGGAGCAGTCCTTTTCCAAAAGGATGCTCAAGGTCGGAAGCATCCTTGCTTCTTTTTCTCCAAGACCTTCACACCAGCGGAGAGGAATTATTCCATCGGGGACAGGGAGTTGCTAGCCATGAAGTTGGCTTTTTCAGAGTGGAGACACATTTTGGAGGGAGCTCGCTTTCCCTTCCAAGTGTTCACTGACCACAAGAACTTGGTGTATATACAGACGGCCCAGCAGCTGAATTCTCGCCAGGCTAGATGGTCCCTGTTCTTCTCCCGGTTCCATTTTACTCTCCATTTTCTCTCCAGGGAGAAGAACACTCGTGCCGACGCTCTCTCCCACTCCGTAGTGTCATCTGAGGAGGAGGAGGAGGAGCCTCTGCTTATTGTCCCTTCTGAGAGCCTGAGAACTGTGGCTCTGGTTTCGCTTGAGTCCGTGCCCCCGGGCAAGATTTTCGTACCAGCGAATTTGCGACAGGAGGTTCTCTCTTGGGCTCACTCGTCCAGAGTCGGTGGACATTTTGGGACCAAGAGGACATCTGAGCTTTTGGCGAGGACGTACTGGTGGCCGCATATGGCTCGTGACGTCAGGGACTATATTCGGGCGTGTGTCTCCTGCGCCCAGAATTGGTCTCCTCGGCAACGGCCTGCTGGGTTACTTTACCCCATGCCGGTGGCAGACAGGCCCTGGGAAATGGTCGGGATGGACTTTAAGTCTCGTAGCTGCACCGTTATCTGGGTAGTCACCGATCATTTTTCCAAGATGGTGCATTTGGTGCCGCTTCCACGGTTACCTTCTGCACGGGCCTTGGCGGCTTTGTTCATTAAACATATTTTCCGCATACATGGAATGCCTGATAAAATTGTCAGCGACCGGGGTCCCCAGTTTGCGTCTCGGTTTTGGAGAGAGCTCTGCCGTTTACTCAGCATAGAGCTGAATCTCTCCTCTGCATATCATCCCGAGACGAATGGGTTGGTAGAGAGAATCAACCAGACCCTGGTGACATACTTGCAACATTTTGTCTCTGCTAGGCAGGATGACTGGGCATCTTTGCTACCTTGGGCGGAATTTGCCTTGAACAATGCCGTAGCCGATTCCACTGGTCAGACTCCTTTTCTCCTCAATTACGGCCAGCATCCGCGTGTCCCTGTGCCCATGCCCGTGTCATCCACCGATTCTAGGGTGGCAGACTGGGCGGTGGAGGCACGTGACATCTGGGATCGCACACAGGATGCCAGCCGGGCCTCCAAGGAGAGAATGAGGGTTTCGGCCGATACACACCGGCGCCCCGCTCCGACCTTTGCTCCTGGCGACTTAGTGTGGCTCTCCGCCCGTAACATCAGGCTGCGAGTTCCACTAAGTTTGCGCCTCGCTACATTGGCCCGTTCAAGGTTCTGGAACAGGTCAACCCTGTGGTCTACCGTTTGGCTATTCCTCCACGCCTTGGTATCACCGATACCTTTCACGTTTCCCTCTTAAAGCCCGTTCATTTGTCCTGGTTTTCTGAGTCATCTGCCGGGACATTGGGTTCATCCACGGATGAGTTTGAGGTGAATGCTATCGTGGGGTGCAAGGTGGTACGTGGCAAGAAATTTTATCTGGTGGATTGGAAGGGTCACGGTCCAGAGGATAGAACCTGGGGAGCACATTCGGGCTCCGCTGTTCATTGCAGCTTTTGAGCGTAACGAGGCTCAAGAAGGGGGGGCCATGTTAGGAGTCGAGTTTCCTCTGCTGCACAGGGGGAATCTCGATCCGTGTCTGCTGCGGTCTCCCATTCTCCATCAGCCGCAGTGGAGCCTGCTCAGCGGAGACGTCGGTCCCAGCGTCTCACTGAGCCTGATTCTGTGCAAAGGGTTACTGCTGCCTCTCCAGGCTCTGCTATTGTACCCTGCACTGATCTGCGGCGAGCAGGCTTTTCTGGGACTAAGTCCTGCTTTGCACACACTGAGCATGCCCAGGGTAAGATCTCTCAGTGGAGATCAAGGGTCACATGCTCAGGTACTGCAACCGAATCTATTGGTCCTTCTAGGAAGGTCCTGTAGGTACGCAGGCTCTGTGGCAGTCTCTCATTGGTCCTTTTTAGGAAGGTCCTGTACGTGCTGCAGCTATTTAAGGCTCGAATGGCCATGCGCTAGTATCTTCCAAAGTTACGTGCTTTGCGCCACTGTGGTCATGTGCTTGAATGTGTTCAGGGACCCGGCTGAAATAAGCCCCTAGAATGCTGGCACCTCCGGCGAGGAGATTGTGTATGAGTGTATTCAGGGACCTGGCTGAAATAAGCCCCTAGAATGCTGGCACCTCCGGCGAGGAGTGTTGTGTGCATGCATGACCACTGACTGCTCTCATCTGGGTAGTTAGACTCTCACAGAGGCACAGGCTAACAGGGCACAGAGCTTTGCTTTCTCGGCCGCTCTGTGAAGCTAACAGAGCTGGTTTATACCACCATATTGTGCCGCCATTCACTTAGCAGCAGGATCTTTCCTGCACGGTGGATCCCGGGTTGCGAACGCACCAATCCCATCAATAAATATATTCGGTGCGTTCCGCAAACCCTAACAAGGAGGCATGCTGCTTCTCGGAAAGTCACATGTTATGGGAGGAGCTAACTTATGAGGCGGTAAGATTTGAGTCAGTCAGAAAAGGATGGTGATGGCAGTAAAGACTGACAGGACACAGGCCTCTACAGGTATCGGAGCCCTGCCGCAGGGAGACAGAAGGGAAGGCAGCGGACAGCCGCCATTGTGACAGGATTTTCACTGCATTTCTGGGAGGCCAAGTCGCCTCAGAGGGAAGAAAACAGCTCGGCCGCTGAGGTGTATCTGAGTGAGGGTCTCCACAGAGAGAGAACCTGAAAGCAGCCAATATCACACTGAGACACTGCCTGTCTGCAAATGTTCATCTGTAAGGAATAGGCTGACCCGTTTACCTCACAACTGTGTATAGTTATCTACCAGATTACCTCCAGTAAAATCAGTTCTAAATACAAGCTGCCTCTGATATCTCTGGGGAAATATCTACATATAGTCGGTCGGCTCATCACATTTTTTTTTAGCTTGTCACCACCAATGAACTGAACTTACTCTACTGTTTGATCTGATTTAAAGGAGAAAAATGTTCCAACAGTAACAATCATCCGAACAGATTCTCCTATGTGTGTGGTTCTTTCACACCAAAAGGCCAAGTACCTTCAATCACTCATGATATTAAAAAGATGTACCAGATGTACTTTAACCCCTTTACCCCCAAGTGTGGTTTGCACGTTAATGACCGGGCCAACTTTTACAATTCTGACCACTGTCCTTTTATGAGGTTATAACTCTGGAACGCTTTAACGGATCCCGGCGATTCTGATATTGTTTTCTCGTGACATATTGTACTTCATGATAGTGGTAAAATTTCTTTGATATTACCTGCGTTTATTTGTGAAAAAAACGGAAATTTGGCGAAAATTTAGCAATTTTCCAACTTTGAAATTTTATACAATTAAATCACAGAGATATGGCACACAAAATACTTAAGTAACATTTCCCACATGTCTACTTTACATCAGCACAATTTTGGAACCAAAATTTATTTTGTTAGAGAGTTATAAGGGTTAAAAGTTGACCAGCAATTTCTCATTTTTACACCACCATTTTTTTAGGGACCACATCTCATTTGAAGTCATTTTGAGGGGTCTATATGATAGAAAATACACAAGTATGATACCATTCTAAAAACTGCACCCCTCAAGGAGCTCAAAACCACATTCAAGAAGTTTATTAACCCTTCAGGTGTTTTACAGGAATTTTTGGAATGTTTAAATAAAAATGAACATTTAACTTTTTTACACAAAAAATTTACTTCAGCTCCAAGGGTAACAGGAGAAAATGGACCCCAAAAGTTGTTGTACAATTTGTCCTGAGTACGCCGATACCCCATATGTGGGGGTAAACCACTGTTTGGGTGCATGGCAAAGCTCGGAAGCGAAGGAGAGCCATTTGACTTTTCAATGCAAAATTGACTGGAATTCAGGGACTTATCTATATGTGTGGTGAGCACTTTGACCCATTAAGTGATTCACAGAAGTATATAATGCAGAGACGTAAAAATAAAAAATCATATTTTTTCACAAAAATGATCTTTTCGCACCAATTTTTTTTTTCCCAAGGGTAAGAGAAGAAATTGGACTCCAAAAGTTGTTGTACAATTTGTCCTGAGTACGCTGATACCCTATATGTGGGGGTAAACCACTGTTTGGGCGCAAGGGAGAGCTCGGAAGGGAAGGAGCGCCATTTGACTTTTCAATGCAAAATTGACTGGAATTGAGATGGGACGCCATGTTGCATTTGGAGAGCCCCTGATGTGCCTAAACATTAAAACCTCCCACAAGTGACACCATTTTGGAAAGTAGACCCCCTAAGGAACTCATCTAGATGTGTTCTGAGAGCTTTGAACCCCAAGTGTTTCACTACAGTTTATAATGCAGAGCCGTGAAAATAAAAAATCCTTTTTTTCCACAAAAATTATTTTTTAGCCCCCAGTTTTGTATTTTTCCAAGGGTAACAGTGTAAATTGAACCCCAAAAGTTGTTGTCCAATTTGTCCTGAGCACGCTGATACCCAATATGTGGGGGGAACCATCGTTTGGGCGCATGGCAGAGCTCGGAAGGGAAGGAGCGCCATTTGGAATGCAGACTTAGATGGATTGGTCTGCAGGCGTCACGCTGCATTTGCAGAGCCCCTGATGTAACTAAACAGTAGAAACCCCCCATAAGTGACCCCATACTGGAAACTAGACCCCCCAAGGAACTTATCTAGATGTGTTGTGAGAACTTTGAACCCCCAAGTGTTTCACTACAGTTTATAATGCAGAGCCGTGAAAATAAAAAATCTTTTTTTTTTTTTTTTTTACACAAAAAATATGTTTTAGCCCCCAGTTTTGTATTTTCCCAAGGGTAACAGGAGAAATTTAACCCCTAAAGTTGTTGTCCAATGTGTTCTGAGCACGCTGATACCCCATATGTTGGGGTAAACCCCTGTTTGTGCGCACGGGAGAGCTCGGAAGGGAAGGAGCACTATTTTACTTTTTCAACGCAGAATTGGCTGGAATTGAGATCGGACGCCATGTCACGTTTGGAGAGCCCCTGATGTGCCTAAAAAGTGGAAACCCCCAATTATAACTGAAACCATAATCCAAGCACACCCCTAACCCTAATCTCAACTGTAACCCTAACCACACCCCTAACCCTTACACACCCCTAACCCTAATCCCAACCCTAATCCCAACCGTAAATGTAATCCAAATTCTAACCCTAACTTTAGCCCCAACCCTAACTTTAGCCCCAACCCTAACTTTAGCCCCAACCCTAACTGTAGCCCTAACCCTAGCCCCAACCCTAACCTTAACTCTAACCCTAGCCGTAACCCTAACCCTAACCCTAATGGGAAAATGGAAATAAATACATTTTTTTTAATTTTTGTAACTAAGGGGGTGATGAAGGGGGGTTTGATTTACTATTTATAGCGCGTTTTCTAGCGGATTTTTGATTGGCAGCCGTCACACACTAAAATACGCTTTTTATTGCAAAAAATGTTTTTTGCGTTACCACATTTTGAGAGCTTTAATCTTTCCATATTTTGGTCCACAGAGTCATGTGAGGTCTTGTTTTTTGCGGGACGAGTTGACATTTTTATTGGTAACATTTTCATGCACGTGACATTTTTTGATCGATTTTTATTCCGATTTTTGTGAGGCAGAATGACCAAAAACCAGCTATTCATGAATTTCTTTTTGGGGGGGCGTTTATACCGTTCAGAGTTTGTTAATATGGATAAAGCAGTTTTATTCTTCGGGTCAGTACGATTACAGCGATACCTCAGTTATATCTTTTTTTATGTTTTGGCGCTTTTATACGATAAAAACTATTTTATGGAAAAAATAATTACTTTTGCATCCCTTTATTCAGAGGACTATAACGTTTTATTTTTTCGCTGAGGACGCTGTATTGCGGCTCGTTTTTTGCGGGACAAGATAACGTTTTCAGCTGTAACATGGTTATTTATTTCCGTCTTTTTGATCGCATGTTATTCCACTTTTTGTTCGGTGGTATGATAATAAAGCGTTGTTTTTTTGCCTGTTTTTTTTTTTTTTTTTTTCCGGTGTTCACTGAAGGGGTTAACTAGTGGGACAGTTTTATAGGTCAGGTCGTTATGGATGTGGCGATACTAAATATGTGTATTTTTATTGTTTTTTTTATTTAGCTAAAGGAATGTATTTATTGGAACAATATGTTTTTTTATTATTATTTATTTAGGGTTTTTTTTTTTTTCACATGTACATTTTTTTTTTTTACATTTTTACTTTGCCCCAGGGGGGGCATCACAGTAAAGTGACAGGTCGCTGATCTGACACTTTGCTGTGCACTGTGTCAGATCAGCGATCTGACATGCACAGCAGGGAGGCTTCCCGGCGCCTGCTGTGAGCAGGCGCTTTGAAGCCACCTCCCTACAGGACCCGGATGCAGCCCTGCAGCCATTTTGGATCCGGGGCCTGCAAGGATGAGATGCTCGGTACAAGGTGAGCACATCGCCTTGTACCGATTGTCTCAGGGAAGCACGCAGGGAGCCCCCTCCCTGCGCGATGCTTCCCTGTACCACCGGAACACTGCGATCATGTTTGATCGCAGTGTGCCGGGGGTTAATGTGCCGGGGGCGGTCCGTGACCGCTCCTGGCACATAGTGCCGGATGTCAGCTGCGATAGTCAGCTGACACCCGGCCACGATCGGCCGCGCTCCCCCCCGTGAGTGCGGCTGATCGCGCTGGACGTACTATTCCGTCCTTGGGAAGTAGGGCCCACCCCACATGGACGGAATAGTACGTCCAATGGCAGAAAGGGGTTAAGGGTAAGTTCACACTGCGCGTTTTTGCTGCGTTTTTTGCAGCTTTTTTATGCTAATTTTCAGTTGCTTTTTACAGTACCAGCAAAGTCTATGAGATTTCAGAAATCTCATGCACACACATTTTTTTGTGTCATCAGTATTTTGTTCTTTGCTGCGCTTTGGACATAGAGCATATCACTTTTTTCAGCGTTTTTTCAGCATTTTTCACCCATTGACTTGAATGGATGGTGAAAAAACGCAAATACGCAGGTTGACTTTTCTTGCAGCGTATTTGTTGCAGAAAAGTCAAGGACAGCCGGTTGCGACCTCACATTTGGCTCTGTTACCTCTAGATGGCAGGCTGAATGATGCATCCATGCAGACTGTCATCCAGTAGAGCGGACCCAAACCCCATTCACTTGAATGGGGGGGACCAACAATACAGTGCTTGACACGCTGTCATATGCATGACAGTGCGGCAAACACCACTTCTGATCGGCGGGGAAATCCTCCCTGCCGGTCAGAGAGCCGTGGTTAGCACGCTGTCAGAAGACAGCGGGAGCACTCAGCTGTGATCGGAGGTATAATATTTACCTCCGGTCACTGGTGTCAGCTGATGGGACTACTGCTCCCATCATCTGACACCTACAGCCGCTAATTACAGTGACAGCAGGAGTTGCTGATGGGAGTTTTCATCTGCCGCTTCTGCGCTATAAATAAATAATAATAAAAAAAAAGGGGCTTGGGTTCCCCACTATTTTTGATAACCAGCCAGGCAAAACTCACAGCTGGGGGCTGCAACCCTCAGCTATCAGCTTCAGCATGGCTAGTTATCAAGAATAGAGGGGTCCTCATGCTTTTTTTTATTATTTAAATAAATAATTTTTAAAAAACGGCGTGGGGTCCCCCCCATTTTTGAAAACCAGCCTTGCTAAAGCTCACAGCTTGGGGCTGGTATTCTCAGGCTGGTAAGGGGCCATTGATATAGGCCCCCAGCCTAAAAATAGCCAGCAGCTGCTCAGAAAAGGAGCATCCATTACGTGCGCCAATTCTGATGCTTTGCCTGGCTCTTCCCCTGTAGCGGTTGCAAGTGGGGTAGTATTTGTGGGGCTAATGTCACCAGTGACATTAACCCCTTTCTGACCTCGGACGGGATAGTACGTCCGACGTCAGAACCCCTGCTTTGATGCGGGCTCCGGCGGTGAGCCCGCATCAAACCCGGGACATGTCAGCTGTTTTGAACAGCTGAGATGGGCCCGCAATAGCGGGTGGTGAAATCGCGATTCACCCGCCGCTATTAACTAGTTAAATGTCACTGTCAAACGCAGACAGCGACATTTAACTGGCGCGTCCGTCCGGGCAGCCGGAAATTAGCGCATCGCTGACCCCCGACACATTATCGGGGGTCAGCGACGTTTCTGTATAGTAACTATAGAGGTCCTTGAGACCTCTATGGTTACTGATCCCCCGGTAGCTGTGAGCGCCACCCTGTGGTCGGCGCTCATAGCACACCTGCATTTCTGCTGCATAGCAGTGATCTGATGATCGCTGCTATGTAGCAGAGGCGATCGAGTTGTGCCAGCTTCTAGCCTCTTGAGGCTATTGAAGCATGGCAAAAGTAAAAAAAAAAGTAAAAAAAAAGTGAAAAAAATTAAAAAAATATAAAAGTTTAAATCCCCCCCCTTTCGCCCCATTCAAAATAAATCAATAAAAAAAAATCAAACCTACACATATTTGGTATCGCCGAGTTCAGAATTGCCCGATCTATCAATAAAAAAAAGCATTAACTTGATCGCTAAACAGTGTAGCGAGAAAAAAATTCGAAATGCCAGAATTACGTTTTTTTTGGTCGCCGCGACATTGCATTAAAATGCAATAACGGGCGATCAAAAGAATGTATCTGCACCGAAATTGTATCATTAAAAATGCCAGCTCGGCATGCAAAAAGTAAGCCCTCAACCGACCCCAGATCATGAAAAATGGAGACGCTATGGGTATCGGAAAATGGCACAATTTATTTTATTTTTTTAGCAAAGTTTGGAATTTTTTTTCACCACTTAGATAAAAAATAACCTAGTCATGTTAGGTGTCTATGAACTCGTAATGACATGGAGAATCATAATGACAGGTCAGTTTTAGCATTTAGTGAACCTAGCAAAAAAAGCCAAACAAAAAACAAGTGTGGGACTGTACTTTTTTTGCAATTTCACCGCACTTGGAATTTTTTTCCCGTTTTCTAGTACACGACATGCTAAAACCAATGATGTCGTTCAAAAGTACAACTTGTTTCGCAAAAAATAAGCCCTCACATGGCCAAATTGATGGAAAAATAAAGAAGTTATGGCTCTGGGAAGGAGGGGAGCCAAAAACGAACACGGAAAAACGGAAAATCCCAAGGTCATGAAGGGGTTAAGCCCATGGCTTAGTAACTGAGAGGATCTATAAGACACCTATCCATTACTTATCCTATAATTGTTACATGTAAATAAAGACACAGCCAGAATAAAGTCCTTTAATGAAATAAAACACCACAAAGTTTTAACATTTTATTATTCAGGTAGTCCAAGCGAAGCCATCGATCTCCTGTAATAAAAATAATAAACCAACACAAATACTCCCTGGTCCGACGCAGTCCGATATAACGAGTGTCCAACAGAGTATCTGGGGGAAATAAAGTTTACAACCGGGAGCGCTGCTAATGCGACCGCTTCCGGCTGTAAACTAATGGGGAATGAATGATACACAGCGGGGGCAGGCTCAGTAACTAGTGGTGACATCACTGAGCCTGCACTCCCTCACAGCCTGATCTGAGGTAACCTCTGGACCGTGGGAAAATGCCAGCGAAGCGGATACCGCAGGTAATCTATTATATCTATTTTTCTATTATCTATCTATTCATTCTATCTACAGTTTTAACACAAGAGAAACAGAGTATATATATCACCAACACATCAACTTAAAAAAATAATTTTTATTAAACATTTATTATAATGACATATAACAGGAGAATACAAAAAGGAACAACAACTGAGCACTCAAGGAGAGGAACACTGCTCCATTGGTAAGACTTGGCATAGCATATATCCATATATAGAAAACAGTTTCATTGCTGCGGGTGCTTTCACATAAGGAAAGTCAAGCTTGCATTAGAAGGTACACATGTATTGAAAGCACCACCCAGTTCTCAATAATATATATGTCACTGGCATCAGTGCTTACCCATTGTAAGTCCAAACGGTGCAGTGGTCCGCCCTATGACCCCTGACGCGCGTTTCGCGTTTGATGGCTTTCTCAAAGGGGATATAAGCTAATCCTGCAACTGCCCGTCCTTTTATACCAGTATGGTCCACTGATTGGGAGGTGGCGCATGCGCCCGCGTTCCCCCACACGCACAACTAGCCGCCTCCTATCGGCGTCATTGCACAGTGCGCATGCGGGTGAAAATACACCCGGTGATGTCAGAAGCATGCGCACTGTGCATCCCTGTCGCCTTGTAGAGGTACGCTGTGCGGGATGGGAAACAGTGCGCACTATCAGCAGCCATTACATGGATAGAAAAGAGTCCCAAAATATATAAGTGATGGTAAGTGAAACAAAGGACATAATGTCAGCGATCCCCCTCCTAAATGTGTCGGGGGGTGACCACCGATCAAATACTCACATAATTAGTGAAAAACAAAAGGAAAAAGAAAGGAAAAAACTAAAGTGGCCTTATATATAACATATATCGGATTGAAATAGCCGCATACAAGCCGCTAAAAAAACAAAAAAAAAAAGGGGAAAAGAAAAGAAAAAAACAGTGTCATACAAAAAATACTTGATAAAACAAGCATATATTAAAAGAATAGTCCAAAAGAGGACATTAAAGTGTAATTTAGATACATAAAAATTATTATTAATATACCCAAACCAGATAATTGAGTAAAAACTACTAAAGTGACTGGTGCATCATAAACTATAAACTGTAAACTAATGGGGAATGAATGATACGCAGCGGGCGCAGGCTCAGTAACTAGTGGTGACATCACTGAGCCTGCACTCCCTCACAGCCTGATCTGAGGTAACCTCTGGACCGTGGGAAAATGCCAGCGAAGCGGATACCGCAGGTAATCTATCTATTATATCTATTTTTCTATTATCTATCTATTCATTCTATCTACAGTAAGTTTTTTTTCTCTGGGGGCACTCAACTCTATTGGCGTGCACAAAGAAAAAAAAAGCATGAAAAAAACTAACCAATAACGCGAAGAAAAACACACCAAAAAAAACCGCCTAAACCTGCGTTTTTGATGCAGCTTCTTTCCTGCCAAGAAGATCAGGTTTTGCTGCAGAAAAAAAGCAGCAAAAACTCCCTGTGTGACCTTACCCCAAGTGTCCACTTGGTGGTCAAGACAAAAGCTGGGCCCCTCATGTGATATGTTCAAGTTGTTCCAATGGTGCCATTTACTGTTCCCATGATTTGGAGAGAACCCAAAAATTATAGTGATGACTGTTACTTTTGTTTTGTCAAACTGAAGGGCTTTTCTACAAAGAACAAACATAAGATTAATTACCCTGAACTTGAATCTGGGATTAGGCCAGTTCCACATGATGTTACCTTGCCAGTTCCTGTGCCACCATTGTCTGGATTGGATGAAAATGAAGTAGAATATGAAGACTACGGAGCTGAAGTTACTGGCGAAGACATGGAAACCTTAACCCCTTCACCCCCAAGGGTGGTTTGCACGTTAATGACCGGGCCAATTTTTACAATTCTGACCACTGTCCCTTTATGAGGTTATAACTCTGGAACGCTTCAACGGATCTTGGCGATTCTGACACTGTTTTCTCGTGACATATTGTACTTCATGTTAGTGGTAAAATTTATTCGATATAACTTGCGTTTATTTGTGAAAAAAACGAATATTTGGCGAAAATTTTGAAAATTTCGCAATTTTCCAACTTTGAATTTTTATGTCCTTAAATCACAGACATATGTCACACAAAATACTTAATAAATAACATTTCCCACATGTCTACTTTACATCAGCACAATTTTGGAACCAAAATTTTTTTTTGTGACGGAGTTATAAGGGTTAAAAGTTGACCAGCAATTTCTCATTTTTACAACACCATTTTTTTTTAGGGACCACATCTCATTTGAAGTCATTTTGACGGGTCTATATGATAGAAAATACCCAAGTGTGACACCATTCTAAAAACTGGTACTCAAAACCACTTTCAAGAAGTTTATTAACCCTTCAGGTGTTTCACAGGAATTTTTGGAATGTTTAAATAAAAATGAACATTTAACTTTTTTTCACACAAAATTTATTTCAGCTCCAATTTGTTTTATTTTACCAAGGGTAACAGGAGAAAATAGACCCCAAAAGTTGTTGTACAATTTGTCCTGAGTACGCTGATACCCCATATGTGGGGGTAAACCACAGTTTGGGCGCATGGCAGAGCTTGGAAGCAAAGGAGCGCCATTTGACTTTTCAATGCAAAATTGACTGGAATTGAGATGGGACGCCATGTTGCATTTGGAGAGCCCCTGATGTGCCTAAACATTGAAACCCCTAACAAGTGACACCATTTTGGAAAGTAGACCCCCTAAGGAACTTATCTAGATGTGTGGTGAGCACTTTGACCCAACAAGTGCTTTACAGAAGTTTATAATGCAGAGCCGTAAAAATAAAAAATCATATTTTTTCACAAAAATGATCTTTTCACCCCCAATTTTTTATTTTCCCAAGGGTGAGAGAAGAAATTGGACCCCAAAAATTGTTGTGCAATTTGTCCTGAGTACGCTGATACCCCATATGTGGGTGTAAACCATTGTTTGGGCGCAGGGCAGAGCTCGGAAGGGAAGGAGCGCCATTTGACTTTTCAATGCAAAATTGACTGGAATTGAGATGGGACGCCATGTTGCGTTTGGAGAGCCCATAATGTGCCTAAACATTGAAACCCCCCACGAGTGACACCATTTTGGAAAGTAGACCCCTTAAGGAACTTATCTAGATGTGTGTTGAGCACTTTGACCCAACAAGTGCTTCACAGAAGTTTATAATGCAGAGCCGTAAAAATAAAAAAATCATATTTTTTCACAAAAATGATCTTTTCACCCCCATTTTTTTATTTCCCCAAGGGTAAGAGAAGAAATTAGACCACAAAAGTTGTTGTGCAATTTGTCCTGAGTACGACGATACCCCATATGTGGGTGTAAACCATTGTTTGGGCGCATAGCAGAGCTCAGAAGGGAAGAAGCGCTATTTTACTTTTCAATGCAAAATTGACTGGAATTAAGATGGGATGCCATGTTGCGTTTGGAGAGCCCCTGATGTGCCTAAACATTAAACCCCCCCACAAGTGACACCATTTTGGAAAGTAGACCCCCTAAGGAACTTATCTAGATGTGTTTTGAGAGCTTTGAACCCCCAAGTGTTTCACTACAGTTTATAACGCAGAGCCGTGAAAATAATTTTTTTTTTTTTTCACAAAAATGATTTTTTAGCCCCCAGTTTTGTATTTTCACAAGGGTATCAGGATAAATTGGACCCCAAAAGTTGTTGTCCAATTTGTCTGGAGTACGCTGATACCCCATTTGTGGGGGGGGACCACTGTTTGGGCGCATGACAGAGCTCGGAAGGGAAGGAGCGCCATTTGGAATGCAGACTTAAATGGATTGGTCTGCAGGCGTCACGTTGCATTTGCAGAGCCCCTGATGTACCCAAACAGTACAAACCCCCCACAAGTGACCCCATATTGGAAACTAGACCCCCCAAGGAACTTATCTAGATGTGTTGTGAGAACTTTGAACCCCCAAGTGTTTCACTACAGTTTATAACGCAGAGCCGTGAAAATAAAAATTATTTTTTTTTTCACAAAAATGATTTTTTAGCCCCCAGTTTTGTATTTTCACAAGGGTATCAGGATAAATTGGACCCTAAAAGTTGTTGTCCAATTTGTCCTGAGTACGCTGATACCCCCTATGTGGGGGGGAACCACTGTTTGGGCGCATGACAGAGCTCGGAAGGGAAGGAGCGCCATTTGGAATGCAGACTTAAATGGATTGGTCTGCAGGCGTCATGTTGCATTTGCAGAGCCCCTGATGTACCCAAATAGTACAAACCCCCCACAAGTGACCCCATATTGGAAACTAGACCTCCCAAGGAACTTATCTAGATGTGTTGTGAGAACTTTGAACCCCCAAGTGTTTCACTACAGTTTACAATGCAGAGCCGTGAAAATAAAACATATTTTTTTTCCCACAAAAATGATTTTTAGCCCCCCAAATTTTTATTTTCCCAAGGATAACAAGAGAACTTGAACCCCAGAAGTTGTTGTTCAATTTGTCCCTAGTACGCTGATACCCCATATGTTGGGGTAAACCCCTTTTTGGACGCACGGGAGAGCTCGGAAGGGAAGGAGCACTGTTTTACTTTTTCAACGCAGAATTGGCTGGAATTGAGATTGGACGCCATGTCGCGTTTGGAGAGCCCCTGATGTGCCTGAACAGTGGAAACTCCCCAATTCTACCTGAAACCCTACCCCTAACCTCACCCCTAACCGTTTACTGAACATTTTCTGACAGTCATAAGTGCCACGTATATAAGTGCCACGTATATAAGTGCCACGTATTTAAGAGCCACGTATTTCAGTGCCACGTATTTCAGTGCCACGTATTTCAGTGCCACGATATTTCAGTGCCACGTATTTCAGTGCCACGTATTTCAGTGCCACGTATTTCAGTGCCACGTATTTCAGGCACTGAAAAATACGTGGCACGTAAATACTTCAGTGCCACGATATTTCAGTGCCACGATATTTCAGTGCCACGATATTTCAGTGCCACGTATTTCAGTGCCACGTATTTCAGGCACTGAAAAATACGTGGCACGTAAATACGTGGCACTGAAATACGTGGCACTGAAATACGTGGCACTGAAATACGTGGCACTTAAATACGTGGCACTTATATACG
Source organism: Ranitomeya variabilis (assembly GCF_051348905.1). Classification (NCBI taxonomy): domain Eukaryota; kingdom Metazoa; phylum Chordata; class Amphibia; order Anura; family Dendrobatidae; genus Ranitomeya; species Ranitomeya variabilis. The sequence goes on from NC_135233.1 coordinate 225,073,894, forward strand.
TGGCCACTGAAATATCGTGGCACTTATATACGTATATACGTATATAAACGTATATTTCAGTGCCACGTATTTCAGTGCCACGTATTTCAGGTTAGGGGTAGGGTTAGGGGTAGGGTTAGGGTTTTTTGTTTTTTTCTTGTTTTCTTGTGTTTTTCTATAAAAACGCATGCGTTTTACCGCGTTTACATGCATTTTTTCACACGTGGTTTTTTTAAAAAACGCATGCAGATAAAAACGCAAGTGTGAAACCAGACTAAAAGACGCTTTTTATAGCAAAAAAGTTTTTGCGTCTCCACATTTTGAGACCTATAATTTTTCCACATTTTGGTCCACAGAGTCATGTGAGGTCTTGTTTTTTGCGGGACGAGTTGACGTTTTTATTGGTAACATTTTCGGACACGTGACCATTTTTTATCACTTTTTATTCCGATTTTTGTGAGGCAGAATAACCAAAAACCAGCTATTCATGAATTTCTTTTGGGAGAGGCGTTTATACCGTTCTGCGCTTGGTAAAATTGATAAAGCAGTTTTATTCGTCGGGTCAGTACGATTACAGCGATATCTTATTTATATCATTTTTTTATGTTTTGGCGCTTATATACGATAAAAACTATTTTATAGAAAAAATAATTATTTTGGTATCGCTTTATTCTGAGGACTATAACTTTTTTATTTTTTTGCTGATGATGCTGTATGGCGGCTCGTTTTTTGCGGGACAAGATGACGTTTTCAGCGGTAACATGGTTATTTATATCCGTCTTTTTGATCGCGTGTTATTCCACTTTTTGTTCGGCGGTATGGTAATAAAGCGTTGTTTTTTGCCTCGTTTTTTTTTTTTTTTTCTTACGGTGTTTACTGAAGGGGTTAACTAGTGGGCCAGTTTTATAGGTTGGGTCGTTACAGACGCGGCGATACTAAATATGTGTACTTTTATTGTTTTTGTTTGTTTTTTTAGATAAAGAAATGTATTTATGGGAATAATATTTTTTTTTTTATTATTATTTATTTAGGAATTTTTTTTTTTTTTTTTACACATGTGGAAATTTTTTTTTTTACTTTTTTACTTTGTCCCAGGGGGGGACATCACAGATCGCAGATCTGATAGTGTGCACAGCACTCTATCAGATCGGCGATCATACTTTCATCGGAGCAGGCTGCAGCTTTCATCTGCAGCCTGCTCCGACCCGGAAGTGCTCCCTGCAGGACCCGGATACAGCCCCTCGGCCATTTTGGATCCGGGGCCTGCAGGGAGAAGACGTTCGGTACGAGGTGAGTACATCACCTTGTACCGATCGTCTCAGGGAAGCACGCAGGGAGCCCCCTCCCTGCGCGATGCTTCCCTGTACCGCCGGTACACCGCGATCATGTTTGATCGCGGTGTGCCGGGGGTTAATGTGCCGGGGGCGGTCCGTGACCGCTCCTGGCACATAGTGCCGGATGTCAGCTGCGATATGCAGCCGACACCCGGCCGCGCTCCCCCCGGGAGCGCGGCCGATCGCGTATGACGTACTATCCCGTCGGCGGTCATGGGGGCCCACCCCACCTCGACGGGATAGTACGTCTGATGTCAGGAAGGGGTTAAGTCAAGATGAGTATGTACCTGATGGAGCAGCCGAGCAGCCAGAACACTTTACTCAACATGAGTTAAATGATCTCATCTGAGACCTTTCATTGTCAAAAGATAAAGCTGAACTTCTTGCATCTAGGTTGAAACAGAAGAATCTTCTTCATGATGATATGATGATGTCAAAGTGTGTTATTACCGAAACAGAAGTAACACTTTAACACAATTTTTCACAGTTGATGGACCAGTGGTGTACTGTAACAATGTGAATGGCCTCTTTGAAGAACTGAATCAAGAGTATTTTGTTGCAGATTGGCGATTGTTTATTGACTCATCCCAGAGAAGTTTGAAAGCAGTGTTGCTTCACAATGGAAATATGAAACCATCAATCTCTATTGCTCACTCATGTCATCTAAAAGAAAGTATTGAAAATCTGTCAGTTGTTTTGGATGCTACACAATATAAGAATCATCAACGGAATATCTGCAGAGATTTGAAAGTGATTGGTCTGCTAATGGGAATGCAAGGAGGGTTCACAAAATATTGTTGCTTCTTGTGTTTATGGGACAGTAGAAATACAGTGGAGCATTATGTTCATCGTGATTGGGGACAGAGAAACATCTATGCTCCAGGTAGAGACAATGTAAAGTATAATCCTTCAGTTGCTCCAACAAACATCTTCCTTCCTCCACTACATATATAATTGGGATTGATTAAAAACTCTGTCAAAGCCGTGGCAAAGACAAATTTACAAGGGTTCCAGTACATTTCACAGAAATTCTCCAGCATTTCACCAGCAAAACTGAAGATAGGGGCATTTTTTGGTCATCAGATCAGAGAGATGATGTGTTTGAAGGAACTCTAAATGATAAGGAATTGAGATCTTGGAAAAGCTACAAGTGGATCTGTGAAAACTTCTTAGGAAAAAAAAAATTCTCCAAAATATGTTGAAGGTGTTGAGGAACTGCAAAATGCATACCAGTGTCTTGGATGTTGCATGTCTCTGAAAATGCACTTTTTGCATTCACATTTGGATTTCTTCCTTCAAAATCTTGTGGTTGTACGTGATTAACAAGGACAGTGGTTTCACCAGGACATTAAAGTAATGGAACACAACTACCAGGTTTTTTGGAATGACTCAATGAAGGCAAATTACTGTTGGATGTTATATAGGGACAATCCTGAAAAATCGTATCAATGACAGTCTAATGACAATCACTTTTAATTTCTGCTCATATTTTCACATGAAAAATAGAAACCAAATTATTTTGGTTCAAAAAAAAACTTTTGTAAAGTGAAGCATTTTTTTCTGATATGTAGATTACGGTTTTCTTAATGTCGCCATTATATTTCCTATACCTTATAATAATGATGCTGCTCCATGGAAACTATCATGCTACAGAAAACTATATACATTTTTTGAAATCAGGACAAAAAGATGATTCAGAAAAGTACAAAGTCACCTGCGATGATAACAAAAAATATTTTTTTATAGACCTGTGTTACTAGACCTTGTGTCAGGACTCTGAACATTTTTTATTACCTTTTTGTGCATTACTGCCCTTTTCCAAGATGGCGTCTTTGGTCTCATGTGCACTGTGTCTTCCTGCTATAAAACTCCACCCCAGCCTTCAGTCTGTGCTATTCTGCCTTGCATCCAGCTCCTGACCTCTGGTGACTCCTTGGCTATATACCTGCTCCTGTGAACCTGTGTGGTGATCCTGCTACTCTGCTCTGAGTTCCTGCTGCATATACCAGTTCCAGTAATCCTTCTTCATCTGCTGCTCGTGTTTACTTCCATCTGCATTTGCTGGACATGTAAGCTGTTTCTGCTCTGCAAAAACCTGAGACTATTACCCAGACCTCCCTGGTTGAGCTAAGATATTATTTGAACTGCCTTATAAGCATATCTATCTGTGTTTTGGATTAAGCAAGGACTTATTCGTGTCAAGTATCCTCAAGAATAACTGTGCTTCATAGACTTTCTGCGTGATTGCATTTTCCTCTGAAGTTTCCTATAGACTGCTGAGCTGCATTTGATATTTGCACCAAGTGTTGTGGACTTGAGTTTCTCTCTGCACCTGTTTGAATCACCGTGTGATAATATAGACTTTACCACTTATAAAACTGTGTCCTGTAGTTGTCTTGTTCCACACAAAGAGTCTCCTGAGTTATCCCCTATAATTATTACACCTTGGTTCAGCTCTACGTAGAGTAGTCAGCCCATGGACAAATTGTAAATTTACTACTAATCACATGTAACCTTAAAACAAGTTAGCATCTATCCATGGGATGAGGGATAACTTGTTGACTGGTGCGGGTCCGACTGCTGGGACCTGCGCTGATCGGCAGAACGGGTAGCTTTTATGCCTCGTTAGAATAGAGAGTTGTTGGGCACGCTTGACCTTCGCTCTATTCATTCGCTATCAGGCTACTGAGCACTGCATTCAGCATTTTCTGGGAGCCCCATACAGAATCAATAGAGCGGATGTTGAGCGTCCAACCTTATACCCCATTTTGTAGTGAGAATAAAAGTTCCCTGTGTAGGTAACAAACTTCCCCATTCTGATGATACGTCTATGTCACTGTAGTCAGAAAGTTATGGATAGGTGATAACCTTTTTTCACCGGACAATCCCTTTAATATTCTTCTACGGAGAGAAAAGTCATGAGCCGATCACAAAAATTCCAACATCGCCCAAAATTCTTGGTCATCTGTGACTTTTTGCGTTGTAAGAAGATTTTTTTGCAGGTAATGGAGGTTCCTAAATGGAACGCCCCCACCGCCGCAGGGCCGAGGGGTACCCGGCACCGGGCCTCTGTGTCTCGGTTCTGGGGTTGTCACGGTGGCTGGGCCCGGTCCATGACCCTGCTGAGGGGCGTCCAGTGAAAGTTGAGAATGTGATGAGGTTGTGGTGCGGTGCAGGTCGCAGTAAATAACGAGGACACCAGGTTGCAGTCTCTTTACCTCTTTACTGAAGGCTTCAGGATCCTCAGTCCGGAATACGGTTAACCGGGCTGCGTGAGTCCGGCCGGTCCGATGGCACCTCCAGGGTTCCCTTTGCAGGTGGAAATCTGTGCCTACCTTCTAGCGCTTGTGTGTTGTGGTCCTCCCCTGCTGTGCTTACGGGATAGTCCCCACAACTGTTGTGTCTGTTTCTGAAGTTCCCTCACAACTCGATTATGATGTTCTTCTTCGTCCCCCCCAGATGATATGGCTAGGACGCACCCGTATGACGGGTAGGCTCGGAGCTCTTCCTGGACCCTAGTGTCGCCCCTCTCCAACTGTTGCCCCCTATGTCTTCTTAGGTGATTTGAGTGAGACAGCCCGCCTATAACTGACTGTCCTGCCGTAGGTTTGAAGTAAGGCCTGGAGCTCAATACTTCCTCGGCGTTTCCGGCCACCGGCTACGCGCCTCAGTAGGATGTTGCCTCGTCTTACAGCACGACTCCTACTGGTGTTTCTGCAGCGCCCCAGAGTCCTGGTCGTTGCAGTACTGTGGCTCCGCCACTAAGGGGAGCCATGGTACGTTCGATGGCACTGAAGGAGTTCTTCCAATCAGGTATCACAGACACCAATATGTTTCACAGCAGGGCCTCCGGGGGGAGCTAAGGGTGCTATTCATTAGGCCACTCCCCACCATAGTGGGTAAACTGGGGGTCAGGCAGGAAGTTAGGGAGAACGCTGACGGGATTGAACAGAGCAACACCCTGTGGCAGAGGGTGTTGTGAAGGGAGAGACTGTAGGGTCTCTGCCAGGGGTGGGATCCTGGCAGAGGCTTGGCATTGAGAGAACGTAACGGGACCGTGCCTGCTCAGCTTAGCGGCGGTGCCCAAGAAAGGACTAGAAGCGAGGCAGATTGTGCTGAGTGAGAAACGAGATCAAGCAGAAGGAGAATACCAGCAGGGGTTTTGTTGAAAGAGGCAGCACCCTGCTGAGGCGCAATACCGGTGGCCAGAACGCCGAGGGAGTGGATTAGAATACAGCTTCAAGCCATACTCCAAACAGCGGCAGGACAGTCGGTCTCAGGCGGGCTGTCTACCACATATCACCTATGAATAGTGTTGAGCGATACCGTCCGATACTTGAAAGTATCGGTATCGGAAAGTATCGGCCGATACCGGCAAAGTATCGGATCCAATCCGATACCGATACCCGATACCAATACAAGTCAATGGGACTCAGGTATCGGACGGTATTCCTGATGGTTCCCAGGGTCTGAAGGAGAGGAAACTCTCCTTCAGGCCCTGGGAACCATATTAATGTGTAAAAGAAAGAATTAAAATAAAAAATATCGCTATACTCACCTGTCCGACGCAGCCGGGACCTCAGCGAGGGAACCGGCAGCGTTGTTTGTTTAAATTTCGCGCTTTTACTTGGTTACGTGAAGTCCCGGCTTGTGATTGGTCAGGGCGGCCATGTTGCCGGGACGCGGACCAATCACAGCAAGCCGTGACGAAATTACGTCACGGCTTGCTGTGATTGGTCCGCGTCCCGGCAACATGGCCGCCATTAACCAATCACAAGCCGTGACGTCACGGGAGGCTGGACATGCGCGTATTTTGAAAAGCGCGCGTGTCCAGCCTCCCGTGACGTCCCGGCTTGTGATTGGTTAATGGCGGCCATGTTGCCGGGACGTCACTGGAGGCTGGACACGCGCGCTTTTCAAAATACGCGCATGTCCAGCCTCCCGTGACGTCACGGCTTGTGATTGGTTAATGGCGGCCATGTTGCCGGGACGCGGACCAATCACAGCAAGCCGTGACGTAATTTCGTCACGGCTTGCTGTGATTGGTCCGCGTCCCGGCAACATGGCCGCCCTGACCAATCACAAGCCGTGACGTCACGGGAGGCTGGACACGCGCGCTTTTCAAAATACGCGCATGTCCAGCCTCCCGTGATGTCACGGCTTGTGATTGGTTAATGGCGGCCATGTTGCCGGGACGCGGACCAATCACAGCAAGCCGTGACGTAATTTCGTCACGGCTTGCTGTGATTGGTCCGCGTCCCGGCAACATGGCCGCCCTGACCAATCACAAGCCGTGACGTCACGGGAGGCTGGACACGCGCGCTTTTCAAAATACGCGCATGTCCAGCCTCACGTGACGTCACGGCTTGTGATTGGTTAATGGCGGCCATGTTGCCGGGACGCGTACCAATCACAGCAAGCCGTGACGTAATTTCGTCACGGCTTGCTGTGATTGGTCCGCGTCCCGGCAACATGGCCGCCCTGACCAATCACAAGCCGGGACTTCACGTAACCAAGTAAAAGCGCGAAATTTAAACAAACAACGCTGCCGGTTCCCTCGCTGAGGTCCCGGCTGCGTCGGACAGGTGAGTATAGCGATATTTTTTATTTTAATTCTCTTTTTTACACATTATTACATTAATGTTGTTGCGATACCCGATACCCGATACCACAAAAGTATCGGATCTCGGTATCGGAAATTCCGATACAGCAAGTATCGGCCGATACCCGATACTTGCAGTATCGGAATGCTCAACACTACCTATGAAGTCTTGGGGGGCAATTGCGGGAGAGGGGCGTCTCTAGGGTCCCGGAAGAACTCCAGGCCTACCTGACAAATGGGTGCCATTCCAACCTGAATACAGGGAGGGGTGGATTACAGAGGAACATCAAATCGAGTTGTGAGGGAACTTAAGAAACAGACACAACCGTTGTGGGGTCACTTTCCGTGAGCACAGCAGGGAAGGACTACAACACATAGCGCTAGAAGGAAGGCACAGATTTCCACCTGAGAGGAGGACTCTGGAGGTGCCATTGGACCGGCTGGACTTGCGTAGCCTGGTGAACCGTGTTCTGGACTGAGGACTCAGAGATCTCCAGTAAAGAGGTAAAGAGACTGCAACCTGGTGTCCTTGTTATTTACTGCGACCTGCACCCCACAACTGCACCGCTACATCGCTATCATTACTACCAACACCCACACCTTGCATTCTACTGTGCGCCCCACGGCAGGGTCACGGACCGGGGCCTAGCCGCCGTGACAACCCCAGAAGCAGAGACTCAGAGGCCCGGTTCCGGGTACCCCTCGGCCCTGCGGCGGTGGAGGGGGCGCAGCAGAACTTGGCGTCACGAACAGGATCTACTTAAGCCTGAAGAATCAGGTCATGTGTGCCTTGGAACTGTGATTTATCGTGCTTGGACTGTGCTTTATTACAAGGACTGTGTGTTGCCACTTGCCGCCAGAAGTTCCCGCCAAAACCGCCGCCATTACAGCGCTAAGGAGAGCGCAGGAGAAGAAGAAGGGCGTGGAAGTGGGCGTGAACAAGCTGAAGAGCGCGAAAGACAATGGCCGCCCAGTCTAAATATCTCGGCCCCTTGAGGACGTGTCCGTCAGCAGCCGAGATCCGCCTCCTGATCCTTAATGGTGGGCAGAGACAACGAAAACGGAACCGCCCACGAAGAAGAGAGCGGGAAAAGGACCAGGAAGAAGGAGCGAGCAACATGGAGGCCGCCATGGCCAGCCGCCCGGAGCCGGAGCGTGGGGTCGGAGCCGAGGATTCCCCCAGCTACCCGGAGAGGCACCGCAGCCAGACCTCCACAGTTGACGCTGACCTCCTGCAGACCGGAGCGGACGGGCTGATCCATCAACCCTGGCGGATGCAGCTGAGCACTGAGGCCGGGTGGAAGAAGACCATCATCGGGAGCCTCACCAGACATCTGTCGGCAGCCTCATCTGGTCCGGAGCAAGAAAGAAGTTCCAGCGCTCCGAAGCCAGAGAGCAAGGCCCTGCCGGAAAGCGAGGTGCTGCAAGCAGAGATGACAGCGTCGCAGCACAAGGCCCCGCAGCCAGCGTTCCAGACCCCAGCGGAGACGGAGCAGACCGGCACCGGAGGGACCGCATCTGAAGCAGGTATGAAAGACGACCCTGCCCTGACGACCGACACACCTCCAGTGACTGCTAGTGCCACAGCTGCTGACTCCGTTCCAGTGACTGATCTTGCAGCGGCTGCTACCTCTGCTGCAGCAGATGCCCATACTCAAGCTGCGCAGACCTCCATAGCTGCGCATGATTTAATCGTACATGAAAGACGGATTAACGGCGTTTGTCCAGCACTGGGTGTAACCCTGGACCTCACTTTGCCCAGGCCAAGAAGGGTTAAGTGCCAGGTGCAGCCCTGGAAGCCGTCCAACTAAGCCTTGGAAACCTGAAACTGTAAATAGTTAACTGTTTATTTCCTTGCTATTTTGTTGCTAAACCCGTCCAGGGTAAACTTTAAAAGGTGACCCCTTTGTTGACCCGGAGTCACTATTGTTGTTTTCCAGAAGTTTTACACAAACTGCAGTAATCATGGACTGTGCATGATTCGAACTTCCTTGTAAATAGTTGCACCTTCTTAAGGGTGCCTCCTACTGGTTTTAGTTAAAAGACACTTTGCGAAGATACCTTTCCTACTGGTTTTAGTTAAAAGACACTTTGCGAAGATGCCGTTCCGGAGCCTTTGCGTGGACTGGTAGGCTGAGAAGACGAGCTACCTCAGAAAGGCTTGGTCCCCTCTTAAAGGGGATGCGTGGAATTGAACTTGAAAGCGATACTGTTTTAGAACGGTAATATGATGATGCTTTGAGAAAGAATGTAACTGTTTTACATGAAAAGTTATATGTGTTTAAATTGTTTGAATTGTGAAATCGGAAAATAATGTTTTGTGAAAGGAAAAGATGCAGAGAGCCCGCAGGGGTAGAAGTAGAGATCTGCATAGTTGAAAGTAAAGAAGTAATGATGAAGGTGAGGATAGAAGGTAAACCCTGCGTCCCCATAGAAAGTTACTTTGTTACTAAGGACAGAAAGCGAACCCGTAGGGGTTAGAGAGTGAGTCCTTAAAGGAGCCGAGTAGAGCTGGCTCAGAGTTCTTTAAACGAAAGGAATGTTATGTCTATACTATGTATAGTAGCGAAAGGCAGTAGGCCCTGGCTGAACGGGGCGGTCCTGTAAAAGAAAGGAGAGGCAGTAGGTCTGGTGCCATAGGGACAGGCGGTCCTGCAGGTTCAAAGTAGGAGAATGTGAAGTTACCCTACCCTGTAATGTGATTATAGGAAGGCCTTTGGTAAACTAAGAGTGTATGTTTCTTAAAGGCAATGTTAATTTATTGTTCCAGTATTTGCACTAAGTAGAATACCCGGTTGGGTAACAGGAGTTATGTATAGCCTGTAATTTATAAAGTTGACTATGTTTGTAACGTTAAAAGTGTCCTCACCTCCCATAAAGGGAAGCCTGTTCAAGTATGCTTATTGTTTTGCACTCAACAAAATTGTATGTCTTTTTGCTAATCTGTATTGTTGTTTTTCTTCCCAGTCCCGGAGTACTGTGTTTAACCAGGGGGGAGTGCAGCGCCCCAGAGTCCTGGTCATTGCAGTACTGTGGCTCCGCCACTAAGGGGAGCCATGGTACGTTCGATGGCACTGAAGGAGTTCTTCCAATCAGGTATCACAGACACCAATATGTTTCACAGCAGGGCCTCCGGGGGGAGCTAAGGGTGCTATTCATTAGGCCACTCCCCACCATAGTGGGTAAACTGGGGGTCAGGCAGGAAGTTAGGGAGAACGCTGACGGGATTGAACAGAGCAACACCCTGTGGCAGAGGGTGTTGTGAAGGGAGAGACTGTAGGGTCTCTGCCAGGGGTGGGATCCTGGCAGAGGCTTGGCATTGAGAGAACGTAACGGGACCGTGCCTGCTCAGCTTAGCGGCGGTGCCCAAGAAAGGACTAGAAGCGAGGCAGATTGTGCTGAGTGAGAAACGAGATCAAGCAGAAGGAGAATACCAGCAGGGGTTTTGTTGAAAGAGGCAGCACCCTGCTGAGGCGCAATACCGGTGGCCGGAACGCCGAGGGAGTGGATTAGAATACAGCTTCAAGCCATACTCCAAACAGCGGCAGGACAGTCGGTCTCAGGCGGGCTGTCTACCACATATCACCTATGAAGTCTTGGGGGGCAATTGCGGGAGAGGGGCGTCTCTAGGGTCCCGGAAGAACTCCAGGCCTACCTGACAAACGGGTGCCATTCCAACCTGAATACAGGGAGGGGTGGATTACAGAGGAACATCAAATCGAGTTGTGAGGGAACTTAAGAAACAGACACAACCGTTGTGGGGTCACTTTCCGTGAGCACAGCAGGGAAGGACTACAACACATAGCGCTAGAAGGAAGGCACAGATTTCCACCTGAGAGGAGGACTCTGGAGGTGCCATTGGACCGGCTGGACTTGCGTAGCCTGGTGAACCGTGTTCTGGACTGAGGACTCAGAGATCTCCAGTAAAGAGGTAAAGAGACTGCAACCTGGTGTCCTTGTTATTTACTGCGACCTGCACCCCACAACTGCACCGCTACATCGCTATCATTACTACCAACACCCACACCTTGCATTCTACTGTGCGCCCCACGGCAGGGTCACGGACCGGGGCCTAGCCGCCGTGACAACCCCAGAAGCAGAGACTCAGAGGCCCGGTTCCGGGTACCCCTCGGCCCTGCGGCGGTGGAGGGGGCGCAGCATTTCTCCTTGTTGCGTTGATCTCGTTTCTCACTCAGCACAATAAACCTCGCTTTTTGTCCTTTCTTGGGGTACCGCCGCGATGAAGAGCAGGCGCGGTCCCGTAAAGCTCTTTCCTGTTCGCTAGGCCTCTGTCAGGATCCCACCCCTGACAGGGACCCCCCTGAATCTTCCCCTGCAACACCCTCTGCCACAGGATGTTGTCTGGTTCCAACCCAGTCAGCTTCTGTCTAACTTCCTATCTAACCCCCAGTTTTACCAGATTGTGAGGAGTGGCCTAATACATAGCACCCTTAGCTCCCCCTGGAGGCCAGACTGTGAAGTGTATTGGTGTCTGTGATACCTGGTCAGGTGAACTCCTTCAGTGCCATCAGACATACCAGACATCCCCCTTAGCGGCGGAGCATCAGTACTGCAACGACCAGGACTCTGGGGTGCTGCACTAAAGACCTTTAGGTTGTGTATATTTTATGAAGCAAACAATTGTTCTTATGTCATGTGCATATCATAAAGGAGGACACATATTTATAACCCTCCTGCATCAGCTAGAATACATAGCCATAAAGAAAGAGCAGATCCAACTATGGCAAACTTGGACCAGCCACATACAGCATAAGTGTTTACCCATTACCTATTCTTCCTACAGAGTAGCAGAAAACGTCAATGAAAATTTAATTAAGAACTTTATGTTTTGACACTATGTAGATGCAAGTTGATGACTCTGATTCAGCAAGGTTTCCTAGTAGAAGTTTTAAGGTGGTGTTGGAGTAAGGAAGGGTGGGCACAGGGAGTCTTTTACTTAATATGCAGCTATGCATTCTGCTATTTGTTGAGAAATGCCTAAATTTATACAAGGAATGCCTATATTCATGATGGGAATTAAATAAACGGACACTCCCCTAAACAGCGGAGACTGTTCGAAATCGCATTCCTGTGTATTTCTATGTTCTCAACGGCTGTCGACTGAATCCCGAAAACTTCTATGTTGGTGTTAGGGTAGGTGCACACGTTCAGGATTTTTTGCGTTTTTTTCGCGTTTTTTCACTATAAAAACTCGAAAAAAACGCTTACATATGCCTCCCATTATTTTCAGTGTATTCCGTATATCTTGTGCAAATGTTGCATTTTTTTCCGCGAAAAAATCGCATTGCAGAAAAAAAAGCAACATGTTCATTAATTTGTGGAATCGCGGGGATTCCGCACACAGGAATGCATTGATCTGCTTACTTCCCGCATGGGGCTATGCCCATCATGCGGGAAGTAAGCAGATCATGTGCGGTTGGTACCCAGGGTGGAGGAGAGGAGACTTTCCTCCACGGACTGGGCACCATATAATTGGTAAAAAAAAAAGAATTAAAATAAAAAATAGTGATATACTCACCTTCTGATGGCCCCGGAGTCTTCCCGCCTCTCATCGGTGCATGCTCTCTCTTCCTTTCCTATAGATGCTCTACATTTGCAGGATCCGTTTTTTGTCCAAAACGACGGATTGCAACGGATGCCACACGACGCAAGTGTGAAAGTAGCTTTAGGGCTAGGGTTAGGGTTGGGGCTAAAGTTAGGGCTAGGGTTAGGGTTAAATTTAGGGTTAGGGTTGGGGCTAAATTTAGGGTTAGGGCTAAAGTTAGGGTTAGAGCTAGGGTTGGGGCTAAAATTAGGGTTAGGGCTTGGGTTAGGGTTGGGGCTAAAGTTAGGGTTAGGGTTGGGGCTAAAGTTAGGGTTAGGGTTAGGGCTAGGGTTGGGGCTAAAGGAATGCATTGATCTGCTTACTTCCCGCATGGGGCTATGCCCACCATGCGGGAAGTAAGCAGATCATGTGCGGTTGGTACCCAGGGTGGAGGAGAGGAGACTTTCCTCCACGGACTGGGCACCATATAATTGGTAAAAAAAAAGAATTAAAATAAAAAATAGTGATATACTCACCTTCTGATGGCCCCGGAGTCTTCCCACCTCTCATCGGTGCATGCTCTCTCTTCCGTTCCTATAGATGCTCTACATTTGCAGGATCCGTTTTTTGTCCAAAACGACGGTTTGCGACAGATGCCACACGACGCAAGTGTGAAAGTAGCCTTAGGGCTAGGGTTAGGGTTGGGGCTAAAGTTAGGGCTAGGGTTAGGGTTAAATTTAGGGTTAGGGTTGGGGCTAAATTTAGGGTTAGGGTTAGGGCTAAAGTTAGGGTTAGGGCTAGAGTTGGGGCTAAAATTAGGGTTAGGGCTTGGGTTAGGGTTGGGGCTAAAGTTAGGGTTAGGGTTGAGGCTAAAGTTAGGGTTAGGGCTAGGGTTGGGGCTAAAGTTAGGGCTAGGGTTGGGGCTAAAGGAATGCATTGATCTGCTTACTTCCCGCATGGGGCTATGCTCACCATGCGGGAAGTAAGCAGGTCATGTGCGGTTGGTACCCAGGGTGGAGGAGAGGAGACTTTCCTCCACGGACTGGGCACCATATAATTGGTAAAAAAAAAAAAGAATTAAAATAAAAAATAGTGATATATGTTGTGAATTCCGTTCTCAGACTCCCTCCTGTGGTCATGAATGGTACTTTGGTTAGTTCTGCTCTTGGACTCCCTCTGGTGGCTTTGAGCGGAACTGCTGGTCACTGAGGTTGGCTTTGTCAGCTGCTCTCGTTTATTGCTATGCTAGCTTCCCTATTTAACTTCACTCAGATCGTTACTTCATGCCAGCTGTCAATGGTTCAGTATTGGTTCAGATCTCTCTTGGACTTCTCTGAGGACCTGTCTACTCCAGCAGAAGCTAAGTCTTGCTAGTTCATTTTTTGTTACTGCTTAGTGAATATATCTCTTAGTACTGCTATTTCTAGTCCAGCTTGCTATCATGATATTCCCTTGCTAGCTGGAAGCTCTGGGGTGCAGAGTGGCACCTCCACACCGTGAGTCGGTGTGGGGAGTCTTTTTGCTTACTCTGCGTGGTTTTTTGTAGTCTTTGTGCTGACCGCATAGTTCACTTTTCTATCCTCTGACTAAGTAGTTAAGTCTGGCCTCCTTTGCTAAAACCTGTTTCATTCCTGTGTTTGTGACTTTCCTCTTAACTCACAGTCAATACATGTGGGGGGCTGCCTTTACCTTTGGGGAATTTCTCTGAGGCAAGGTTAGGCTTCTATTTCTATATTTAGGGGTAGTTAGCTCTTAGGCTGTGAAGAGGCGTCTAGGGAGAGTTAGGTACGCTCCACGGCTATTTCTAGTGTGTGTGTGATAGGAGTAGTGTTTGCGGTCAGCAGAGTTCCCACTTTCCCAGAGCTTGTTCTGATTTCTAGTTTACTCATCAGGTCATTCCGGGTGCTCCTAACCACCAGGTCCATAACAGATATACTCACCTTCTGATGGCCCCGGAGTCTTCCCGCCTCTCATCGGTGCATGCTCTCTCTTCCGTTCCTATAGATGCTCTGTGTGAAGGACCTGCGACATCATCGCAGGTCCTCCACACAAAGCAACAGCTGAGATCGGGGGCCATCAGAGGGTGAGTATAACCTTTTTTTTATTTTTTTTATTATTTTTAACATTATATCTTTTTACTATTGATGCTGCATAGGCTGCATCTATAGTAAAAAGTTAGTCACACTTGTCACGCACTATGTTTGACAAGTGTAACCAACCTGTCACTCAGTTTTCCAAGCGATGCTACAGATCGCTTGGAAAACTTTAGCATTCTGCAAGCTAATTATGCTTGTAAAATGCTAAAAAAACGAGGAAAAAAACGGGAAAAAAAGCGAAAAGAAGCATGCGGATTTCTTGCAGAAAATTTCCGGTTTTCTTCAGGAAATTTCTGCAAGAAATCCTGACGTGTGCACATACTCTTAGAGCTGCTGGACAGAGTGTGAAGAAACCAGATTGTATCTTAACCCCTTAACGACCGCCGATACGCCTTTCAACGGCAGCCGCTAAGGGTACTTAAACCACAGCGCCGTTAATTAACGGCGCTGTGGAAAAAGTGAATAGCGCCCCCCAGAGTCGGATTTTCTCTGGGGTCTCGGGTGCCGGGGGTAGCCGAGACCCCAAAGAACATGATCGGGGTCGGTTCTTACCGACCCCTGTTTTGCGATTGCCGGTAATTAACTGTTTACCGGCGGTCGCAAAAAAAAAGAAAAAGCGATCGGTAATTCTCTGTCCTCTGATGTGATCGCACATCAGAGGACAGAGAAATAGCGGGATTCGGGGACCCTGCTATACTTACCGGTGTCCCTGGGTCCTCCTGCGTCCCCTCCTGCCCGCCGGCTTCTTCCTATGGAAAGAAAATGGAGGGCGCATGCGCAGTGCGCCCGCTCTCTGCTGACATCTGCCGGCCGGCAGGAGAGAGGAGTTGGGGCTAAAATTAGGGTTAGGGTTGGGGCTAAATTTAGGGCTAGGGTTAGGCTTCTTTCACACTTGTGTCGGTACGGGGCCGTTGCAATGCGTCGGCCCAACGTACGTTGTGAAATTTGTGCACAACGTGGGCAGCGGATGCAGTTTTTCAATGCATCCGCTGCCCAGTCTATGTCCTGGGGAGGAGGGTGCAGAGTTACGGCCACGCATGAGCGGAATTGGCGGACGCGAGATACAAAAAAAAAGGTTACATTGAACTTTTTTTTGTAACGACGGTCCGCCAAAACACAACAGATCCAGTGCACGACGGATGCGACGTGTGGCCATCCGTCGGCAATACAAGTCTATGGGCAAAAAAGACATCCTGCGGGCACATTTGCAGGATCCGTTTTTTGTCCAAAACGATGGATTGCGATGGATGCCACACGACGCAAGTGTGAAAGTAGCCTTAGGGCTAGGGTTAGGGTTGGGGCTAAAGTTAGGGCTAGGGATAGGGTTAAATTTAGTGTTAGGGTTGGGGCTAAATTTAGGGTTAGGGTTAGGGCTAAAGTTAGGGTTAGGGCTAGGGTTGGGGCTAAAATTAGGGTTAGGGCTTGGGTTAGGGTTGGGGCTAAAGTTAGGGTTAGGGCTAGCGTTGGGGCTAAAGTTAGGGTTAGGGCTAGGGTTGGGGCTAAAGTTAGGGCTAGGGTTGGGGCTAAAGTTAGGGCTAGGGTTGAGGCTAAAGTTAGGGTTAGAGTTGGGATTAGGGTTGGTATTAGGGTTAGGGTTGGCATTAGGGTTACGTTTGGGATTAGGGTTAGGTTTGGGATTAGGGTTAAGGTTAGGGTTGGATTAGGGTTAGGGGTGTATTGGGATAAGGGTTAGGTTTGAGGTTAGGGTTGAGATTAGGATTAAGGGTGTGTTGGATTTAGGGTTTTGATTAGGGTTATGGTTAGGGTTGAGATTAGGGTTGTTTTGGGGTTAGGGTTGTGATTATCGTTAGGGTTGTGATTAGTGTTGAGCATTTAGATACTGCAAATATCGGGTATCGGCCGATATTCGCTGTATCGGAATTCCGATACCGAGTTCCGATATTTTTGTGATATCGGAAATCGGAATTGGAAGTTCCTATAAGTTCCCAGGCGTGTGCGGTGCGCATGGTTCCCAGGGTCTAGAGGAGAGGAGACTCTCCTTCAGGCCCTGGGATCCATATTCATGTAAAAAATAAAGAATAAAAAAAAATGGATATACTCACCCCTCCAACGGACCCTGGACCTCAGCGGTGCAACCGGCAGCCTCCGTTCCTAAGAATGCAGTGAGTGTAGGACCTGCGATGACGTTGCGGTCTTGTGATTGGTCGCGTGACCGCTCATGTGACTGCGACATCATTGAAGGTCCTTCACTCACTGCATTCTTAGGAACGGAGGCAGACGCTTGCACCGGAGAGAGCCAGGGTCCGTCGGAGGGGTGAGTATATCCATATTTTTTATTTTTATTCTTTATTTTTTACATGAATATGGATCCCAGGGCCTGAAGGAGAGTTTCCTCTCCTTCAGACCCTGTGAACCATCCAGGATAGCTTCCGATATTTGTGTCCCATTGACTTGTATTGGTATCGGGTATCGGTATCGGCGATATCCGATATTTCTTGGATATCGGCCGATCCAATTCGATACCGATACTTTTCAATATCGGAAGGTATCACTCAACACTAGTTGTGATTAGGATTATGGATTGGGTTGGGATTAGGGTTAGGGGTGTGTTGGGGTTAGGGTTGGAGTTAGAATTGGGGGGTTTCCACTGTTTAGGTACATCAGGGGGTCTCCAAAAACAACAGCCAATTTTGCGCTCAAAAAGTCAAATGGTGCTCCCTCCCTTCTGAGCTCTGCCGTGCGCCCAAACAGTGGTTTACCCCCACATATGGGGCATCAGTATACTCGGGATAAATTGGACAACAACTTTTGGGGTCCAATTTCTCCTGTTACCTTTGTGAAAATAAAAACTTGGGGGCTAAAAAATCTTTTTTGTGGAAAAAAAAATATTTTTTATTTTCACGACTCTGCATTATAAACTTCTGTGAAGCTCTTGGGCATTCAAAGTTCTCACCACACATCTAGATAAGTTCCTTGGGGGGTCTAGTTTCCAAAATGGGGTCACTTGTGGGGGGTTTCTACTGTTTAGGTACATCAGGGGCTCTGCAAACGCAACATAATGCCCGCAGACCATTCTATCAAAGTCTGCATTCCAAAACGGCGCTCCTTCCCTTCCAAGCTCTGCCGTGCGTCCAAACAGTGGTTTACCCCAACATATGGGGTACCAGCATACTCAGGACAAATTGGACAACAACTTTTGGGGTCCAATTTCTCTTTTTACCCTTGTGAAAATAAAAAATTGGGGGCTAAAAAATCTTTTTTGTGGAAAAAAAAATATTTTTTATTTTTACGACTCTGCATTATAAACTTCTGTGAAGCACTTGGGCATTCAAAGTTCTCACCACATATCTAGATAAGTTCCTTGGGGGTTCTAGTTTCCAAAATGGGGTCACTTGTGGGGGGTTTTGTACTGTTTAGGCACATCAGGGGCTCTCCAAACGCGACATGGCGTCCGATCTCAATTCCAGCCAATTCTACACTGAAAAAGTAAAACGGCACTCCTTCTCTTCCAAGCTCTGTGGTGCGCCCAAACAGTGGTTTACCCCCACATATGGGGTATCGACATACTCAGGAGAAATTGGACAACAACTTTTGTGGTCTAATGTCTCCTGTTACCCTTGTGAAAATAAAAATTTGGGGGCAAAAAGATAATTTTTGTAGAAAAAAATGCTATTTTTTATTTTCACGGCTCTACGTTATAAACTTCTGTGAAACACCTAGGGGATTAAAGTGCTCACCACACATCTAGATAAGTTCCTTAAGGGGTCTAGTTTCCAAAATGGTGTCACTTGTGGGGGGTTTCCACTGTTTAGGCACATCAGGGGCTCTCCAAATGCGACATGGCGTCCGATTTCAATTCCATCCAATTCTACATTGAAAAAGTAAAACGGCACTCCTTATCTTCCAAGCTCTGCGGTGCGCCCAAACAGTGGTTTACCCCCACATATGGGGTATCGGCGTATTCAGGAGAAATTGCACAACAAAATTTATGGTTAAATTTCTGTTTTTACACTTGTGAAAATAAAAAAAATGGTTCTGAAGTAAAATGTTTGCAAAAAAAATTTAAATGTTCATTTTTTTCCTTCCACATTGTTTCAGTTCCTGTGAAGCACATAAAGGGTTAATTAACTTCTTGAATGTGGTTTTGAGCACCTTGAGGGGTGCAGTTTTTAGAATGGGGTCACACTTGGGTATTTTCTATAATATAGACCCCTCAAAATGACTTCAAATGTGATGTGGTCCCTAAAAAAAAAATGGTGTTGTAAAAATGAGAAATTGCTGGTCAACTTTTAACCCTTATAACTCCCTAACAAAAAAAAAATTGTTTCCAAAATTGTGCTGATGTAAAGTAGACATGTGGGAAATGTTATTTATTAACTATTTTTCGTGACATATCTCTGTGATTTAAGGGCACAAAAATAAAAATTTTGAAAATTGCAAAATTACCACTAACATGCAGTACAATATGTCACGAAAAAACAATCTCAGAATCAGCGGGATCTGTTAAAGCGTTCCAGAGTTATAACCTCATAAAGTGACAGTGGTCAGAATTGTAAAAATTGGCTCGGTCATTAAGTTCCAAATTGGCTCTGTCACTAAGGGGTTAATTTCCCAGACAGCCATGTTTTTGCAAAGCCAAAAGAACTGGCTTTTTGTCTGTATATTGGCTTGTGAATTTAGGTGTTTGTGTCTGGTGGGTCAAGAGGACAAACTTGCCCACTGATATACTATCTAACATACTGTGTAAAAGTACCTTCACACTCAGCAACTTTACAACGAGAACGACAACGATCCGTGACGTTGCAGCGTCCTTGATAGCGATCTCGTTGTGTTTGACACGCAGCAGCGATCTGGATCCCGCTGTGATATCGCTGGTCGGAGCTAGAAGTCCAGAACTTTATTTGGTCGTCAGATCGGCGTGTATCGTCGTATTTGACAGCAAAAGCAACGATGCCAGCAATGTTTTACATGGAGCTAACGACCTGTGAGAACGATAAGTGCATCACCGTTATGTCACAGGATCGCTCCTGCATCGTTTTAGAGCTGCTGTGTTTGACATCTCTACAGCGACCTAAACAGCGACGCTGCAGCGATCGGCTCGTTGTCTATATCGCTGCAGCGTCGCTGAGTGTGACGGTACCTTTAGTCTGTAATAGTTACTGTACATTGAGTGGGTTAAGCTTTGTTTATTGATGTGTGCTTATATGCTTAGGCTATGTGCAGACGTTCAGGAATTCTAGCAGAAAATTCCTGAGATTTTCTGCAAGAATTCCGCAAGAATTCTGCATGCATTTTATTCGCGTTTTTTTGCGCATTTTTACCACGTTTTCGGTGCTTTTTTTTGCGGATTTTTCCGGACATTTCCCAATGCATTATATAGTGGGAAATCCGCAAAAAATCCGCAAAATTAATGAACATGCTGCGTTTTTTACCGCGATGCGTTTTCAACGCGGAAAAAAACGCATCATGTGTACAAAAAGTGCAGAATTCATTAAAAATGATGGGATGCATAATGTATGCAGATTTTTTGCGGATTTATAGCGTTTTTATAGGGAAAAAATGCGAAAAAAACGCAAAAAATCTGCAACGTGTGCACACAGCCTTAGGGTATGTGTCCACGTTCAGGATTGCATCAGGATTTGGTCAGGATTTTCCATCAGTATTTGTAAGCCAAAACCAGGAGTGGAACAATTAGAGGAAAAGTATAATAGAAACATATGCTCCACTTTTGCATTTATCACCCACTCCTGGTTTTGGCTTACAAATACTGATGAAAAATCCTGACCAAATCCTGATGCAATCCTGAACGTGGACACATACCCTTAAGGTACCTTCACACGAAGCGACGCTGCAGCGATAGCGACAACGATGCCGATCGCTGCAGCGTCGCTGTTTGATCGCTGGGGAGCTGTCACACAGACCGCTCTCCAGCGACCAACGATGCCGAGGTCCCCGGGTAACCAGGGTAAACATCGGGTTGCTAAGCGCAGGGCCGCGCTTAGTAACCCGATGTTTACCCTGGTTACCAGCGTAAAATGTAAAAAAAACAAACAGTACATACTCACCTGCGCGTCCCCCAGCGTCTGCTTCCTGACACTGACTGAGCTCCGGCCCTAACAGCAGAGCGGTGACGTCACCGCTGTGCTTTCACTTTCACTTTAGGGCCGGCGCTCAGTCAGAGCAGGAAGCAGACGCTGGGGGACGCGCAGGTGAGTATGTACTGTTTGTTTTTTTTACTTTTACGCTGGTAACCAGGGTAAACATCGGGTTACTAAGCGCGGCCCTGCGCTTGGTAACCCGATGTTTACCCTGGTTACCAGTGTAAAACATCGCTGGTATCGTTGCTTTTGCTTTCAAACACAACGATACACGGCGATCGGACGACCAAATAAAGTTCTGGACTTTATTCAGCGACCAGCGACATCACAGCAGGATCCTGATCGCTGCTGCGTGTGAAACTAAACGATATCGCTAGCGAGGACGCTGCAACGTCACGGATCGCTAGCGATATCGTTACAAAGTCGTTTCGTGTGAAGGTACCTTTAGGCTAATAGTGCTACTTAATCCCATCACCATTGTTTACCTTATCTTGATGTTGGACTGAAAAACCCTGGGTAATTCTAAAAATAGCTTACATGCCTTGGGTATAAAAAAGACTCAGAGATCACATCCTGAAAGTCTGAAGTTATACAGAGCTACCAGCCAGACATTCTGAAAACCACCCAACAGACAAGAGAAAGGACCGCAGCCAATTCATCATGGCACCATCACGAGGGACACTGATCTAGGATTCTATAGGATACAACCTAGGGGTTTGCGGCTCCGGTTGGAAGGACACAGATCTGATCCAGTGACCATCTCTGAACCATGGATATGTTTGGAGAAAGCCAGGTATGGGACCCGCTGGTCGCCTGGTTCCATGGAGATGGTCAGATAAGCCAGGTGGTGGCTCTCGTATCAACTGGCTTTGGACCTTGTCTGGGCTCTATGGACAGTTCTTGGTCATCTCCCTATGTTTGCCGTTACCCCTTCTCTGTGCGTTCATCCACAGATGGAGTAGCGACCCTGGGAGCTCTGACATCATGTCAACTGGCTTTGGACCTTGTATGGACTCTATGGACAGTTCTTGGTCATCTCCCTATGCTTGTCGTTACCCCTTCTCTGTGCGTTCATCAACAGATGGAGTAGCGACCCTGGGAGCTGTGACATCATGTCATACTGGAAATACATGGAGACGCAGTGATCTTTTATATGCGCCCATGTGACCCCGGGAGCCCTGACATCGTGTCATACTGGAAAGACGTGGAGACGCAGTGATATTTTATATGCGCCCATGTAACCAAATAATTCCAGCTATGGGGGGGATTGTTCTGTTTGCTATTGTGCGTTGTGGTTCAATAAAGTATTGCCACACTGTTTTACCTTAACCCTGTGTTGTCTGTGTAGCATATTGCCCATGGGGAGATAGAGCGGGTGTTCAGTGGTATGAGCCGTGGTTCATGCAGTCTTGCTAAAGACAGCCGGGCCAGCGGACGAGAGCACCCACTGACCCCGTTTCTCCACACAGAGGTTTCCAGATTTTGAAGAACACACCTAAAATAAGTTGAGGAACCAAAAGTCATAGTTCATTCGTGGGTTTAAGGAGTATTGTCTTTCCTTGTGGGAGAGTGATATGCCTGACATTGCAATGAGGAGGAGCCACACTCCAAAACATGTTTCTGCAAATTGAGATTTTGGTTTGGCTTTTATCCTATGTCATATGGCAAGGCTCGTTAAAGGGTCAATATTGAAGAAGCATTTGAGTTCAAGTCCTCTTCCTTTTTGAATAGGCAATTTGCAAAAGTCAATCTTGGAAACTGATTGATAAATCAGACTGATTCCACTTTGAAAGCTTGAAAACGTCCAATAAAACTGCTAAAGTCAATTGAAGCAAAAACATCTCAGAAAGTCCAGTGAGGTCTTGTCGGCAGTGGTCACAATGGAGGAATTTCTACCAAAGAGATTGGAAAGCAAGCCAAAACAGTCACCAAAAAAACAATGTGTTGTGAACAGTGGCAGATCTCAACAATAAAAATTAAAACGTAAAATCTTAGTTATAAACTGAGACTATTTGTCTATAGAAGGTCTGGACAACATTGTAGATTTGAGTGGATGAAGCCAAAAGTAAACTACAAAAGAGGTTCTTTGGAGGTATAAGACTCTGCTTGTCCAATTGGGATATGTGTATGGACCTTATAAGGTCCAGTCTATAATGGACATCCTAGAGTGGGGTCTCCATCCTTTATAGAAACCCCTTCTTCCATTAAACAGAGGAGAGAGCAGAGTTGACCTCACTTCCAAGGACTTGGTAAGACCAATTCCTTGTTAGCTCACTGGCATTCACCTCATCGATAAAAGAGCTAGATGAAGAAAAGATTGCCCTAATGAGAACATATTTTATGATGGGCTTCCCTTCATTATGTAGGTGAAAAATCAATCCTCATCCATTAAAATTCATTAAGAACCAACTACAAGTATCTCCAAAACAAAGAAGTTCTATAACCGATGGTCACAGAGTACCATGCTCAACATGATGGAGTCTTTTGGAGATTTCCCACACAAATAGGTTTGAAGCATAAAACCATACCAGTTTACAGGCAGAGATACAAAACTGGCCCTTTTTTATTCCCGCAAATCAATTTAAACAACCCAGACAACATTTATGAGGGACCTTTACCATATATTTGACCATGAAGTATAGATTTGCCGAAGCAGCTGGATGGTAAAAGCAATGAAGTACAGTGACGATAATAGTCTGCCCAATTTCTGCAATCTAGAGAGTTGCGCTCTATGATATGTATAACGGTGAACCTTGCAATGACAGCTTTACCCTATAGGACTATTGTTCCCTGACTATAAAGGAAAATGTACCTCCTCATGCATAATGCACGAATCGCTGGGAAATTGCCCAGCAGACACTGCAAGCATTTCATACAGCAGAGACCTGGCCTTTTCTACCATGGATGGGGGGGATGACCGTAGATACAAAAGCTGAATGAACTACGGGTGAAAGCGGAGGTCCTTGGGCACATTTCATCTCTTTATAAATGTCCAGAAACCCTCCTGACATGTTTAGAGCCCTGACTCAATAAGCCCCAAAGTCAATAGGCTGCTTCAGAAGTTATTGAATCAAGCGCGGTGTCATGTCAAATTCAATGAGCGAGAGTTCGGATATTTTTTTCTGATATCTTTCACCATTTCTACTGGAAATGAGTAAATAGCTTCAGGCTTCCGACAGTACAAAGTAGAGTATTGTCTGTCACTTAGTAGTGTTCAAAGCCTTCAATACTCAGCCTGGGGCTAACCTTGTGTATTCTCCCCATATAGAAGTTATATTATACTTCATCACGTTTGATAACAATGAGTTAACCGCATTGCGAGAATAAAAACAGCCATTATTTGTACCTGGACCAATAAAAAAAAAAGGTTTCCTCTTGAGCTGCATGTAGACATTAGATCAGGCTCTACATAGTAATATCTTTGTACATTCTGTACTCCATTGTCGTTTGGGAGTCCTTGCTACCTCCCCATCCATGGCAACATGATAGGAGATGCTTGATCAGATTTGATTTCACTGGGTGTTTCGGACATATACGGCCGCGGCATACAGACTGGGACAGAATCCCTTTTGGGCTGGTGTTCCCTTTGACAAGTGTACCTTCAGTTCTTGCCTCCAATCTGCCCACTCTTCCCCTGCCTCAACAGCTTCTGTTGGACCCAAGAGCTTCCTATCCAGCATTACAGCCTCCCTGAGACCCACCATCTTTCCCTTTGCTGGGACCCAACCGGCCTCTTCCACCTAGGGAAGAAAGAGTCAGGGATACTGATGCCGATGCCTCTTCTGCGTCCCATTCTCTGGGATCCACCCTGGGATCGACGAAAACTTCATATGTGTCCTCATGCTGTGTGGAAGACATGACAATGACAGGCCACTTTGCCACCTCTGCACCCGCTGACCTTGAACCTGTAGCACATCACACCATCAGAGACTTCCTACTCCACACACTACTCCTCCTTTTCCTCCTGAACCAGGAAGTGCATCCCCTTTTTATCAGATCTAACCCCTCCCCATATGTGGGCAAATCACAAGTTGTTGACCATATCTTACCCAAACTGCTGCAACTATATCCCTATGCCTTGTAATGGTTCCCCTATGGACAGACCTTCCCATCTCCGTGGACGGCCTTGAGGTAGAACCTCAAGGAAAACCGAGATACAACTGTGCAGTGGACTTTGCCAGGTACTTCACATCCGCCCCATGTTCTAATTAATAGGGGGCACTTTGATGTGCAGGTCTGCACTGAGTCAATAAAATGGTGATGACCTATTTTAAGGATAGGCCAGGAATATAAAAGTCCCGGCCAACCCTTTTAATGTTACCCTTGTAACAAAACTAGGAATATGAGCAGGGATCTAACTATAGTGGGTGCAGGGGCTTCATAAGGGGGCCTTAAATAGTTCCTTTAGATAAAATGAGAAGACCAAAGCTATTAAAGACTCTTGATAGTTGGGGGCCCTGTTTGAGTTTCGCCCACAATCATGTTTCGCCAGGTAATAGGGGCAAATACTCCGGAACAGCTGTCTGTAAATGGGTCAGATGTTGACTGACGTCACAGCTACCTCCATAGATGGCACTAGCGAGAACATTTTCCATCGTTTCAGATAGAGCTAATTTGCATAATAACCACTAACATAAGGAGCATGTGAAAATAACTATTATAGACGCACCTCAGACAGACATGAATACCATCCAAAGAAAAAAAGAAAGAAAAAGGTTTATAGATTCTAAAACAAATGTTCTTATAATTTATTCAAGATTAAACAATTAATACTACATCTGTTAGGGTTGGCGGAACGCACCGAATATATATTTAGTAGTAGTAGTTGGTGCGTTCGCAACCCGGGATCCACCGTGCAGGAAAGAACCTGCTGCTAGATACGGCGGTACAATATAGTAGTATAAACGAACTCTGTTGCTTCACAGAGTCCGTTAGTAAAGAGAATGCTGTACCCTGTTAGCTTCACAGGGGAACACAGCTACTTAGTAGAGCAGATGGTGGTCATGCAGTAAAATGCAAACACGCAGCTCCTCTCTGATGGCTATACGCCAGCCCTGAATCCACTCATATGAAACTCCTCGCCGGAGGTGCCAGCATTCTAGGGGCTTATTTCAGCCGGGTCCCTGAATACACACACACACGATCACACTGGCGCTGTTATCATACATAAATTGACACTAGCGCATGGCCGTGCGGTCATGAGAACCTTTTATAGCTGCAGCAACTTCAGGACCTTCCAAGAAGGACCAATGGAAGACTTCCACAGAACTTGATCAGGTACATGACCTTCCTGGAGGACCAATGGAAGTTGCTGCAGTACCTGAGCATGTGACCCTTGATCTCCATTGAGAGATCTTACCCTGGGCATGCTCAGTGTGTGCAAAGCAGGACTTAGTCCCAGAAAAGCCTGCTCGCCGCAGACCAGTGCAGTGTACAATAGCAGAGCCTGGAGAGGCAGCAGTAACCCTTTGCACAGTACC
Organism: Ranitomeya variabilis; assembly: GCF_051348905.1. NCBI lineage: Eukaryota > Metazoa > Chordata > Amphibia > Anura > Dendrobatidae > Ranitomeya > Ranitomeya variabilis. The sequence continues at coordinate 225,099,989 of NC_135233.1, forward strand.
AGATTCAGTGAGACGCTGGGACCGACGTCTCCGCTGAGCAGGCTCCACTGCGGCTGATGCAGAATGGGAGACAGCAGCAGACATGGCTCGAGATTCCCCCTGTGCAGTGGTGGGAACTCGACTCCTAACATTACCCCCCCCCCTAGGGCCCCCCCCCCCTCCTTGAGCCTCGCAACGCTCAAAAGCTGCAATGAGCAGCGGAGCCCGAATGTGCTCCACAGGTTCCCAGGTTCTGTCCTCTGGGCCGTGACCCTTCCAGTCCACCAGAAAAAATTTCTTGCCACGTACCACCTTGCACCCCACGATAGCATTCACCTCAAACTCATCCGTGGATGAACCCGATGTCCCGGCAGATGACTCGGAAAACCGGGACAAATGGACGGGCTTTAAGAGAGAGACGTGGAAAGTGTCGGTGATACCAAGGCGCGAAGGAATGGCCAAACGGTAGACCACAGGGTTGACCTGTTCCAGAACATTGAACGGGCCAATGTAGCGAGGCGCAAACTTAGTGGACTCAACTCGCAGGCTGATATTACGGGCGGAGAGCCACACTAAGTCCCCAGGAACAAAGGTCGGAGCGGGGTGCCGGTGTGTATCAGCAGAAACCCTCATTCTCTCCTTGGAGGCCCGGATGGCATCCTGTGCGCGGTCCCAAATGTCACGTGCCTCCACCGCCCAGTCTGCCACCCTAGAATCGGTGGAAGACATGGGCATGGGCACAGGGACACGCGGATGCTGGCCGTAATTAAGGAGAAAAGAAGTCTGCCCAGTGGAATCGGCTACGGCGCTGTTCAAGGCAAATTCCGCCCAAGGTAGCAAAGATGCCCAGTCATCCTGCCTAGCAGAGACAAAATGTCGCAAGTATGTCACCAGAGTCTGGTTGGTCCTCTCTACCAACCCATTCGTCTCGGGATGATATGCAGAAGAGAGATTCAACTCTATGCTAAGTAAACGGCAGAGCTCTCTCCACAACCGAGACGCAAACTGGGGACCCCGGTCGCTGACAATTTTATCAGGCATTCCATGTAAATGGAAAATATGCTTAATGAATAACGCCACCAAGGCCCGTGCAGAAGGTAACCGTGGAAGCGGCACCAAGTGCACCATCTTAGAGAAATGATCGGTGACAACCCAGATAACGGTGCAGCTACGAGATTTGGGTAAGCCCACCACGAAGTCCATCCTGACCATCTCCCAGGGCCTGTCTGCCACCGGCAGGGAGTAAAGCAACCCAGCAGGCCATTGCCGAGGAGACCGATTCTGGGCACAGGAAACGCACGCCCGAATATAGTACCCGACGTCACGGGCCATATGCGGCCACCAGTACGTCCTCGCCAAAAGCTCAGATGTCCTTTTGGTCCCAAAATGCCCACCCACTCTGGACGAGTGAGCACAAGAGAGAACCTCGGGTCGCAAATTCACTGGCACGAAAGTCTTGCCCGGGGGCACGGACTCTGCGAAACCAGAGCCACAGTTCTCAGGCTCTCAGAAGGGACAATAAGCTGAGGCTCCTCCTCCTCCTCCTCAGATGACACTATGGAACGGGAGAGAGCATCGGCATGAATGTTCTTCTCCCCGGAGAGAAAGTGGAGAGTAAAATGAAACTGGGAGAAGAACAGGGACCATCTAGCCTGGCGAGAATTCAGCCGCTGGGCCATCTGTAGATATACCAAGTTCTTGTGGTCAGTGAATACCTGGAAGGGAAAGTGAGCTCCCTCCAAGAGATGTCTCCACTCTGAGAAAGCCAACTTCATGGCTAGCAACTCCCTGTCCCCGATGGAATAATTCCTCTCCGCCAGTGTGAAGGTCTTGGAGAAGAAGAAGCAAGGATGCTTCCGACCTTGAGCATCCTTTTGGAAAAGGACTGCTCCAGCACCAACAGATGAGGCATCCACCTCCATGATAACTGGCTTATCTACATCGGGGCGATGTAGAATGGGAGTGTTAGCGAAGTGTGACTTAATCGAGAGAAAGGCCTTGGAGACATCCTCTGACCACAACTTGGGATTTGCTCCCTTCTTGGTGAGGGCATCCAAGGGAGCTACCAAAGTTGAGAAGTGTGGAATGAACTGGCGATAGTAATTAATTTACCCCATAAAGCGCTGCACCGCTTTAAGTGAATGGGGTTCCTGCCAGTCCATCACAGCCTGTAGCTTGGCAGGATCCATAGCCAAACCCTGGGCAGAGATGGTATATCCAAGGAAAGGCAAGGACTCCTGCTCAAACACACACTTCTCCAACTTGGCGTAGAGGGAGTTTGCCCGTAAGAGGTCGAAGACATTGCGAACTTCTCTTCGATGGGAGTCAATATCTGGAGAGTAGATGAGAATATCATCCAGATAGACTACGACCAAGGTGGTGAGCATATCCCGGAAAATGTCATTCACAAAGTCTTGGAAAACGGCTGGGGCATTACAGAGCCCGAAGGGCATCACCAGATAATCATAGTGCCCATCCCTGGTGTTAAAAGCCGTCTTCCAATCGTCCCCCTCACGGATTCGAATCAGGTTGTAAGCACCCCGCAGATCTAGTTTAGTAAATACCCTTGCTCCCCGTAGCCTATCAAAGAGCTCAGATATCAGGGGTAGTGGGTACTTGTTCTTAACGGTGATGGTGTTAAGACCCCTGTAGTCTATGCATGGATGTAATTCTCCACTCTTCTTCTGTACGAAGAAGAACCCAGCCCCTGCAGGTGACACTGACTTCCTAATGAATCCTCTTGCCAGATTCTCTTGAATGTACTGAGACATTGCCTCTGTCTCCGGGAAAGATAACAAATAGACTCGACCCCGGGGAGGCTCAGCACCAGGCAAGAGGTCAATAGGACAGTCATAGGGGCGGTGAGGCGGAAGGGTCTCCGCATCCCTTTTGGAGAACACGTCCGCATAGGACCAGTAGTGCTTGGGGAGAGAGGAAAGATCTACGGGTACCTCTGTTGTAGCAACCTGAACGCACTCCCTCTGACATCTACCCTAACAGGATTTACTCCATCCCAGAATTCTCCCTGAGGACCACTCTATATGAGGAGAATGATAGCGTAGCCATGGTATCCCCAAAAGGACCTCATCAATTCCCTCGGGAAGGACTAATAGAGAGATAATCTCCTGATGTGATGGAGACACAGAAAGAGTAAAAGGAATGGTTTGGTGTGTAATCTGTAAGGGTAGTGTCGACCCATTTACCACTCGAACGGTTACTGGTTTGGCGAGCATCACCAGGGGTATTGCGTTTCGCTAGGCGAAAGCGGATGACATAAAATTCCCTCCGCCCCAGAGTCCACGCATAGCTCTACCATAAGAGTGGATGGGCCTATGGTAATTGTCCCCTTGAAGGACAACTTAGAGGCAAACGTCGCCGTGTCTAGTGTACCTCCTCCGACTGCCACTAGACGCTGACGTTTCCCCGACCGCTGAGGACTCTTGGAGGCAAGATGTCCTGACTGCCGGCAAACATGACAGACCTTATGTGCACGAGCAGACTGGAGCTTGGACCCCACTCGTGACACCTCTATGGCCTCATGTGACTCGGGCGCCTGGACCGGAGATTCCATAGGTCTGGCGAAGGTGGGAGCCAGCCGAAACCTCTACCTACACTGGGCTCACTCCAACCTTCACTCGTGAAAACGAAGGTCTATGCGAGTTGATACAGCTATGAGCTCCTCCAGTGTGGCGGGAATCTCCCTAGTGGCCAAAGGGTCCTTCACATGGTCAGCCAGCCCCCTCCAAAATACAGGGATGAGGGCTTTATCTGGCCACTCCATCTCAGACGCTAACGTCCGGAAGTGGACGGCAAAATGACTGACCATGGTCGAACCCTGAGTCAATGCCAGCAGTTGGAGCGCCGTATCATGGGTGACTTGAGGTCCTACAAAGACCTGTTTCAGAGTGCCCAGAAACTGAGGAACACTTGGCACCACATGATCGTTGCGCTCCCACAGCGGCGTAGCCCACTCCAAAGCTCTGTCCGACAGGAGAGAAATTATGAATCCCACCTTTGCCCGCTCTGTAGGAAAACGTGCAGCCAGGAGCTCAAGATGTATACCACACTGGCTCACGAAACCCCTACAGGACTTACTGTCCCCAGAGAATTTTTCAGGCAACGGAGAGGTGAGATAAGGTCGGAACAGAGGTGGCAGTGGGTAAAGCTGCTGCAGCCACGCTAGCAGCCTGAACAGCTATTGCGGTAACATCCACCGCCGAGGTTGCACGCTCGAGAGACGCCAACCGGCCCTCCAGCAGCTGGATGTACCCCTGCAATCGCTGTTCATCCGTCATACTTAGCCAGATCCTGGCGCTAGTGTACTGTTAGGGTTGGCGGAACGCACCGAATATATATTTATTAGTAGTAGTTGGTGGGTTCGCAACCCGGGATCCACCGTGCAGGAGAGAACCTGCTGCTAGATATGGCGGTACAGTATAGTAGTATAAACGAACTCTGTTACTTCACAGAGTCCGTTAGTAAAGAGAATGCTGTACCCTGTTAGCTTCACAGGGGAACACAGCTACTTAGTAGAGCAGATGGTGGTCATGCAGTCAAATGCAAACACGCAGCTCCTCTCCGGTGGAGCCGGAATTCTGATGGCTATACGCCAGCCCTGAATCCACTCACATGAAACTCCTCGCCGGAGGTGCCAGCATTCTAGGGGCTTATTTCAGCCGGGTCCCTGAATACACACGCATGAAACTCCTCGCCGGAGGTGCCAGCATTCTAGGGGCTTATTTCAGCCGGGTCCCTGAATACATACACACACACACACACACACACACATGACCACACTGGCGCTGAGCTCATACATAAATTGACACTAGCGTTTTATAGCTGCAGCAACTTCAGGACCTTCCAAGAAGGACCAATGGAAGACTTCCACAGAACTTGATCAGGTACATGACCTTCCTGGAGGACCAATGGAAGTAGCTGCAGTACCTGAGCATGTGACCCTTGATCTCCATTGAGAGATCTTACCCTGGGCATGCTCAGTGTGTGCAAAGCAAGACTTGGTCCCAGAAAAGCCTGCTCGCCGCAGACCAGTGCAGGGTACAATCAGGGCCGGCGTCAGCACCCGGCGTACCCGGGCAAGTGCCGGGGCCCTGGCGAGACGGGGGGGCCCATTTATGGCAGTAACATCCAAGTACTGTACACACACGCACTCCTGGGGCCCCGCAGCTGGACTACATCCCTGCTGTGTGTGACTCTTAGGTGACAGCACATCAATCATCCCCGCCGCGCCGGAGCCCCGGCAGCAGGCGGCACAGAGTCTCTGAGGGTTCCCTGGCGCTGCGCAATACTCACCTCCGCCGTCACCATGGATACATAGAGTCACTTCCGGGCCGGCGGTCATCTGTCCTGTCACTTTCGGGCGGGTGAGAATATCTAGAGCTTGTCATCCTAAGAGGCAACAAGAGCTCAAAAGAGGATCATCCATTCCACGTCCACCGTCCAGGACAGGTCCGGCGGCACTCGGCAGTCGGCAGCGTCAAGCAGAAGACGAGCAGCAGCTGCAGTCAGGAGCATGGTTGGTGCATGCACAAAGGGGGCAGCGGCGCCACGTGAAGCAATGACTGGGTGAGTGAGTCTTCGGTCCCAATGCATTGCGGGGGCGAGGGGATGCAGCCTGCTGCCTGCGAGCCGACTCCTGAGGACAAGGTATGAGTACGACCCGTACCGTACAGGCGGCGGCAGGAGTGGATGGTCTCTGCAACTTACTTGCAAGACAGTACTGTCTGGGTCCTCTGGGACTTGTGTGCAGCCAGCTACAATATGGTATGTTAGCTATGCTGGCTGGGACTTGTCATAGACTACTGTATATTCTAAATGGCTGGCTGTGTTATACTACGTGGGAGGTGTAATGTTATATACTACGTCACGGGGCTGTGCTATACTACATGTGCTGAGCTGTATACTACGTGGGCTGTGCTATATATACTACAAGCGCTGTGCTGTATACTATATGGGCTGTGCTGTATACTGCATGGGCTGTGCTGTATACTGCATGGGCTGTGCTGTATACTGCATGGGCTGTGCGGTATACTGCATGGGCTGTGCAATATACTACGTGGCTGTGCAATATACTACGTGGCTGTGAAATATACTACGTGGCTGTGAAATATACTACGTGGCTGTGCAATATTCTACGTGGCTGTGCTATATACTTCGTGGCTGTGCAATATACTACGTGGCTGTGCAATTTACTACGTGGCTGTGCAATATACTACGTGGCTGTGCAATATACTACGTGGCTGTGCAATATACTACGTGGCTGTGCAATATACTACGTGGCTGCGCAATATACTACGTGGCTGTGCTATATACTACGTGGCTGTGCTATATACTACGTGGCTGTGTTACATTCTACGTGGCTGTGTTACATTCTACGTGGCTGTGTTACATTCTACGTGGCTGTGCTATATGCTACGTGGGATGTGTTAGATGCTACGTGGCCTGTGCAATATACTACATGGCTGTGTTATATGCTACGTGGCTGTGCTATATTTCTGTGCTGTATCTGTGCATCATGAATCGTGGTATGTGTTAAAGAGGGGGCCCACTGAGACTCTTTCTCCCGGGGCCCTCAAAAACCTGGAGCCGGCCCTGGGTACAATAGCAGAGCCTGGAGAGGCAGCAGTACCCTTTGCACAGTACCAGATTCAGTGAGACGCTGGGACCGACGTCTCCGCTGAGCAGGCTCCACTGTGGCTGATGCAGAATGGGAGACCGCAGCAGACATGGCTCGAGATTCCCCCAGTGCAGTGGCGGGAACTCGACTCCTAACAACATCAAATTCAACAGAGAGATGCAATGGAGGGCCGCCAACTGTATTATATAACTACATGCTGACCGACAAGGAATAGTATAGAAAATAGCAAAAATACCAATTGTAGATATATGCAAACACTACCTAATTAGCCAAAATATTTGCGTAGTGCAAAAAAAAAAAAATATGCAGGAAATAATAATGCATAATTATTATCAGATAACAATAAGAAAGCTTACATTTTTTTCCCCAAACTGATGCTATGTTTTGACCTGATGTCCCTTATAAACATTTGCCTAGTGCAAAACAAACTGCTACCCTGTTTAACTGAGTGTATGGTGTTTGCTTAAATGGTAATCAAATGGCAATAAAATAACTTACATATTGTGCGGACTGGAGTAATTGTGTGGTCCTGGTGCCCCGACGTACGTTTCACCTTTTTGCTTCATCAGGGGGAAAGAAGCAAGCAGGTGGGTATATCCTTGGTTAATGTATCTTAAGGATACCTCTCCTCAACCTATAGGAGTGCCTGAAATGTTTTTTCGACAGTATACTCCCTATATACAAGATATCCTATAATTATTGCCGCCACAGTGGTTTTTTGGCGCGCAGCCAATGAAATCAAATTTGGCTACCAAATGTTGCCCTTTAACCTTCATGGAGGACTAGGACCGAGTCATAATAGGTTAATATATCGGCAAATACCTGAGATGTGACGGTCTACTCAGTCGCGTCCGAGTCATGTGCATCCACGTGGTGGCGCATGCGCAAATGGAACTCTCCTGGAGGAGTTCCGTCAGACGTCGGGACTGCCACTGACGCGTGTTCCAAGAGCTCCGTGGTGAGGAAGCGATCATCATCGTGAGTGTATGCCATTTGCTCACAACTACAAAATGCAGATATACATATAAAAAAAGTGAATAAAATGTGTTTATGTGACAAAATATATTGCCTTACTGATTAAGTATATATTTGCTCTTGCCATCTAAAAAACGTTATGAAATAAAATGTGTTAATAAAAGAAACGGATTAGTGCGTTATATAAAAAATGCTAATTTGCCAGGTGCATTGGAAATAAGAGTCAATATATATGTGGTCCCCAAAAGGAAGGAAGGTTGTGAGCTTTACTCTTCTCCAGCAGACACCTGGCATTGAGTATCAAGAACCCAGCACTTTTGTTTGGGCATGCATTTTCCATTGATTCTCCTAAGCATACGCACGTTCACATGAATGGAGTAAGCCGGATCGCTGGCTTTGGAGTCGTACATCAACAACTATTACTAGGAGGAGACAAATGAGGAAAACCACATGGACATAACACAATATTTCTGCATTAGTGGGAAGCAGATAGACTTGGTATTTGGAAGAAAGGAACTCGGATCTCCTCTGCCAGCTGCAGTCATGTCTAATTGGGCTTCCAGAAAACCAGAAGTCTCGTGACTCGTCTCCGTTCTCTACACAAGTCGAGATGTAATAAGCCAAGACATTTTAGATTCTGGTAAAACCATCCAATAATTATATATCATTACTAATCTATCTAACCATTAAAACCATAAAGAAACTGAACAAGGTGGAGAAAAAGGAGGAACAAACACCTAAACAGGCTGCAAACATAGGGCCCATTATTGTATTTGCACCTTTTTTGGTGTAACTCTTGGTGTTTTTAGCTGCTTTTTGATTTGCTCTTTTTTTTTAAGACTTTTTATCCTTTTGCATATTTTTTATGTTTGTCATTTTGGTTGTGGTGTTTGTTTTCTATATGTGCTGATTAATCAATTACAATTTTTTTTTTTTTTTAAAGTCACAAAACTTTTGCACAAATCTACTCCAATAACCACATCATTTTTGAGGATACTGTATATGGTGGCGCCAATTTTGATTTGTAGACAGCAGTGTTATTTCGTCATAGTATGGGGGTATTATTTGGTCACTTTATGATGGTTCATATGAAGTCATTGTTTTTTACTCATTGTATGGCACATTATTTTTGCATTATATGGTGTCGGAAGCTCTCTGTGCATGCTGTATAGTGACAGAAAGCTGCCAATCAGCGATGGGGTTGGACTAGGAGGCACCAGGCACCTAGTCCTGTTTGATAATCTCCTGATGATAAAACGCTGATTGCATAGAAACGGCAGCACAGATCCTAGTAAGTGATACAGCAATGGAATCAGGATCTCGGCCCCTATATCATGCCACTCTCAGATTCCCTGGTGTTGACGGATGCCCTTTAAAAATATGGGAACACCTTTTTAAAGGGTACTTGAGACACATAATATGAAATGCGAGATCAGTCAACAGCAACTTGTTGACAGTTTCCAGGAGAATATTTTCAACACTGTTCTGAGTAAAAACAAATATGCAAATATAATATACTTTGAAGAAACCTCTTCATAAAACATCTGCCTGCACTCGTCAATGATCCAAGACCACTTACAAGCCGCCAGAGGAACCAGACATAGCGGCTGCTACGAGAAACGAAAAGTTATTGGAACGCCAGTCACTCCGCAATCATTGGTTTCTTATAATATTATCGCTGGATAAATTATGTATAAAGCAGTTTAACATCAAATGAAATATTCAGGGCTACGGATACAATGTACTTATGTTCTTCTCATGTGCGCTACTTCTTTATCTGCTGCTTCGGCTCGATATGAGCAGAGCGCTGCGAAAATCTGCTCCGTCGGCGAGACGTTCGCATTATCTCCAGCTACAATGACACAGGATTTTGCAGATAAAACCCTATGAATCCCCAACTTCATTTGCTAGGATAAATATAACACAGCAGGTATCTAAAATTAGATCCTCAACTGTATCAAGCACATAATTACTGCTACTGTCTTTTAACTGGGTAACTGGATCAGAAGAGAGGAATTCTCCCAGTGTTCCTGTAAGGGGAGCAAACAGATCACTCATTGCCCCCAAGACTACCCATCTGATCCACGTGTGCAGAACAGTGGCAATTATAGGGTGTGTACATCATTAAAAGCGTTTCCAGGACTAAAATATTGATGACTTATCCACTGGATCAGCGACATCCGACACCAGGCACCAACACCGATCAGCTGCTACTCAGTGCCTTGATTCTTTGAAAGTTCACAGTGTACATAGACTGTGTAGCGGTGGTCATACTTAGGTACTGCAGCTCTGCCCTGTACACTGTGAATAGGAGCTGAGCTGCAGTACCTGAGGACGGCCACTACACAGCATTGAAGTTTTGCTGATCCAGCACATACACTGTTTAGTGGTCATACTTAGGTACTGCAGCTCTGCCCTGTACACTGTGAATAGGAGCTGAGCTGCAGTACCTGAGGACGGCCACTACACAGCATTGAAGTTTTGCTGATCCAGCACATACACTGTTTAGTGGTCATACTTAGGTACTGCAGCTCTGCCCTGTACACTGTGAATAGGAGCTGAGCTGCAGTACCTGAGGACGACCACTACACAGCATTGAAGTTTTGCTGTTCCAGTACATACACTGTTTAGTGGTCATACTTAGGTACTGCAGCTCTGCACTGTACACTATGAATAGGAGCTGAGCTGCCATACCTGAGAACGGCCACTACACAGCATTGAAGTTATGCTGTTCCAGCACAGACACTGTTTAGTGGTCATACTTAGGTATTGCAGCTCTGCACTGTACTGTTGCTCTACTCTGTACACTGTCAACAGGAGCCGTGTTGACCTGAGTACCCGAGAAAGGCCAGTACACAGCGTTCGGAGCTGTGCTGTTCCAGTACATACTGTGCAGTGGTCATATTTAGGTACTGCTGCTCTGCCCTGTAGTGGCCATACTTCGGTACTGCTGCTCTACTGTGTGCACTGTCAACAGGAGCTAAACTGCAGCATCTTTGTCACGGGAAGCCTAGGTAGGCAAGAGCTAATAACCCAGGCCCCTGCGATTTCCCTCAACTCTGGGAAACCCTGACTGACCCTCTCCCAGAGTTTACACTGATGGTGTGCATGTCTGGGCCTCCATCCTCACCCTGTCTCCTGTTTCAACCCTAGGCTGAAACCACAACCCACCACCCAGTGAAGAGACCACACACCAATACCCACAGTTAGCACAGACAAGGATAACGGAAAATATGCACCACACCGCAGTCACACAGGAATACAATATAAGTGCACAGGGCAAAACAAATACAAATGAAGGAGAAAATACGACAAAGGGAAATACACCACCAGATACGAAACTCCTTCTCCTAGACCACCACTCCAGACCGAGATAACCAAGCACAAGACAGAAGCTATAATCGGCGATGCCCAATGTTCAGAAGAACAATTTAAAGGCAGTGGGCGTGACCCAGCTTCCAATCCGAGCATCAGGTAAATTAACCCCGGACCAGCTAGATAAAATCTAGCCGACGCCACTGAGCGCATAGTGGACAAAAGCAGAATTACCGCTGTCTGTCGAACGCCCTAGTATGAACAGCGTCCGACATGACAGTACCCCGCCTTCTACGAGGGACCCCAGGGCCCTCACGACTTATAGGACCCGGCTTGTCCGGATGGCGGCGGTGAAACATACTGACCAGCCGATCCGCATGAATGTCCGAGGCTGGTACCCAAGACCTCTCCTCAGGCCCATAACCACGCCAGTGTACCAAGTACTGTAAAGTGCGGCGCACAACACGAGAGTCAACCACCTTGGAAACTTCAAATTCCAAATTACCATCCACCAAGACTGGAGAAGGCGTCGGCGTCGCGTCCACGGAACTCACCACCTTTTTTAATAATGATCTGTGGAATACGTTGTGTATCTTATACAGACTGATGACAATTGTGCTCCTAACTGGTCCTCCTCCGGAACGCCGGAAGAGCCCCCCTGACTCAAAGTACAAAATTGAGGATGTAGCCCGTAAACACAAAAAAACGGAGACTCCCCAGAAGACTCCTGGCGGTGATTATTGATGGCAAACTCAGCCAAAGGAAGGAACGTCGACCACTCCTCCTGGTTATCAGAAACAACTAGAGAGAGACAGACATTGGTCATGAAGAATGGGGATCACCAGGCAGCAAGATCATATGCAAAAAAGTGACACAGTTTTATTGAAGTATAACATAGATAGTAAGAATATTAAAAACATTTAAAACTGATTATAAAGAAACAAATCATGGCCCAAAATAAGGCACATGCCTGGAACCAATGTTATGGGGAATAGAGGTAATACATACATATATGCATATAAACCTAATCATGGAGAATCCATATGGACAGCATATTACTCAGACCCAAAATTAAGTGGAAAGATTACTCAAAACATGACCCTAATAAGTGTAGAAGGCAAGTATCAAAATATACAAATGAGTACTCCTTATAAAGATTAACAATAGATCTATAATCAGGCCTTCAGGTGAGCAACCATAAGGTATATGAGCCCACAGGTGCCAAAACGAATTAAATGCACACTCTTGGTACAGTCAGATAAGGCCTTCAAGTGAGCAACCATAAAGTGCATGTGCCCACAGATGCCAAAACGTGTAAAATGCACACTCTTAGTACAGTCAAAGGGGCAGATATCAATGCCCACCAAGTCCCATACAGGAATACAACTTAGAATAAGCAATAGAGCGGCATTGCAAATACGTTAGTTACCCAACAAAGAGGCCAATAAGTCCATGATCCCTCCAAGAAATAAGACAGACCTAAATGGCCCTCAAATTATACCAGACATGATTGAAAAGACGAAAACCCGACGCGTGTCGCCACTAGAGTGGCTTCATCAGGGGTATAGTTTTCGTCATTACCATCTACAATTATATACCTTTCATTATGACGAGTAAGTACACACAGCCGTGGAAAGTCACAGGAGGTCAGGCCAGCGGCGTCTGTCAAAGTTTATTGCGCATGCTCAGGCTTCCTGACCGGAAGCTTAGGTTGCTAGGCACCAGTACACTTAGAGAAAAGCGCGTAGTGGCTAGAGAATACAACAAGGTGTTCGCAAAAACACGTAGAGGAACACACAATGAAAGGAAAGTGACCAAAAGATTAGATCCATGTGGATCACACTAGATACTACCGGCGCCGAATAAGCATATTACCGGAACCAGTCGCAGGCAGAGAGCACCTTCTGCGCAAGCGCTGGGCTTGTCAAAGGCCAGGGAACTCAGTTTCCTGGCAACGGTGTATACACACTCACCGAGACAGACCCGCACATGCGCGCCATGTCCCGGTGCGTCCTGGAAGGAATCCCAGGTAATAGCCCTGCATAAACATATTGCCGGGCATTGTCATAAAGCAACCACCAGGCCTCTAGGGGCTAGAAGCACTACAGCGCCAAGTCCCGAGCGGCCCCATAAATTAAGTATCACCTTGCCTGGATAAGCACCCGGCCTATCAGGAAATAGGCACACTGGGTCTCCTAGCAACAGTGTAAATACACTTCGCAGGGAGAACCCAGACTTGCGTTCCATAGCTCGATACGCAATAGGTGAGGTCATAGCAACTATCCTGAGATTAACCTAGTGCTACAATACCATCACATGGTCGCCAGGTCTCTTAGGATCAAAAATACTGTAGCGCTGTATCAAAGGTGCTTCCTAGGGTAGTGTGTCTCTCCACTAGTAGGCGTCCACGGAGAAAGGCCCCCAAAGTATATTATCAGCTAATCAAAAGCCCATATAGTACAAATAATTGCTAAATACAGATACATATCGCAATGACTTAGGCACATATATACAAGTACAGTTGAACCCTGCCCATATAGGCGGTCAAACAATGACAACCATGGACATGGTAATAATGATACGACGCACAGATGAGCATTTATCAAGAACCACTAGTATGGTGAAATTAGCATATTTCATGGTCATTTAATGACACCTCATATTTAAGTAGCTAAGAAGCTATATTTTCCAACACAAGGAATATGACATATTTTGATCTGTGGTGGCACCCTTCAAGAGAAGGTAAGTATTACTGTTGAAAGAAATGATCACCAATGTATACTCAAAAAGATAAGGGGCCAAACATAACTTAGGAGATAGTATAATGCCCTAAAGGAACAGAGATAATATACTGTCCATACGGATATATATATATAAATACAAGATCAAAAGTCAAATGACATTATACATTGTCCATAGAAGGAACCAATTGATCAAAACCGATTTGAAAATAACAAAACTTTACTCCTATACAGGCAACAGTTCATATACTCTTATAGAAGCCTGTAAAAAGCAGGTCTTCATTCAGCCCATTGGGGGCCACAGAGTTCAGATTAAAGATCCACCTAGACTCCCGTCTAAGAAGTTCCAGCGTGATGTTGCCCCCTCTGATGTTTGTGGGGACCTTGTCCAAACCCAAAATCCTTGTTCCTTTCCAAAGAGAGTTATGATCCGTAAGATAATGCATGGCCACCGACGTTATGGATTTCCCTTTATCTCTGTCCTTTTTTGCCATCGTGATGTTCGAAAAATGTTGCTGTATCCTCTTTCTTAGTTCTTGGGTTGTCTGCCCGACATATACCTTAGAACAAGGGCAAATAAGGGCATAAACCAGATTTTTTGTCCTGCAGTTATAATAGGCTCTGTGGGCAATCTGGAAAGGCAAAGATGGTAAGACAACATTAGTATCTCCAGCCGTAAAGGGACAAATGTTGCAATTCCCACAGGGGAAAGTACCACGAAGACGAAACCCACTGTTGGTACTTGTGGTGGGACGTTGGAAATGGCTATGGCTAAGGCAGTCTTTAAGATTCCTAGCCCTTCTTGCTACCAGGTTAGGCTTGGGCGATAAGTGTGGTTGTAACTTCGACTCACTTAGTAACAAACCCCAATATCTGGACAAGATGCTACGTACATCCTGCCACTGATTGTTGTACGAAGTGATTATCCCCAATGGTCTACCAGGGGCCTTTGCCTGGGGACTCAATAACTTGGCCCTCTCTTGGCCACTAGCCTCCATAAAGGCCCGTGAAATTACCTTTGTTGGGTAGCCTCGTTGTTTGAACCTCGACGTCAGATCTCGAGAATGCTTTACAAAGTCATCCTGGCGGGTGCAATTCCTCTTGATTCTATAGAACTGGCCCTTCGGTATACCTTCCTTTAGGTGCTGAGGATGGAAGCTGTCGAAGTGTAACAGATTGTTCGTAGCGGTAGGTTTTCGATACAGGCTGGTGGTAATCGTAGAATCCAATACGCAAATCTTTAAATCAAGGAATTCAATCTCTGTTTGAGACCACTGTGAAGTGAGGCGAATGTTCCACGGGTTGTCATTTAGGGTGTCGATGAACACTTGGCATTGTTCCAGGGTGCCTGTCCAGAGGAATAAAATATCATCAATATAGCGTAACCATTTGATAATGTATTGAGAGTATCCCTCCAGACAGTACACCCCGGTTGCCTCCCACCAACCTAGAAATCAGTTATCAGAAACAAAGCAGCGTAAGTACTGCTCCAAATTTTGGTTCATACGCTCGGTCTGACCATTTGACTGAGGATGAAACGCTGAAGAATGAGACAACTTGATCCCCAGCCGTGAGCAAAACGCTTTCCAAAATTTTGCCACAAACTGAGTACCTCTATCAGAAACGATGTCAGACGGAACCCCATGAAGTCTGACCACCTCCTGCACAAATACCTGAGCCAGAGTCTTAGCGTTAGGCAATGAAGGCAAAGACACAAAGTGCAACATTTTTGAGAACCGATCAACAATCACCAAAATGACTGTGTTCCCAGCTGAGGAGGGCAAGTCAGTGATAAAATCCATGGAGATTTCCGTCCATGGCTTACTAGGTACCTCGAGAGGAAGTAGTTTGCCAACAGGACGGGAACGGGGCGTCTTAGCCCTAGCGCACATGGTGCAGGCTGACACGTATGAGACCACGTCCTGTCGGATTTTGGGCCACCAAAACCAACGTGACACCAACTCCAAAGTACCCCTGACCCCTGGGTGGCCAGCCAGGACAGCATCATGATGCTCCGCCAAAACCTTTAAGCCTTGTATGTGCTAACTGTGGGTATTGGTGTGTGGTCTCTTCACTGGGTGGTGGGTTGTGGTTTCAGCCTAGGGTTGAAACAGGAGACAGGGTGAGGATGGAGGCCCAGACATGCACACCATCAGTGTAAACTCTGGGAGAGGGTCAGTCAGGGTTTCCCAGAGTTGAGGGAAATCGCAGGGGCCTGGGTTATTAGCTCTTGCCTACCTAGGCTTCCCGTGACATTATAATCGGCCTACATTATTTGAATTCCATGGATCCCATGGCTTCCATAACCCGCCAGTTGGAGGCGCTGTCCCTACAGGTCACTGAGTTGAGCGTCGGGAGATTAACTAATAAGGAGGCTTCCCATGGGGTCCGTCTGCACCAGAGAGAAAAGGGGTTGTAAGTAGGATTTGTGGAAAATCCTCCCCCGGTTTTTGTGCATCGGACGCATGGAATAACGCTGTAAGGAAGGTCCCTGGATTTTGGTGAGACCATTCCTGTTTATACCCTTGACTGCAAAAATATATCATTTACTGTGCACAAATCGTATGTTATGCACAGAGTAATTGTTTAAAGTCTTGATAGGGTATTTTTTATTGTGGTGTAATATTTTAAAGAAAATGTGTTCCACCATGCTATAAGAACTGCAGCGCTAAGCAGGAGCGTCTGGCAGTATACGGTTATTGTGTGTGGTTTATTGTTTTTTGGTTTTTGTTGTTTTCTGGGGCTTGAGACCTCTTTTAAGATATCTATTAAAAGTTATATTTTATTTTAACACAACTACCATGCTGTTACTAGTTCACATATGACACCCCTGCGATTTGCATAGGCTCCGTGGGCTCACCTGCAGCAACCACACGTGAACCTAAACCCTCTCCCATAGGCGGTGTCTCATGCTCCCCCTGACGCAAACGGCGATCAATGCGGACAACCAGACTCATAGCGGAATCTAGAGAAGTAGGAGTCTCGTACATCAGAAGGGCTTTTTTAACCCTTCCAAAAACCCCATGAATAAGCTGACTCCGCAGTGCTGGATCATTCCACTGTGTATCGATCGCCCAGCGACGAAATTCAGAACAGTAATCCTCTGCAACTCGCTCCCCCTGGCGAATAGTGTGTATCTTAGATTCTGCTAGAGCCATTCTGTCTGGCTCATCGTAAATATTTCCAAGAAAGGAAAAAAAACTCTCCACAGAGTCAAATGCAGCAGAATCAGATGGCAAAGAAAACGCCCATGCTTGGGGATCCCCGCATAACAATGACAACACCAAGCCCACACACTGAGCCTCATTACCTGAGGAGATCGGGCGCATACGGAAATATAGTTTGCAAGCTTCACGAAAAGAAACAAATTTACTGCGTTCCCCAGCAAATTTTTCAGGCAAAGGAAACTTAGGCTCAGCAACTCTACCTGTCGCTCCAGCTTGCACATTAGATACTGCTAGTCCTTGTTGCTGCACTGCCCCCCTCAACTCAGTGACCTGTAGGGACAGCGCCTCCAACTGGCAGGTTATGGAAGTCATGGGATCCATGACAAAACAAAAAAAAGGAAACCCCCTTTTTTTTTTTTTTTTTTTGTTTTAAAGGCCGATTATAATGTCACGGGGAGACTAGGTGGGCAAGAGCTAATAACCCGGGCCCCTGCAATTTCCCTCAGACTAGGGAAATCCTGACTGACCCTCTACGTAGAGTTTACACTGATGGTGTGCATGTCTAGGCCTCGACCGTCGCCCTGTCTCCTGTTTCAACCCTAGGCTGAAACCACCACCCACCACCCAGTGAAACGATCATACACCAATACCCACAGTTAGAACAGACAAGGATAACAGAAAATATACACCACGCCGCAGTCACTCAGGAATACACTATAAATGCGCAGGGCAAAATAAATACAAATATAGGAAGGAGTAAATAAGACAAAGGGAAATACACCACCAGCAACGATACTCCAACTACTAGCTCACCACTCCAGACCGAGATAACGCACAAGACAGAAGCTATAATCGGCGACGCCCAATGTTCAGGAGAACTATTTAAAGGCAATGGGCATGGCCCAGCTTCCAATCCGAGCATCAGGTAAATTAACCCCGGAACAGCTAGATAAAATCTAGCCGACGCCAATGAGCACATAGTGGTCAAAAGCGGAATTACCGCTGTCTGTCGAACGACCTGGTCTGAACAGCGTCCGACATGACAGTGCTGCAATACCAAACACAACCCAAGAACATGTGTGGCGCCGTTGGCATCCCTCCATTCTAATGAAAACAGGGAATCTTGATGAAGAACCACCATTTAGGACTCACATTTGCAACCATCTCTCCATCTAAGGTCTCTTAGTGTTTGATGGACTTTGGAAAGGCATCCGACACTCTGCCCCATAGATGCCTAACGGGTAAATTAAGGTCTTCCTGCGGACCTAGACAAATTGAGTTTTTGGGCATCCACTTTGGAGCATAGTGTCAATATGGAGAAGTGTAAAGCGATGTACCTGGGCACCAATAATGTAAGGCCAATGCATAATATGCTCTATGAGAGTCACTTGTAGAGTAAGTACATACACTCCGTGGACTTCTTGATCAAAGACTCAACAGCACAAAGTAAATCATCTGCTCCTAAAGCCAACAGGATTTTGTCATTTATTAAAACAGGTATGAGCTTGCAGGACAAGGATGTAATACCACCACTTTACAAAGGGTCACTGAGACCTCATCCGGAAAATGCTGTTTAGTCCTGGGCACCAGTTCATAGATCGGATGCCCTGGAGTGAGAAAAGGTACAGAAGAGTCTCAAAAAGTATGATAAAGCTGTTCCAAGTAAAACCCCCCTTCAAATGAAAAGAGTTTGCTCCCTCCGTCTGGAGAAATAAAGCTTCAATCTCCAGAGAAGGAGCTGGTTCTTTACTGTAACATCAGTGATTATATAAACATGAACTCAGGAGCTGGTTCTTTACTGTAAGAGCGGTGACTATATGAACAGATGGCCACAGGAGCTGGTTCCTTAGTGAAAGGGCAGAGATTATATAAGCAGATGACCACAGGAGCTGGTTCTTTACTGTAAGAGCAGTGATTATATGAACAGATGACCACAGGAGCTGGTTCTTTACTGTAAGAGCGGTGACTATATGAACAGATGACCTCAGGAGCAGGTTCCTTACTGAAAGAGCAGAGTTTATATAAAAAGATGACCACAGGAGCTGGTTCTTTACTGTAGGAGCAGAGATTATATGAACAGATGACCTCAGGAGCTGTTCTTTACTGAAAGAGTGGAGATTATATGAACAGACTACCACAGGAGCTGATTCTTTACTGTAAGAGCAGTGATTATATGAACAGATGATCACAGGAGCTGGTTCTTTACTGTAAGAGTGGAGATTATATGAACATATGACCTCAGGAGCAGGTTCTTTACTGTAAAAGCAGAGATTATATGAACAGATGACCTCAGAAGCTAGTTTTTTACTGTAAGAGCAGAGATTATATTAATATATGACCACAGGAGCTGGTTCTTTACTGTAAGTGTGGAGATTATATGAATATATGACCACAGGAGCTGGTTCTTTACTGTAAGAGTGGAGATTATATG
Organism: Ranitomeya variabilis; assembly: GCF_051348905.1. NCBI lineage: Eukaryota > Metazoa > Chordata > Amphibia > Anura > Dendrobatidae > Ranitomeya > Ranitomeya variabilis. The sequence goes on from NC_135233.1 coordinate 225,119,252, forward strand.
AATATATGACCTCAGAAGCTGATTCTTTACTGTAAGAGCAGAGATTATATGAACAGCCAAGCTCACGAGCTGGTCACAGTTGGCACCATCAATGGTACATGAATACTAATATACATGTATAAAATTCTTGTTCTGAATGTTGGTACGGTCGCTCAACACTCGGGATCAGGAGGGAAAAACTTGTTCTTTAGGACAGGCGGTTCATGCATTATGGTCGCACCTACACTCCTTCCCTTTATCTCTCCTATCCTTCTGTATACATATTTCTATTAACAAACAACAATTAACAATTAACAATTAACTACAACTACTTTACCCTCCATCATGTAATAACACCTGAATGTGACTGCTACTTTTCCATCAATCAGAGCGACTGTACTATACGCCACATTCTCCATCTGCCAATATAAAGGACGATTTTCCGGATGTACTTGCCAGTTGTTTTCACCCCTTAACAGCCACATTTGCAAAAGTGTTATACTAAAAATACACCTTAAGTTCGAATGCTGTCACCGCCTCCCCTCCCCCGCTGATAAACATACTGCACTATAACTCACCCGTACCCCATTCCCTTTACAAACCCACTACTTGACATGAAAGTATATTTCTCGCCTTTCTGCCATCAGTTCAGAAAGTTTAGTTTCCATAACAACCAATCTCAACTTGGACTCCATTTGTAGGAATATATATATATTATATTATACGTATATACAGCCGTGTTACTTTTACTGGAAAATTGATAAAAAGCACAAATTAGAATGTCACAGTCCTGTGACAAATATAAAGTCCTAGGGACCTCGGGGAGTAAATGAACTGGGTTTAATGAGATAATGGGAGTTGTACTCCACTTCATATGTAGAATATCATATCTGTGAACAATTTTCACCATACAAACTGCATACCTTAATAAATAGATATTTTAGACCTAATAAAACAGGTGTACTTACTATGAAAATCCATGTAAGAATGACTGCATAATCTTGATATTAAAATTATCATTTTATGAGCCCGGCGGTGCAGCTAAGAGAGCGCACAAGTCCAATGTCAAATCCACCCAGTTTGATTGACAGCTGCAGCTTGTACTGAGCAGTGTGACAACTCAGCAGGGAGGAGGGGCACTTAGGAGCTGTCAATCAGACTGGAAAGGCACAGATTCAGCAGCAGCAGGGAGGAGGGACAATGAGGAACTGTCAGTCAGGCTAGGTGGGGGGAAATAAAAGCTGAATCTTTCAATATTATACAGCCATTCTAACAGATTTTCAAAGTGAAAACACCAGTCTCATCCAATCTAAGAACTATTTAATAATGTATACGATTAGTATTGTCGAATCTGGTAACAGACCCGCTTTAAATAGCAATTTCTTAATTTAAAGTAATGTTATCATAGTCATATAGTAACATCCCTTTAATCCAATGGATTAAAGGGATTTTTACCACATGAATTACTTTAATTATAGGATGTTGGATTAAAGGATTAAAGGAATGTCTGCTGGATGCAGTCCTGATTTTGTTTTTTTTGCAGAGTGATAGACAGGCTTACATTAGGGTCGGCAATTGCTACTCCATAGATAATGAGAACTTTTTTGTTGGGAGTTTTTAATACTCAATTAGGAAACAGTCAATGAGGTGGGGATGCAATCCTCTACTAGATGGAGTAGAAAGCAAATAAATGTAAAATATTGCTATGGAGGACCAAACACATCATTAAGTAGACAGCCAATAGATTTTCAAGCCGTCTATGCAATACCTCAATTCTCCTGCGGGGTTGCTGTTGGGGAACTCCACACTTTTCCTAGGCTGTATAAGAAACTGTATCTGATTGCTGGAGACAACCTGCCATTAGCTCATCACTATTGGACCAGTCTGACAAAAGATTAACAACATTAAGCAGAATTAGGCCACAATAAGATATAGGATATGGCTACAACACATGATAGGATGCAATAAATAATATTGTAGGGAATTTCATTGTCACGGGTTTTTTTTCAGCAAATTTTTTTTTTTACATATCACATATTAACATTTTTTTCAGGAAACATCAAATGAACATTAGCAACAAATAACAGACTGACCTTATGAAACATCTAATGAGCGTGTGCAAAAGTCATTGCGAAAGGAGGTGAGCTGCGACATCACCTATTGTGATCAGTGGATCCTGTGTTATCAGCTGTGTACACAGGTGATTGTAATAATGACTCTGCTGATAAAGAAACTGTCTGAAAAGACAGGAACTAAATCTTAAAAGCCCCAGTGGCCAGTGTGATAATAGCAAGATTAATAATTTTATAATAAATATCAAGATATGAAAAAAAAAATTGTCAACAATCTTTTAAAAAAATAAATTTAACAAGAAAACCCAACTTAAGCAATAAGTCATTTTGTGATGACACAATCCCTTTAAGGACACTCCTGCCACTTCCTCATTGACTGGTATTGAGCGGAAGCTTTTATCTTTGTCCTCCTGTATTCTACTTCTATTACAGATCAATGTAGTTTTCAGGTCAGTCACTTAAGTCAGCTATTGTTAAAGGGAAACTCACGAGAAAATAGGAGTCCCCACTGTAATTAATTACTCAAGAGGAATCCTTCAGACTTGGTTGGCTCCTCAATCACTGGGACCCCATGCTTAGGTTAGGGCTTTTGGTGCATTTGGGGCACCTAAAAGTGTTATAAGTAGTACATTGTTGGTGCGGGTGCTTGTTACAATTTTTTCATTGGAGACCAGGAGCTTTGGAGACCAAACCTTTTAGTTACTACTTCTTGGGGACCCTTATCCTTTCTAAACTGAGCCTATTCTATTTCCAAATGGAGAAAGCTCCACCTGACCCCAACAAGTCTCACAGTATTATTTGTAATATGTCTATGTTGCACAAGAATCTCCACGGAATGGAGAGAGGAGAAGGTATTTATATCCAGCCTATATTACTGGGAGATACACACAGCTCACATCCAGCCTATGTTACTGAAAGAGATACACAGAGCTCACATCCAACCTATATTATTGGAAGAGAGACACAGAGCTCAAAACCAGCCTATATTTCAGGGAGAGACACACAGAGCTCACATCCAACCTATCTTATTGGAAGAGAGACACAGAGCTCACATCCAGCCTATATTACAGGTAGAGACACTCAAAGCTCGCTTACATCCAGCCTATATTACAGGCAGAGACACTCAAAGCTCACATCCAGCATATATTACAGGGAGAGACAAACAAAACTCACATCCAGTCTATATTACATGGAAAGACACACAAAGCTCACATCCAGCCTATATTACTGTGAGAGATGCATAGACCTCATATCCCAGCTATATTACTGTGAGAGGCACACAGAGTTCACATCCAGCCTATATTACTGTGAGAGATGCCCAGAGCTCACATCTTACTGGGAGAGACACACAGACCTCACATCCAGCCTATATCACTGGAAGATAAATAACAAAAGACTGACTGGCACATCCAAACTAGTGTGAATAGGCGCATACTAAAGGTACCGTCACACTAAGCAACGTCGCCAGCGATCTGTGACGTTGCAGCGTCCTAGGGAGCGATATCGCTGTATTTGACACGCAGCAGCGATCAGAATCCCGCTGTGAAATTGCTGGTCGCTGCTAGAAGGTCTGCACATTATTTGGTCGCTAGGTCGCCGTGTATCGCTGTGTTTGACAAGCAAAAGCAACCATACCAGCGATATTTTACACTGGTAACCAGGGTAAACATCGGGTTACTAAGCGCAGGGCCGCGCTTAGTAACCCGATGTTTACCCTGGTTACCAGCGTAAAATGTAAAAAAACAAACAGTACATGCTCACCTGCGCGTCCCCCAGCCTCTGCTTCCTGACTCTTACTGATCGCCGGCCCTAAACTGAAAGTGAAAGCACAGCGGTGACGTCACCGCTGTGCTGTTAGGGCCGGAGCTCAGTCAGTGTCAGGAAGCAGAGGCTGGGGGACGCGCTGGTGAGTATGTACTGTTTGTTTTTTTAACTTTTACGCTGGTAACCAGGGTAAACATCGGGTTACTAAGCGCGGCCCTGCGCTTAGCAACCCGATGTTTACCCTGGTTACCCGGGGGCCTCGGCATCGTTGGTCGCTGGAGAGCGGTCTGTGTGACAGCTCTCCAGCGACCAAACAGCGACGCTGCAGCGATCGGCATCGCTGTCGCTATCGCTGCAGCGTCGCTTAGTGTGACGGTACCTTTAGAGCCGCTACCTCCATATACAATATACAAAAAAAGCTGCACTCTATCGTGCTAAAGCATGTCAATGTGTAATATACTGTATGAAACATGAATAGCAATATGGCTTCTGAATTTTAGGGAAAAAAAATGAGACGCTTTGCACACAATTTGGCCAATTCATGCCTGCCCAGCAACCAATGTCAAGGTCGTCTCAAAAACTGATGGATCCTTACGTATCAATGTGAATACCTCTCTAAGGGTATGTGTCCACGTTCAGGAAACGCTGTGCTTTTGACGCAGCGCTGAGCCGCAGCGTCAAAAACGCAGCGTCCAGATGTTACAGCATAGTGGAGGGGATTTAATGAAATCCCGTCTCCACTGTGCATTAAAAAACGCATGCGTTTTTCCCGCAAAAACGCACATGCGGTGCGTTTTTTCAGAACGCAGCATGTTGCTACAATGAGCAAAACACGCAGGAACACTGCAGGTGACCTGCCAGTGACCTCAGGTGCATTTTTGGTCAGGATTTTACCTGCATAAAATCCTGACCAAAGCCTGAAGCAATCCTGAACGTGGACACATACCCTTAGGCTGATGTCTGAATTCCTTATGTGCAAAGCGCCTGATTTTTTTCCTAATATGTACATAGAGTGCAACTTTTATTGTATATTGTACATGGAGGTGGCTGTTCCTAGTTTCCACCTATTCACACTGGTTTGGATGTGCCAGTCAGTCTTTTGTTATTTCTATGTTCGCTCTGTGACTGTGGCTCCTCTTCATACCTACCTATAAATGCAGGCTTTACTGAGAGAGGTGTCCACATTCACCCAGGAATTCAGACATCAGCCTAAGGGTCCCTTTCCACTTGCGAGATAAAAAACGGTCCGTAATCTGGACCGAAAAAACGGATGGAACGTATGCGATTGTCATGCGAGTGTCATGCGAGTGTTATGCGAGTGCCATGCGATTTTTTAATCGCACCATCCGTATGACATCAGTATGACATCCGTATTGCTGTCCGATTTTTACGCACCAGTGTCCTTTGAAAAGCCGGCAATTCAGCGCTGTGTACAGTAAAATCACACTGACAGGTTAGAATCGAGTAGATATATGCACATAGAATGTGTATATATACATATATACATGTCAGTGAGACACCTATATATGTATATTTATATTTAATGCAGCGCTAGATAGCATAAAAGCCTCTAATTCAATTGCCGGCTTTTTCCTTCTCCTTCACAAACCCGACAGGATATGAGACATGGTTTACATACAGTAAACCTTCTCATATCCCCATTTTTTTTGCATATTCCACACTACTAATGTTAGTAGTGTGTATGTGCAAAATTTGGCCGCTGTAGCTGCTAAAATAAAGGGTTAAATGGCGGAAAAAATTGGCGTGGGCTCCCGCGCAATTTTCTCCGCCAGAGTGGTAAAGCCAGTGACTGAGGGCAGATATTAATAGCCAGGAGAGGGTCCATGGTTATTGGCCCCCCCGTGGCTAAAAACATCTGCCCCCAGCCACCCCAGAAAAGGCACATCTGGAAGATTCGCCTATTCTGGCACTTGGCCACTCTCTTCCCACTCCCTGTAGCGGTGGGATATGGGGTAATGAAGGGTTAATGCCACCTTGCTATTGGAAGGTGACATTAAGCCAGATTAATAATGGAGAGGCGTCAATTATTACACCTATCCATTATTAATCCAATTGTTGGAAAGGGTTAAAAAACACACACACACATGATTAAAAAGTATTTTAATGAAATAAACACAGCGGTTGTTTTAATAATTTATTGCTCTCTCATTCCATTTTCATACCCTCGCTTGGCAAAACAATAAACACACAAGATACATACCTTCTGATGTACTGTCAGGTCCAACGATGTAATCCATCTGAAGGGGTTAACTAATATTACAGGCAGAGCTGCGATAATCCACTCGCTCGTACCTGTAATCCCCGGGTGCTGAAAGGAAAGCAGTGATCTATACTTACATTCAATCGCGGTGATGCGCCCCCTGGTGGATGTCCTCATATGACCTGGAGCGTGGGAAAAAGTTCCCAGGCTGCAGTTCATGAGAACATCCAGCAGGGGCGCATCACCGCGACTGAATGTAAGTACAGATCACTGCTTTCCTTTCAGCACCCGGGGATTACAGACACGAGCGAGTGGATTATCGCAGCTCTGCCTGTAATATTAGTTAACCCCTTCAGATGGATTACTTCGTGGGACGTGACAGTTCATCAGAGAGGGTATGTATCTTGTGTGTTTATTGTTTTGCCAAGCGAGGGTATGAAAATGGAATGAGAGAGCAATAAATTATTACAACAACCGCTGTGTTTATTTCATTAAAATACTTTTTAATCATGTGTGTGTGTGTTTTTTAACCCTTTCCAACAATTGGATTAATAATGGATAGGTGTAATAATTGACGCCTCTCCATTATTAATCTGGCTTAATGTCACCTTCCAATAGCAAGGTGGCATTAACCCTTCATTACCCCATATCCCACCGCTACAGGGAGTGGGAAGAGAGTGGCCAAGTGCCAGAATAGGCGCATCTTCCAGATGTGCCTTTTCTGGGGTGGCTGGGGGCAGATGTTTTTAGCCACGGGGGGGCCAATAACCATGGACCCTCTCCTGGCTATTAATATCTGCCCTCAGTCACTGGCTTTACCGCTCTGGCGGAGAAAATTGCGCGGGAGCCCACGCCAAGTTTTTCCGCAATTTAACCCTTTAATTTAGTAGCTAGATCCCCCAAATTGTGCACACAGACACTTGTTACATTAGTGAAGAGGAATATGTAATAAAAAAAGGGATATGAGATGGTTTACTGTATGTAAACCATGTCTGATATCATGTCGGGTTTGTGAAGGAGAAGGAAAAAGCCGGCAATTGAATTAGAGGCTTTTAAGCTATCTAGCGCTGCATTAAATATAAATATACATATATAGGTGTCTCACTGACATATATATATGTATATATACCTATTCTATGTGTATATATCTTCTCTATTCTAACCTGTCAGTGTGATTTTACTGTACACCGCACTGAATTGCCGGCTTTTCAAAGGACACCGGTGCGTAATAATCGGACAGAACTCGCATGTTGCGAGTGCTGTGCGATTTTTTTCTCGCACCCATTGACTTGCATTGGCGAGTCTCGTCCGAGAATCGCAGCAATACGCAGCATGCTGCGATTTTTTTCTCAGCCGATCCAGTTTTTTCTCAGTCCGATTTCGGCTGAGAAAAAAATCGCAAATGAAAAGACACCTATTAAATAACGTTGGTCAGAGTGCAATCCGATTTTTTATCGGATTGCACGCATCCGTTTTCCTCGCAAGTGGAAAGGGACCCTTAGAGAGGTATTCACAATGATACCTAGGGACCCATCAGTTTTTGAGACCACTTTGAGGTTGGTTGATGGTCAGGCATAATTTGGCCAAATTGTGTGCAAAGTGTCTCATTTTTTCCTAATATTCAGAAGCAGTATCACTATTCATAGTTCATATATTTCACATTGACATGCTTTAGCACGATAGAGTGCAACTTTTATTTTTTATATATTACTGGGAGAGACACGCAAACCTAACATCCAACCTATATTACTGGGAGAGATAGTCAGAGCACACATCCATCCTTTGTTACGGAGAAAAAAAATACAGTGCTCAAATATTACTGGGCGAAATGTACAGAGCTCACACCTAGCCTATATTATAGGGAGAGAGACAGAGCTCACATCCAGCCTATATTACTGGGAGAGACTCACAGATCTTACATCCAGTTGGGGCAGACACACAGAGTTCACATCCAGCCCAAATTACTGGGAAAGACACAAAGAGCTTACATCCAGCTTATATTATAATGAGAGATGCACAGAGCTCACATCCAGCCTATATTACTGGTAGAGTTACTCTCACAAGAGAAAAAAAAGAAAATTGGATCAGGCTGCAAACTGCCTATCATGGGGCCTGAGAATAAATGAAAGAATGAAGATTGCCAACTGAAACATACTGCAATTTTATTAACGAAAGGTATCCACTAAAATGTGTAAAAAAAAAAATAATTCCATATGACCATTGACTTTAAGGCAGAATTGCGCTCACTGCTGATAAATTGACTGTAACTTTTTAAAGAAGAGTCGGCTAATCGGATGATATAAAGCTGAAATGTGGAACATTAAGGATCAGGGGTAATTGCTTCATAAAGGGATTTCTTATTGTAATTTGCTTTTTCTCTACTGTTTTTAAACTATTTAATTCTACAGCGAGAATTTACTAAGCATCAACAGAAATCCCAAAAGTGCAGTCAGGGATTATTTACTTTCAGAATACAGCGTTTGTTCAGAGTAAACCGGAGCGTTGTAGCATTCAATTCATCCTTAACACTTTAGTGGAGATGTCTGCCTCACTTCAGTGCATCCCCAGACATGAATTGCTAGAAGAGTCTTTGCTGGGAATGAATATTTGTGCAAGTACGACAGACGGAAGTCGCATAGGCTGCGGACATTACAAAAATAGTAAGGCCGAAAGAAATTTTTCGATTTAGTCTTCAATTTTTGCCAATATTCTACCTGCGACCTAAAATAAGAGGTTTTCTAATTAAAAAGAAAAAACAGTGTTTTCCGGTAGCATCATAAATAGTATTCTTAAAGGGGTTGTTGGTCTAGCTGCTCAGGTGATGGCCTGATCTAAACATGGAAGTGAGCCACGTACCGCATGGCAGCTCCTATTCAAAAACTCATAACAGCTGATCATTGGTGGGTACCTGGTGTGAGACCACCATCAATCGATATTGATGACCTATCCTTGTGACCGAACAACCCCTTTAAGACCACGGCTGGATACCAACTTTGACAACAGAGCTGCCCACATAATCATAAATTTGATGGTACTGTCTTATGATAATCACTGTCATATGTGACCTTTGAAAGTTACAGTGAGGGGTCCCCATTCTCAAGACCGGCCTTATTGTGAATTGAGAGACCCTATGAGAACAGCTAGAGCACTGATGAACTTGTCCTAGCCGTATATTACATGGTTACTTATTCATGCGAGTTGGTGCCATGTAGTACCCAAGTTGTCCTGCAGTGGCCACCGGAGGAGGTAACTTCCTCTGATTGCTTGAGGTTGAACCCATGGCAATCAGTAGATCAAGTAGATGGCTGCTTTTCGAGAAGGGTTTTTGCTTGGCTATGCTTTTGATAAGCTACTAAGCTAAATGTGTTTTTTTTTTGCTATTTTTTTTAAACTCCTTTTAGGGAATTAAACACCACTATTTGTTTGGAATCGTTAAAGAGGACCTGTCACCAGGTCAAAAGTAGAGAATCTTAACTCTTATTTTATTCCCACTGCTCGCCTGAGTATTCAATTTTTTGTTTTTCTGAAATCTGCCATGACCCGATTTTCAGGCTTAAGTAGATCCTGTTCGTGACGCCAAAAAGATGGAGCGCCCCCACGTGTAAGGACAATGGGATACTCGGTACCGGGTCTATCTCTCTCGGCTCTGGGAATGTCACGGTGGCCCGACCCGGTCCGTGGCCCTTCTGAGGGGCGTCCACTTAAAGGAGTAGTTGTTTGTACGGTGTTCGTGATGCCACCTGTGGTATTCGGTCAGGGTGACCGACGCTGCTAGGGGTCCGCTGGGGTGATGGAATGGCAGCTAGATGATATACCTTCCCACAGGTGAAGTATGTCCCCAGGGCTTCCCAGTTGTATAGGTGGTGATGATGAACGTCGTAAGGCGCAATGAATAACGAGGACACAAAGGTTGCAGTCTCTTTACCTTTTACTGAAGACTTCAGCGTCCACAGTCCAGAGCACTGTTCACAGGGCAGGCAGAGTCCGGCTGGTCCGAAGGCACATCCAGAGTTCCCTTATCCAGGTGGAAATCAGTAGCCTTCCTACTAGCGCCTGTGTGTTGTAGTACCTCCCTGCTGAGCACCACGGGATAGTCCTCACAACTTTCGTGGATGTTTCTGATGTTCTCTCTCTCTGTCCCCCAGATGATATGGAAAGGACAGCCCGTATGACGGGGTAGGCCTGGAGCTATTTTATAGGGACCCTAGAGACGCCCCTCTCCCACAATTTGCCTCCGTGTCTTCATAGGTATTAAGGTCGGGCAGCCAACTTGGAATCAACTGTCCTGCCGGTCTCTGAAGTAATGCGTAGAGCCTATTACTCCCTCGGTGTTCCGGCCACCGGCTACGCGCCTCAGAGGGAGGCTGCCGATCTTGGGACAGAATTCCTCCCGGTATTATCTCCTTGTGCTGTGACTTCGTTTCTCACTCTCCACAATATACTTCGCTTCGTGTCCTTTCTTAGGATGCTGCCGCAATAAAGTGCAGGCGCAGCTCCGTAACGTTCTATCTCGTGCTTGGCCTCTGTCAAGATCCCACCCCTGACAGGGACCCTCTGTCTGCAGCTCAGATGTTCCTCCTTTCCCCCTGTCTGCCTGACAGGTCCTCTCTGGATCTAACCCAGGCAGCTTCTGACTGACTTCCTATCCAACCCACCAGTTTTACCCGTGTGTGAGGAGTGGCCTAGTAGATAGTACCTTTGCTCCCCCTGGTGGACTGGAGTGTGAAGTGTAGTGTGTGACTGTGATACCTGGTCAGGTGAACTCCTTTACTACCATCAAACGTAACATCACTCCCCCTGGTGGAAGAGCGACATTACTGCAAAGACCAGGACTCTGGGGCGCTGCAAAAACATCAGTGAGGAAACATCAGGACTAGGAACAGGAGAGAATGGAGGAAGAAAAATTTCAGCAGACACTTGAGACAGAATTAGAGGAGAAGGAGCGAGAAAAATATCAAGAGGATGGGGTTACTTCTCATTTCTAAGAAGAAAGAATGAAAAAAATAGAGATACAACAGTAATAACATTTTTTTGTACATTAACTTTGATCTCAAGGAGACTCGAAATAACATGACCCGAATGCCAGACGGACGAAACCAGGCATGTAATCGCAAACTGCTGATAATCCCTCAAAAGACCAACAGCTGTGACAACACTTCACCAAGGACCACAGTCCCGATACCATTTAGAAACTGGCTGTACATAAACCACAGAACTTAGTAGGGGAGAATGGGAACATGTCCATCTGTGAGGCTGAAGTTCCTGGCGGGAACAGCTTTTTATCCACTGCTCTTTCTACTTGTGCCTCCCTGCCGAAGCCCACGAAAGCAATAAAGGACAAGGAGCCACTAAAAACACTAACAGTTAACATATAACTCGAGGAGTCGTTTTTACTCTAAATTCTTAACTATTTAAGCGTCCACTAACTCTCCTACAACTACAAAAAATACTATTGATTGGTTAGAAGAGTCTCCCCATTCTCCTGAAAGAAGCATCACACCCTTCCCAGGTCTGGTACTCGATTGGAAAACCATGATGGCTCTGGTGCAGAGGTTGACCATCTTGGAGCACAACACCTCTCAATTCACTCCCCCTCTGCCTTTATATTGCCAGCACACTTTTATAATGCCAGCACTCCCTTGGCTGTTTGGTGGCTTACTTGCACTCCCTCCAGAATGCCTGACTTACCCGTTACTTCAGATTGCATTGAATCCACTGACCCACAAATGTTTCTTTAAGGATGACTGGGGCTTCCCAATTCAGCCCACCTATGCAGTACCTTTAAGCCCATGCTCACTGCACTAACAGCCTGCTCCCAACATTTCGCTCTCACGGGCTGTTCCCCACAGTCTTGTCTCACAGACTGCTCCCCATAGTCCTCTCTCACAGACTGTTCCCAATGCATCCTACTCTCACAGACTGCTCCTCTTTTTCTTGTTCTCTCACATAAGTATAAACGCCGTGTGCACAGCTAGAGAGTGGTGCTAACGACTAGGTTCCCAAACCATCAAATCTATATCAACAAGAAGTCTAGCACTCAACTTAAGCATCCATTAGTGCGTTTATTTGTAGCACTTGAAACGTTTCAGTCCATATGGACTTTCATCAGTCACTTGCTATTCCTAGCATATGTAGCAGAGCTTAATACGAAAAATACTACACGGATCATGCAGAAAAAGGGGGAAGGGAAGGGAGAGGAAGCCGCCACACTGTCCCGCAGTGTAAGGAAGTATCCACTTTAGCTTATTGCCAATGCTGTTGGTGTGGGGCGGTGACCACAATAGACCATTCAGCATGCAGAGGCTGCAGGAACCTGTAAATTGAGCGAGGAACCTAGCCTTCAGACGCGGTGTCCACGATCCGTGTAGTATTTTTCGTATTAAGCTCTGCTACACTTGTTCTCTCACAGACTGCAGCCCATAGTCCTCTCTCTGACTGCTCGCCATGCACCTGTTCTTTCACAGACTGCAGGCATGGTCCTCTCTCACAGACTGCTCCCCATGTACCCTGCTCTCACAGACTGCTCCCCCTGTACCCTGCTCTCACATACTGCTCCCCATGTACCCTGCTCTCACAGACTGCTCCCCATGTACCCTGCTTTCACAGACTGCTCCCTATAGTCCTCTCTCAGTCTGCTTGCCATGCACCTGTTCTCTCACAGGCTGCAGGCAAAGGTCCTCTCTCACAGACTGCTCCCTATATACCCTACTCTTACAGACTGCTCCCCATAGTCTTCTCTCACAGACTGCTCCCCATAGTCTTGTCTCAGAGACTGCTCCCCATGCGCCCTGCTCTCACAGACTGCTCCCCATGCACCCTGCTCTTACAGACTGCTTTTATTACACTCTGCTCGCAGACTGCTCCACATTTACCCTGCTCTCACAGACTGCTCCCCATGTACCCTGCTCTCACAGACTTCCCCACGTACCCTGCTCTCACAGACTGCTCCCCACCTACCCTGCTTGCACAGACTGCTCCCCATTTACTCTGCTCTCATAGACTGCTCCCCACGTAACCTGCTTGCACAGACTGCTCCCCACATACCCTGCTCTTGTAGGGGGGCGGTGCTGTTATGGACAGTAAGGAACACACTGCCACTTTAAGAGACAGCACCCCCTTGACTGGTGTGATGGAATGTTCTGCTCCCCCCTGCAGTAGACTGTGTGAATGAACTGCCCTGTGCTGAGGGGAAGGCTTGAGCCTTTAGAGTGTATGAAAAAAGCTGCCACAGAGAACGTCTGTGCTTGTAGATATGAGAGAGGACCCACAGCCTGGGACGGAGTGGACTCTTGAAATTGGACAGGGTGGCTGTCCTGTGCTAGTTTGAGAAGCCACGAAGATACCGAGAAAGGGATTTACAGTTTCCAGGAGCACCTCCCGGACCCAGAAGCAAGGAGAAGACCACGTTTCACGGAGCTGGCAGAGAGCTGTGCGTACCACCGTACTAGACTGTTGGAGGACCCCCGGGACTGGATCTGAGTCCCCAACACCACCGTGAATTTGTTCCTGTGTTGTGCACATGTCAGGGCCTAGAGTAGGCTTCAACAGACAGAACACGGCAGCCATGTGGCCTGCTTAGAGAGGCCAGGGAGGCTATATGTAGAGTAGCATCATTCTTTGTTAATTTTTTGCATTTGCTTGTGTACGTACATTGATTCTGTAATAGTTGGAGCACCGTGCTATTTGACGGCCCAGCTAAAGAATACAACTCTTGTAAATTATCTTTTGCCATTGCATACCCGTTTGCACCTTCCTCTTCCATTTCATTCCTTGCCTTCCAATAAATTTACCCTTTGTTGTTTGCACCTCATCTTGTGTACAGTAGTCTTCCTACACCGTGGTGGTTTCCCGGCCATTGCTTCAAGTGGCACTGCGAGCAGGGTACTTCCACCAAGATGGAGGCAGCAGACAGCAACAACGGGAATGCTAATGTTATTAGGGATGCTGTGGGCATTGGTGGAACCCCTGCAAGGACACTCCCTATGGGCCCATATTTAGTGTGCTAGCAAAGTTTGACGGCAATAATATGCCACTGTCCGACTGGGTGTCCCGGCTGCAAAGCACCCTGATTTATAACATCAGCCCAGACCTTGATGTGGACATCGCTTTAACTGCCCTAGAGGGAGAAGCCCGTAGAAACGTCTGCCTACAACCAGAAATCACCCGCAGTACCCTGAAGGAGGTAGTGAGGTTCCTGGAAGAGATCTACGGCAAGACTGCTAGCGCGGGACACCTTCGAGCCAAATTTTTCTCTAGGCTGCAGCGAGAAGAAGAAATTTCTCAGTATGCAACAGCACTGCAAGAAGTGTTAGGTGCAGAGAAAGGAGTCGGATGGACTTGGCGGCATGGGATCTAAAGACCGGATACATTCTGGGACTGCACAGCACATCCTTGAGGCGAGCATTGTCAGAATGGGTCCGGGCAGATCCGGCTCTTACATTTCGGCAAATCCTGGTGGAAACAGTGGCCCAAAGTAAAGAAGAAAACTACGCGTCTGGGGTGATGCGTGCCCAGGGAGCTAATATCAGAGGGGACCCAAACCATCAGTAGGTGCTGTTCCATGTGGTGCAAGCCTTGCAGCAGTCCCTTGTCAATGTGCAAGATAAACTGACCCAGATGGAGCGAAGAGTGGGGGAACTATAGCAGTCTGACCCATCGTACTCATGCAACTATTCTTCGGCCCGACTGATAAGGGTTCAGTGGGAGCAAGCCCCCTCCCGTCAGGCATCGGAGGCACGAGGACAGGCTCGAGGTGCCCCCCAGCAAGGAGGAGGCATCCAATGCTGGGAATGTGGAGGACGGGGGCACCTTGCCAGAGACTGTTGGAATTACGCTCAAGGCGAGTGGAAGCCGCCGTTAAACTATCAACCCCCGCAGTAGTGCGGCACTCTGTGGGGAAAGCGCGAAGAGAGGCCGCTCCGTATCATAACGAACACTTGATTACTGGGTGTCCCATCCTGCGTGTTGAATTCGAGGGTGTTCTAGTGGATTGCTTGATAGATACCGGGTCACAAGTGACAACGATGCCAGAAATGTGTCTGTGGGACACAGAAGAGTGTTCCATCTTATCAGACAGTACAGGGTCTGTTGTGAATTTGCTTTTTGCTCCCTCTAGTGGTTACTAGTTTTTTTGACTCTGGTTTTTCTGTCATTCCTTTTATCCGCACCTGGGTCGTTAGTTAGGGGTGTTGCTATATAAGCTCCCTGGACCTTCAGTTCAATGCCTGGCAACGTAGTTATCAGAGCTAGTCTGCTGTGCTCTTGTCTACTGATCCTGGTTCCAGTTATATCAGCTAAGTCTGCCTTTTGCTTTTTGCTATTTGTTTTGGTTTTGTATTTTTGTCCAGCTTGTTCCAAATCTGTATCCTGACCTTTGCTGTAAGCTCTAGGGGGCTGGTGTTCTCCCCCCGGACCGTTAGACGGTTCGGGGGTTCTTGAATTTCCAGTGTGGATTTTGATAGGGTTTTTGTTGACCATATAAGTTACCTTTCTTTATTCTGCTATCAGTAAGCGGGCCTCTCTGTGCTAAACCTGGTTCATTTCTGTGTTTGTCATTTCCTCTTACCTCACCGTCATTATTTGTGGGGGGCTTCTATCCAGCTTTGGGGTCCCCTTCTCTGGAGGCAAGAAAGGTCTTTGTTTTCCTCTACTAGGGGTAGCTAGATTCTCCGGCTGGCGCGTGTCATCTAGAATCAACGTAGGAATGATCCCCGGCTACTTCTAGTGTTGGCTGTCATGATCTCAATGGCAAGAGATCATAGCATCAGCATATATAGGAACTAGCTCTTGGAAGATGGAAACTGAGCTGACCATGAACTAAACCTAACGCACAACTAGCAGTGGCCGGGTAGCATGCCTACGTTGATTCTAGATGCCCAGCACCAGCCGGAGGACTAAATAAAGCTAGCAGAGGAAAATATTAGTCCTAGCTCACCTCTAGAGAAATACCCCGAAAGGAGACAGAGGCCCCCCACATGTATTGGCGGTGAATCAAGATGAAATAACAAACGTAGTATGAAAATAGGTTTAGCAAATTTGAGGTCCACTTACTACATAGCAGAAGACAGAAAGGACACTTTCATAGTCAGCTGAAAACCCTATCAAAACACCATCCAGAAATTACTTTAAAACTCTGGCATTAACTCATAACACCAGAGTGGCAATTCCTGTTCACAAGAGCTTTCCAGACACAGTAACGAAACTACAGCTGTGAACTGGAACAAAAATGCAAAAACAAACATGGACAAGAGTCCAACTTATCTAGTAGTTGTCTAGGAGCAGGAACAAGCACAGAGAGGCTTCTGATAACATTGTTGACCGGCAAGCAACTAACAGAGCAGCAAGGTTATATAGCGACTCCCACATCTTGATGGGAACAGGTGAACAGAGAAGATGAAGACACCAGTAGCCACCGGGGGAGCCCAGAATCCAAATTCACAACAGTTGGCGTTAGGAGTAGATATATGGTCAACCCAGTTACCACTGCCCTATGAGCTGGATTTTTGTATTCTGCAGACTTCCACGTTCCTCTGAGACCCTCGCCATTGGGGTCATAACAGTTTGCCAGGCCAATATTAAATGTTTAATGCATTGCAGAAGAGGGATTATAAGAAAGAAGATTCTGAGTTTTTTTTTTTCCTTCTTCCCCTTTACCTCAGAGTGGCTATGCTTGCTGCAGACATGAATGTCCAGACCTTGATTACAAGTGTGGACCAGCTGGCTACTCGTGTGCAGGGCATACAAGACTATGTTATCAGAAATCCTAGGTCAGAACCTAAAATACCGATTCCTGAACTGTTTTCCGGAGACAGGTTTAAGTTTAGGAATTTCATGAATAATTGTAAATTGTTTTTGTCCCTGACCCTGTTCATCTGGAGATTCTGCTCAGCAAGTAAAAATTGTTATTTCGTTCTTACGGGGCGACCCTCAGGATTGGGCTTTTTCGCTGGCGTCAGGAGATCCGGCATTGGCTGATCTTGATGCGTTTTTTCTGGCGCTCGGTTTACTTTATGAGGAACCCAATCTTGAGATTCAGGCAGAAAAGGCCTTGCTGGCTATGTCTCAGGGGCAGGACGAGGCTGAAGTGTATTGCCAAAAATTTCGGAAATGGTCCGTGCTGACACATTGGAATGAGTGTGCACTGGCCGCTAATTTTAGAAATGGCCTTTCTGAAGCCATTAAGAATGTTATGGTGGGTTTTCCCATTCCCACAGGTCTGAATGATACTATGGCACTGGCTATTCAAATTGACCGGCGGTTGCGGGAGCGCAAAACCGCAAATTCCCTCATGGTGTTGTCTGAACAGACACCTAATTCGGTGCAATGTGATAGAAAAACCGCAAATTCCCTCATGGTGTTGTCTGAACAGACACCTGATTTAATGCAATGTGATAGAATCCTGACTAGAAATGAGCGGAAAATTCATAGACGCCGGAATGGCTTGTGCTACTACTGTGGTGATTCTACACATGTTATCTCAGCATGCTCTAAACGTATAGCTAAGGTGGTTAGTCCTGTCACCGTTGGTAATTTGCAACCTAAATTTATTCTGTCTGTAACTTTGATTTGCTCACTGTCATCTTATCCTGTCATGGCGTTTGTAGATTCAGGTGCTGCCCTGAGTCTCATGGATCTCTCATTTGCTAAGCGCTGTGGTTTTACTCTTGAACCATTGGAAAATCCTATTCCTCTTAGGGGTATTGATGCTACACCATTGGCAGCAAATAAACCGCAGTATTGGACACAGGTTACCATGTGCATGACTCCTGAACACCGCGAGGTGATACGTTTCCTGGTTTTACATAAAATGCATGATTTGGTTGTTTTAGGGCTGCCATGGTTACAGACCCATAATCCAGTCCTGGACTGGAAGGCTATGTCAGTCTCAAGTTGGGGCTGTCGTGGTATTCATGGGGATTCCCTGCCTGTGTCTATTGCTTCTTCTACGCCTTCGGAAGTTCCGGAGTATTTGTCTGATTATCAGGATGTCTTCAGTGAGTCTGAGTCCAGTGCACTGCCTCCTCATAGGGACTGTGACTGTGCTATAGATTTGATCCCAGGCAGTAAATTTCCTAAGGGAAGACTGTTTAATCTGTCGGTACCTGAACATACCGCTATGCGTTCATATATCAAGGAGTCTCTGGAGAAAGGACATATTCGTCCATCTTCTTCCCCTCTTGGTGCGGGATTCTTTTTTGTGGCAAAAAAGGACGGATCTTTGAGACCTTGTATTGATTATCGGCTTTTAAATAAGATCACTGTCAAATTTCAGTATCCTTTACCGCTGTTGTCTGACTTGTTTGCCCGGATTAAGGGTGCCAAGTGGTTCACCAAGATAGACCTTCGTGGTGCGTACAACCTTGTGCGCATTAAGCAAGGTGATGAATGGAAAACCGCATTCAATACGCCCGAAGGTCATTTTGAGTACTTGGTGATGCCTTTTGGGCTCTCCAATGCGCCTTCAGTTTTTCAGTCCTTTATGCATGACATTTTCCGGAAGTATCTGGATAAATTTTTGATTGTTTATCTGGATGATATTTTGTTTTTTTCTGATAATTGGGATTCGCATGTGGAGCAGGTCAGGTTGGTCTTTAAAATTTTGCGTGAAAATTCTTTGTTTGTCAAGGGCTCAAAGTGTCTCTTTGGTGTACAGAAGGTTCCCTTTTTGGGGTTCATTTTTTCCCCTTCTGCTGTGGAGATGGACCCAGTCAAGGTCCGAGCTATTCTTGATTGGACTCAGCCCTCGTCAGTTAAGAGTCTTCAGAAGTTCTTGGGCTTCGCTAACTTCTACCGTCGTTTTATCGCTAATTTTTCTAGCATTGTGAAACCTTTGACGGATATGACCAAGAAGGGCTCCGATGTAGCTAACTGGGCTCCTGCTGCCGTGGAGGCTTTCCAGGAGTTGAAACGCCGGTTTACTTCGGCGCCTGTTTTGTGCCAGCCTGACGTCTCACTTCCCTTTCAGGTTGAGGTGGATGCTTCGGAGATTGGGGCAGGGGCCGTTTTGTCGCAGAGAGGCCCTGGTTGCTCTGTTATGAAACCTTGTGCCTTTTTCTCTAGGAAGTTTTCGCCTGCCGAGCGAAATTATGATGTGGGCAATCGGGAGTTGTTGGCCATGAAATGGGCATTTGAGGAGTGGCGTCATTGGCTCGAGGGTGCTAAGCATCGTGTGGTGGTCTTGACTGATCACAAAAATCTGATGTATCTCGAGTCTGCTAAACGCCTTAATCCGAGACAGGCCCGCTGGTCATTGTTTTTCTCCCGCTTTGATTTTGTTGTCTCGTATTTACCAGGTTCAAAGAATGTGAAGGCCGATGCTCTTTCTAGGAGCTTTGTGCCTGATGCTCCTGGAGTCGCTGATCCTGTTGGTATTCTTAAAGATGGAGTTATCTTGTCAGCTATTTCTCCGGATCTGCGACGTGTGTTGCAGAGATTTCAGGCTGATAGGCCTGAGTCTTGTCCACCTGACAGACTGTTTGTCCCGGATAAGTGGACCAGCAGAGTCATTTCCGAGGTTCATTCCTCGGTGTTGGCAGGTCACCCGGGAATTTTTGGCACCAGAGATCTGGTGGCCAGGTCCTTTTGGTGGCCTTCCTTGTCAAGGGATGTGCGGTCATTTGTGCAGTCCTGTGGGACTTGTGCTCGAGCTAAGCCTTGCTGTTCTCGTGCCAGCGGTTTGCTCTTGCCCTTGCCTGTCCCGAAGAGACCTTGGACACATATCTCCATGGATTTCATTTCTGATCTTCCGCTATCTCAGGGCATGTCCGTTATCTGGGTGATATGTGATCGCTTCTCCAAGATGGTCCATTTGGTTCCTTTGCCTAAGCTGCCTTCCTCTTCCGATCTGGTTCCTGTGTTTTTCCAGAACGTGGTTCGTTTGCACGGCATCCCTGAGAATATTGTGTCAGACAGAGGATCCCAGTTCGTTTCTAGGTTCTGGCGATCCTTTTGTAGTAGGATGGGCATTGATTTGTCGTTTTCGTCTGCTTTCCATCCTCAGACTAATGGACAGACGGAGCGAACCAATCAGACTTTGGAGGCTTATTTGAGGTGTTTTGTCTCTGCTGATCAGGACGATTGGGTGACATTCTTGCCGTTGGCTGAGTTTGCCCTTAATAATCGGGCTAGTTCCGCCACCTTGGTTTCGCCTTTTTTCTGCAACTCTGGTTTCCATCCTCGCTTTTCTTCGGGTCATGTGGAGCCTTCTGACTGTCCTGGGGTGGATTCTGTGGTGGATAGGTTGCAGCAGATCTGGAATCATGTGGTGGACAACTTGAAGTTGTCACAGGAGAAGGCTCAGCGCTTTGCCAACCGCCGCCGCGGTGTGGGTCCCCGACTACGCGTTGGGGATTTGGTATGGCTTTCTTCCCGCTTTGTTCCTATGAAGGTCTCCTCTCCCAAATTTAAACCTCGTTTTATTGGGCCTTACAAGATATTGGAAATCCTTAATCCTGTATCTTTTCGTCTGGATCTTCCTGTGTCGTTTGCTATTCACAATGTATTTCATAGGTCCTTGTTGCGGCGGTACATTGTGCCTGTAGTTCCTTCTGCTGAGCCTCCTGCTCCGGTGTTGGTTGAGGGCGAGTTGGAGTACGTGGTGGAGAAGATCTTGGATTCTCGCCTCTCCAGGCGGAGGCTTCAGTACCTGGTCAAGTGGAAGGGCTATGGTCAGGAGGATAATTCCTGGGTGGTCGCCTCTGATGTTCATGCGGCCGATTTAGTTCGTGCCTTTCATGCCGCTCATCCTGATCGCCCTGGTGGTCGTGGTGAGGGTTCGGTGACCCCTCACTAAGGGGGGGGTACTGTTGTGAATTTGCTTTTTGCTCCCTCTAGTGGTTACTAGTTTTTTTGACTCTGGTTTTTCTGTCATTCCTTTTATCCGCACCTGGGTCGTTAGTTAGGGGTGTTGCTATATAAGCTCCCTGGACCTTCAGTTCAATGCCTGGCAACGTAGTTATCAGAGCTAGTCTGCTGTGCTCTTGTCTACTGATCCTGGTTCCAGTTATATCAGCTAAGTCTGCCTTTTGCTTTTTGCTATTTGTTTTGGTTTTGTATTTTTGTCCAGCTTGTTCCAAATCTGTATCCTGACCTTTGCTGTAAGCTCTAGGGGGCTGGTGTTCTCCCCCCGGACCGTTAGACGGTTCGGGGGTTCTTGAATTTCCAGTGTGGATTTTGATAGGGTTTTTGTTGACCATATAAGTTACCTTTCTTTATTCTGCTATCAGTAAGCGGGCCTCTCTGTGCTAAACCTGGTTCATTTCTGTGTTTGTCATTTCCTCTTACCTCACCGTCATTATTTGTGGGGGGCTTCTATCCAGCTTTGGGGTCCCCTTCTCTGGAGGCAAGAAAGGTCTTTGTTTTCCTTTACTAGGGGTAGCTAGATTCTCCGGCTGGCGCGTGTCATCTAGAATCAACGTAGGAATGATCCCCGGCTACTTCTAGTGTTGGCGTTAGGAGTAGATATATGGTCAACCCAGTTACCACTGCCCTATGAGCTGGATTTTTGTATTCTGCAGACTTCCACGTTCCTCTGAGACCCTCGCCATTGGGGTCATAACAAGGGTCATCAGGGCTCCTGGTAAAGAGTCTGTAAACCTGCCTACCGAGCGAGAAACTATATTACACCTTCCAGTGGGGACTTATCGCAACCTCGATGGGTTGGAAGTGATTGTACAGCCTGTGGTAGGTGGAGGAGTGGACCAAGAAGTCATGATAGCTCATACGATAGCTGTGGTCCAGCGAGGACATGTCCCCATAAGAGCTTTGAATGTGGGCCCCGGGGAGGTCACCTTGCCATGAGGGACAGATCTGGCCCTGGTGTACCTACATAAGGGTGAGGTGGTGAGTCAGAAGGAGATGTCTTTATCGCCGATAGAAGGTGCAGGGTGGACCATAGCAGTTGCTGCGGGAGCCGAAGAGACGCCATCTCTGGAGTGGAGTGGACGGGTCATCCTTGATCAAATGGAAGTGGATGTGAAGGCTCTGGGCCCTGAGCGTGTGCAAGTGATAGAAGCTATGCTGTGGGAAAATCAGGCTGCATTAGCCAGTCGCACTGAGGATTTCGGCTGTACTGAAGCCATCACGCATGAGATACCGACCGGGGAAGATCGTCCAATTCGAGAATGATACTGGCAGATCCCGCCCCAGATGTACCAAGAGGTGAAGACATTACTGAGGCAGATGCTGGATTCAGGAGTAGTGCAGAGTGGACAGAGCCCTTGGGCAGCTCCGGTGGTGCTCGTCAAGAAAAAGGATGGGACCATCCGGTTCTGTGTAGATTACAGGAAACTCAATGCCTGCACTGTTCGAGATTCGTATCAGTTACCCCACATCGAGGAATCCTTGACAGCGTTGGGGAAAGCCAAGTACTTGTCCACCTTGGACCTAGCAAGCGGATACTGGCAAGTAGCCGTGGCAGAGAAAGACAAAGAAAAAAAAAACACTTTCAGCCTCCCTATGGGGCTGTTTGAGTTTAACCGGATGCCCTTCGGGCTCTCCAATGCTCCGGGCTCGTTTCAACGACTGATTGAAAAGTGTTTGGGAGACTTAAATTTTGAGGCTACCCTGATCTATCTGGATTACATCATTGTGTTTTCGGCCTCATTCGAAGAACACCTCGCCCGGCTTGGACAGGTACTCGGAAGACTGTGGGCTCATAACCTGAAGGTGAAGCCAAAGAAGTGCCACCTCTTCAAGAGAGAGATCGAGTACCTGTGCCACATAGTGTCACAAGATAGAGTTCTACCCTCACCAGAAAAAGTGACTGCTATCCAGAAATGGCCAGTCCCTCGAACAGTGAGACAACTCCAGGCTTTTTTGGGGCTCGCCAGGTACTACCACCTGTTTGTCAAAGACTTTGCAAAAGTGGCGGGTCCTCTGAATGAGCTGCTGAGGGGCACCGCCGGAGTGCCGATGACCCAGTGCATCCCTTGGGCCCAGAGACAAGATGAGGCCTTCCAGGCTATAAAGAATGCCTTTACTTCAGCCCCGATTTTAGCCTATGCAAATTTCAATCAACCGTTCCTGTTGTACACAGATGGTAGCCTTCATTGACTCGGTAGAGTACTTTCTCAGATACAGGATGGACATGAGAGAGTCATCGGGTATGCCAGCAGGTCCCTGCGAGACAGCAAAAGAAACCCCCACAATTACAGCTCCTTCCAGTTAGAGCTCCTGCCCTGGTGTGGGCCATGACAGAGAAGTTTGCCGGCTTCCTGACAGGGGGCCAAGATTCAAGTTCGAACAGACAATCCCCTGGCACACCTTGAGAATGCTAAATTGGGAGCCTTAGAACAACGGTGGGTGGCCTGCCTAGCCAGTTTGACTTTACCATCCATTAACGCTCTGCTACCAAAAACGCAAATGCTAACGGGCTGTCAAGAGTGACTGTGGAGACTCTAGTGGGGGATCTCGATGAACAACTTAAAGAGGAGGAAACCTCAGACTTTTGTAAGTTTAAGCCCCCAGTGGTTGCGGCCCAGTCAAGTAGGGAGGGCTGTGCACTACCCCGCTCCCTGGGGAGAACTAATAAGGAATGGGGACATGTTCAGGATGAAGACGAAGTGCTGAGACAGAATAAAAGGTGGGTAACTCAGAAGTGGAAGCCTGGCAAACAAGAGAGAGATGACCTGGATGCTGAAATGAAAAGTGTCTTATACCAGTGCGATAGACTGGAAGTGTGAGAATCAGTGTTATATCATAAGAGACAACAGCCAAAAGATATGGAAGTAAGGTGGCAGGTGGTCATCCCAGGAAGAATGGCTCAAGAAGTAGCTAAAGAAGCCCATGAATTTGGAGCTCACTTTGGACCCACAAAGACCTACCAATGGTTACAGAGGTAAGTGCATTGCTCCCGGTTGGAGTCTGTGGTGGAAGAGGTTTGCCGGCAATGTCGAGTATGTGACCTCATTAAGAGTACCGAACAGAGGGCAACCATCCAGACCATACAAACTAAGGAACCACAAGAAGTCTTGATGATCGACTATCTCCTCGTGGGACACTCGGCCCGGGGTCTACAGCACTGTTTAGTGATGACCGATCATTTTTCCAAGTTCGCAGTAGTCACCCCGACTAGAGATCAGACTGCGGAGATGGCGGCGCGAGCCATCTGTCAAGACTTCATCCGGATGTATGGGTGCCCAAAGCGCATCCACTTCGACCAAGATGCATGTTTCCAAGGCAAGGTGATGGAAGAATTGTATCATATGTATGGCATCGGGCGATCCCGGACCACCCCTTACCATCCTCAAGGCAACTGAGCATGTGGACGCTTCAGCCGAACCCTACTTCAAATGCTGAGAACGTTGGAGGAGGATAAGAAGACATGTTGGCCAGACTACCTGCCAGAGTTGGTCTGGACCTACAACAATCGGGTCCACTCCACCATGGGTTAAACCCCTTATCTACTGCTGTTTGGATGAGCTGGACGAGAGATCTTTGAGCTGAATTTGGAACAGCCAGAGGAGCTGATGGAGCAAACTGTCACTTCATGGGTGAAAGAGCACCAACAACGATTACAAACAATACGGCGGTTGGCAGGTCAGCAGCTGCAGGAAAAAGAACATACGGGCTGTAAACCGACTCAAGAGATACTGCTCCAACCCGGAGACCGAGCATTGGTCAGAGAGAAACGCCCCAAGGGAAAACTAAGTGAGATATGGGAAGTACAGTCATATAAAGTAATCGAATGAGTGTATGCTGACGGCCTGGTCTACAAGGTGCAGAATGAGAGTGGGGCGTCCGCCCCTAGAGTACTTCACAGAAATATGCTGCAGTCCTGACGGTCTGTTCGGCACCATTGCCGCCTGAAGGCGCTAGTCCACTTCCTGAATCTGTCATGCCTGATGGTGAAATCGATGATGAGTGGTTGACCGTCCCTGACACAGTAGGGGGTCCTCAGCTATACAGAGACGGTAATCCTATGGATGTACCACTACTGCCACGTGAGGAAAAGAACCCACTATGACTCCTGCAGCAAGTGTTCATCTGGAAGATAGTCAAGCCTAGCCTAACAGCCAAGAGCTTTGAAGATCCCAGAGGTCTACTGCAGGGGGTTCCACCAGTCTGATACGTAGAACAGTGTACTCTGTCTGTTTTTCCTACTTTGTTACCTCATCTATTGGTGCTGTTTCCACATTGCACGTTCCTTCATTACAATGTACTTTGACGCTGTGATGGCCGAGGACGATCATCATTAAGCCAGGAGGCATGTAGGGTGGTGGTGCTGTTATGGACAGTAAGGAACACACTGCCACTTTAAGAGACAGCACCCCCTTGTCTGGTGTGATGGAATGTTCTGCTCCTTCCTGCAATAGACTGTGTGAATGAACTGCCCTG
This sequence comes from Ranitomeya variabilis, assembly GCF_051348905.1. NCBI lineage: Eukaryota > Metazoa > Chordata > Amphibia > Anura > Dendrobatidae > Ranitomeya > Ranitomeya variabilis. Next base: position 225,144,623 of record NC_135233.1, read on the forward strand.
TGCTGAGGGGAGGGCTTGAGCCTTTAGAGTGTGAGAAAAAAGCTGCTGCAGAGAACGTCTGTGCTTGTAACTGTGAGAGAGGACCCACAGCCTGGGACAGAGTGGACTCGTGAAATTGGACATACTCTTCGAGTGCAGCAAGCGTGGCTGTCCTGTGCTAGTTTGAGAAGCCACGAAGATACTGAGAAAGGGGTTTACAGTTTCCCGGAGCGCCTCCTGGACCCAGAAGCAAGGGGAAGACCACGTTTCACGGAGCTGGCAGAGAGCCGTGTGCACCACCGTACTAGACTGTTGGAGGACCCCCGGGACTGGCTCTGCGTCCCCAACATCACCGTGAATTTGTTCCTGTGTTGTGCAAGTCAGGGCCTAGTGTAGGCTACAACAGACAGAACACAGCAGCCGTGTGGCCTGCTTAGAGAGGCCAGGGAGGCTATATGTAGAGTAGCATCATTCTTTGTTTATTGTTTGCATTTGCTTGTGTACGTATATTGATTCTGTAATAGTTGGAGCACCATGCTATTTGACGGCCCAGCTAAAGAATACAACTCTTGTAAATTATCTTTTGCCATTGCATACCCGTTTGCACCTTCCTCTTCCACTTCATTCCTGGCCTTCCAATAAATTTACCCTTTGTTGTTTGCACCTCATCTTGTGTACGGTAGTCTCACTGCACCATGGTGGTTCCCCGGCCATCGCTTCACTCTCACAGACTGCTCCCCATGTACTCTGCTCTCTCAGACTGCTCTTCATGTACCGTGCTCTCACAGACTGCTCACCAGGTGCCCTGCTCTCACAGACTGCTCCCCATGTGCCCTGCTCTAACAGACTGCTCCCCATGTAACCTGCTCTCACAGACTGCTCCCCACATGTCCTGCTCTCACAGACTGCTCCCCATGTAACCTGCTCTCACAGATTGCTCTCCACATGGCCTGCTCTCACAGACTGCTCCCCATGTAACCTGCTCTCACAGACTGCTCCCCATGTATCCTGCTCTCACAGACTGCTCCCCATGTAACCTGCTCTCACAGATTGCTCTCCACATGGCCTGCTCTCACAGACTGCTCCCCATGTGCCCTGCTCTCACAGACTGCTCCCCATGTAACCTGCTCTCACAGACTGCTCCCCACATGTCCTGCTCTCACAGACTGCTCCCCATGTAACCTGCTCTCACAGACTGCTCCCCATGTATCCTGCTCTCACAGACTGCTCCCCATGTAACCTGCTCTCACAGATTGCTCTCCACATGGCCTGCTCTCACAGACTGCTCCCCATGTGCCCTGCTCTCACAGACTGCTCCCCATGTAACCTGCTCTCACAGACTGCTCCCCATGTGCCCTGCTCTCACAGACTGCTCCCCATGTAACCTGCTCTCACAGACTGCTTCCCATGTAACCTGTTCTCACAGACTGCTCCCCACGTGCCCTGCTCTCACAGACTGCTCCCCACATGCCCTGCTCTCACAGACTGTTCCCCATGTGCCCTGCTCTCACAGACTGTTCCCCATGTGCCCTGCTCTCAGACTGCTCCCCACATGCCCTGCTCTCACAGACTGCTCCCCATGTGCCCTACTCTCACAGACTGCTCCCCATGTGCCCTGCTCTCACAGACTGCTCCCCACGTGCCCTGCTCTCACAGACTGCTCCCAGTGTGCCCTGCTCTCACAGACTGCTCCCCATGTGCCCTACTCTCACAGACTGCTCCCCATGTGCCCTACTCTCACAGACTGCTCCCCATGTGCCCTACTCTCACAGACTGCTCCCCATGTGCCCTACTCTCACAGACTGCTCCCCATGTACCCTGCTCTCACAGACTGCTCCCCATGTGCCCTACTCTCACAGACTGCTCCCCATGTGCCCTACTCTCACAGACTGCTCCCCATGTGCCCTACTCTCACAGACTGCTCCCCATGTGCCCTACTCTCACAGACTGCTCCCCATGTACCCTGCACTCACAGACCCCAATACGTGACACTCAGACTGCTCCCCAGCTGGACAGAGTATCCCACAGGGAGAAGGGATCCATTAAGAGAAATTATAGCTTAGGCAGAAAGAAAGGCGAAGGTGGAAACATACTGTACTGTAGCATCAACTGGACTGAAGATGCTAAGTAACCTTGAACTGTTTGTTAAAAAGCGAGCGTCCCCTGATTTGTGTGTAGATGTCCCTGGATCCGGGAGCCTGCAGACAGCAGAGGCCTGCGGGCGATACGCAAATGTTCTGTACCACACACAGCGCAAGGGAATTGGGACACTATTTGTGGGGTGCCAGGGTGTGGGAACACAGCAGTCCCTCGCCCATGAGTACCGCCCTGTGCACTTTACACATCCATACCATTATTTCTATTCTTTTACTAAGGAATTCCTTTAAAAGGAAATCATCTCCGTGATTTGCATTGATGGAGAGCGAACGATGATACATTTAGCTTTCTTGCTCGTACATAAATCAATGCTTACAGATATATAGGCCATTAGCTTTACATTTAAAAGCTCCATTAAAGGAGTCGAAGAGGTCTCAAATCCTTCACAGTCACCTTTATTACCCCAGTGGAAATTCTAAGAGCAGGAAACACACCTATTACTTAACAAAGCTGCACAGCGCAGAGTCTCTGCCCGAAATCTGCAGTTCTTCCATCTGAAGTCACGTCCGTCCATTGGTGATCAGGATGTTTCAGTGTCAATCATGGAGCTCGGTCCCTCAGGGTCATAATGAGTCCAATGATGAGAGCTCGGCCAGTAACGCAGCCGCCTATGCCCATGCATCGGCCCCCATTCATCAGCTCCAGGGAAGTTCCTGAAGTCTGGTCATTAGGCATCGTCTTGCTCTTACATTTCAAGGTGATTGGAGCCCTTTACACCAATATGATGTGACATAAAGGAATTACGGACATCCGCTAGAGCTGTATACAGCGGGACATGCTCTGCCATATATATGAAGATAACGTAAGCTTGTATACAAGGTTATATCTCACAGCTGAAGTCCCACGCAGGGACCAAGGAGTGCACAGCTGCAAAGGGCCCATCAGCCACTCCTGAAGATATGCACGCCACCAAGAATCTAACAGTAATTCCAAAAAATGATATTACTCCCTTATTGACAAAACGAGGAATAAGCTAGATGTTGGGGTCTGACGGTTGGGATCCACAGAGATCTAAAACTCTCGAAAAAAGGATGCTGCAGTCCCTCCATGAATGGAGTGGTGGTGCGCATGCTCAGCTTCCACTCCATTCACAGTGCTCAGCAATTTTCACAATGAATTCTGATGAAGTCCCAGTGGTCAGAACCCCAGCAATCAAAAATGGCCCCATAGAATGTAAGCTCCTGTACACAGTGTCCTACTCTCCTCATAGATTGTAAGCTCCTGTGCTCAGTGTCCTCTCCCCATAGATAGTAAGCTCTTGTGCTCAGTGTCCTCCTCTCCCCATAGATTGTAAGCTCTTGTGCTCAGTGTCCTCCTCTCCCCATAGATTGTAAGCTCTTGTGCTCAGTGTCCTCCTCTCCCCATAGATTGTCAGCTCTTGTGCTCAGTGTCCTCCTCTCCCCATAGATTGTAAGCTCTTGTGCTCAGTGTCCTCCTCCTCCATAGATTGTAAGCTCTTGTGCTCAGTGTCCTCCTCTCACCATAGATTGTAAGCTCCTGTGCTCAGTATCATCCTCCTCCATAGATTGTAAGCTCTTGTGCTCAGTGTCCTCCTCTCCCCATAGATTGTAAGCTCTTGTGCTCAGTGTCCTCCTCTCCTCATAGATTGTAAACTCTTGTGCTCAGTGTCCTCCTCTCCCCATAGATTGTAAGCTCTTGTACTCAGTGTCCTCCTCTCCCCATAGATTGTAAGCTCTTGTGCTCAGTGTCCTCCTCTCCCCATAGATTGTAAGCTCTTATGCTCAGTGTCCTCCTCTCCCCATAGATTGTAAGCTCCTGTGCTCAGTGTCCTCCTCTCCTCATAGATTGTAAGTGCAGCGCCCCCACTGCCGCAGGGCCGAGGGCTACCCGGTACCGGGCCTCTGAGTCTCTGTTCTGGGGTTGTCACGGTGGCTAGACCCGGTCCGTGACCCTGCTGAGGGGCGCCCAATGAAAGGTGTGCGAGATGGTGGTGATGTTGTAGTGGTGCGGTACAGGTTGCAGTAAATAACGAGGACATCAGGTTGCAGTCTCTTTACCTCTTTACTGAAGGCTTCAAGATCCTCAATCCGGAATATGGTTAACCGGGCTGCGCAAGCCTGGCCGGTCCGATGGCACATCCAGAGCTCCCTTTGCAGGTGGAAATCTGTGCCTACCTTCTAGCGCTTGTGTGTTGTAGTCCTTCCCTGCTAAGCACCACGGGATAGTCCTCACAACTGTTGTGTCTGTTTCTCGTGTTCCCTCACAACTCGATTCTGATGTTCTTCCACATCCCCCAGATCTTATGGTTAGGACGCACCCGTATGACGGGGAGGCTCGGAGCTCTTCCGGGACTCTAGCGTCGCCCCACTCCTGTTGTTACCCCCCTGTGTCTTCCTAGGTCAATTGGGTGAGACAGCCCGCCTATAACTGACTGTCCTGCCGTAGGTTTGAAGTTTGGCTTGGAGCTCTATACTTCCTCGGCGTTCCGGCCACCGGTTATGCGCCTCAATAGGATGTTGCCTCGTCTTACAGCACGACTCCTACTGGTATTCTCCTCGTTGCGTTGATCTCGTTTCTCACTCAGCACAATAAACCTCGCTTCTTGTCCTTTCTTGGGGTACCGCCGCTATATCGTGTAGGCGCGGTCCCGTAACGTTCTCTCTGTTTGCTAGGCCTCTGTCAGGATCCCACACCTGACAGGGACCCCTCCGAATTTCCCCCACAACACCCTCTGCCACAAGGTGTTGCCTGGTTCCAACCCAGTCAGCTTTCTCTCTAACTTCCTGCCTAACCCCCAGTTTTACCAGATTGTGAGGAGTGGCCTAATAAATAGAACCCTTAGCTCCCCCTGGAGGCCAGACTGTGAAATGTATTGGTGTCTGTGATACCTGGTCAGATGAACTTCTTCAGTGCCATCAGACGTACCATAGCCCCCCTTAGCGGCGGAGCAACAGTACTGCAACGACCAGGACTCTGGGGCGCTGCACTCCCCCCCCGGTTAAATCCAGTACTCCTGGACTGGGAAGAAAACAACAATACATGTCAGCAAAAAGACATACAATTTTGAAAATGCAAGTACAAGTAAACTTTTTAACAGAGCTTCCCTTTATGGGAGGTGAGGACACTTGAACGTTACAAACATGGTTAAATACTTTAAATAACATACTATAAATGCTTTTCTTACCCAACCGGGTATTCTACTAAGTGCAAAATTCTTTGAACAATAATTTAACTTTGCCTTTAAGGACGTACTCGCTGGATCCACTAAAGACCTTCTTATAACACATTATAAGGCTAATCAACTTTTATGCATTCTCCTTCTTTACATCGGCAGGACCGCCTGTCCTAACTGCTCCAGACCTACTGCCTCTCCTTTCTGTTACAGGACCGCCCCTTTCTGCCCGGGCCTACTGTCTTTCTACTACTATACACAGTATAGAACATATCATCCATCTTTCAGTTCGGATTACTGAGCCATCTCTGTATGGCTCCTAAGAGGACTCACCACTAACCCCTACGGGTTCACTTCCTGTCCTCATTTTCTAGCACATTATTAAACATTTTCTATTAAATACAACATTAAACTTCCTTTATTACTTTCTTACTGACTTGTATGCAGGACGCTATGTCTACCCCTACGGGTCTGCTGCATCTTTCTTCTAGCTTTCACCTTTACAGGACTTTATTTCAGAGCACATTACCAACATTTCTTACAATCAACTAGTTAGTTACATTTAACTTCTTCTTTCAAGACATTATTGCCATTTAACCATCCTAAGGCAACACTGTTCATAAGTGCAATATGTGAACATTCCCTTTAAGAGGGAACCAAGTCTCTATGTGGTAGTGCAACTTCTCAAGCTGCAAGTCTGTTCGCAGTAAGGACTCCGATGCTGGTTCCTAGACCAGTGTCTTCGCAAAGAGTCCTTTCTTTATGTAAAACCAGTAGAGAGCACCTTAAAGAAGGTGCAAACTATTTACAACATCAGTTTTTGAATCATTCACCGTCCATGATTCGGCAGTCTCTTGATAACTGAGGCAACAAGTAGAAAACAAACAAAAGGCAATAGGGATCCCGGGTAAACAAAGGGATCCCTTTAAGAGTTAACCCTGGACGGGTTTTAGCAAAGCAGCAGAAAAACAATGAACTATTTACAATCAATAAAGCATTCTTGCTTACTCAGTCTTCTTGCGGTGCAGGGGGTGGTCTCTGATCCGCGGCCGATGCGGTGTCAGTACCGGTGGTTGATCTCTCAGGTGCCGTCAGATCACTCAGTGTCCGGACCTGAAGGCTAACCCTGTTTGCAAGTTCGGTAGCCACAACAAGGCGGACGGTGGTGAGAGTAACAAGATCTGTCAAGCCCGGATCAGTCATGGTCGGGGCAACAGGTGACGCCCCCTCAGGCTCACAGCGTTGGACATTCCAAGCGCACCATCCTTGCGCACTCCGGTGGCGGGTGTAGATCACCTGATCCCCCTTTGCAATGGGTCACCATATTGGTTGCAGCAGGGAGTTTTCACGTTGTAACTAGTAACGAAGATGTCAGTCGGTAGTCCCGGTTCCTGTATGGAGCCCCAACCCCTCTTTGGGTGGAAGGCCAGCACAGTTCCCCGCTTTACCACGTCTCTCCTGCCGTGCGCAGACTTTCTGCATTGCGTTTTTGGCGTGTCGGGTTGTTCCGTCTCGTCTCGGTGTCTCCAATGCAAGATTAAACATTGTTTATACTGTTCCCAAGTGAGCACAGCAAGGGTGAGGCCGTCCTCCCGGGCTCCATCTGGCCCGGTCCAGGGGGTGTCCCACCGGAGGACCACCCCGTCTGGGCCCACGTCTATGGGTTCTGCCATCTTGGTCGGTAGTGGAGGTACCAGCTTCCCCATCGCGTCGGGGGTGAGGATCACTCGCTCCACCGAGAGGAAACAGTTATTGCTGGGGTGAGGAGCGGTCACGGGAGCGGGATCGGTCAGGAGAGCTGGATCGGTCGGGGGAGCAGAATCGGCCAGGGGAGTAGGGGCGTCGTCCATACCTGCGCCTGATGTGATTCCACCGATGTCGATCTGTTCCGTTGACGAGGACACTGGAATCGGCGGCAACCTGGACCGCAGCTCCTCCTCGGCGGCCTCCCGATGTGGCTCCGCTCTCCATGGTTCCGTGGTCGGGATAGGTAGGCTCAGCTCCTCCGTCGGCGGCTCCAGGGAGTTCAGATCCTTCACCGGCGGTGGACGCAAGTCCGCCTCTAATGGGTGAGGGCAAGCCGGAATCACTTCGCTGTCGCTTGGGCACTTGCTGTTCATCATCGCTGTCCGGCATTCGGCGGCAATGCATGCACCTGGCTCCGCCATTTCTCCGAGTTTGGGCTCCTTCTTCACCTCGTTCCCGCCGTTGCAAATCAGGGGGCGGTTCTCCTCTGCTGCTGGGCAAGTTGTCATCTCGCAGCAGAAGTCGGAGGGGGCGGTCGCTACTTCTGGCGCCGCTTTGGTAGTCTCCTCCCATGGCACGCCCTCCTTCTTCCTCTGCGCTCCCTGTGGTGCTGCAATGGCGGCGGGTTTTGGCGGGAACTTTTGGCGGCAAGTAGCAACACACAGTCTTTGCAATAAGTCACAGTCCAAGTATAATAAATCACAGTTCCAAGGCACACATGACCTGATTCTTCAGGCTTAAGTAGATCCTGTTCGTGACGCCAAAATTGCAGTGCCCCCACTGCCGCAGGGCCGAGGGGTACCGGGTACCGGGCCTCTGAGTCTCTGCTCTGGGGTTGTGACGGTGGCTAGACCCGGTCCGTGACCCTGCTGAGGGGCGCCCAATGAAAGGTGTGCGAGATGGTGGTGATGTTGTAGTGGTGCGGTGCAGGTTGCAGTAAATAACGAGGACACCAGGTTGCAGTCTCTTTACCTCTTTACTGAAGGCTTCAAGATCCTCAATCCGGAATATGGTTAACCGGGCTGCGCAAGCCTGGCCGGTCCGATGGCACATCCAGAGCTCCCTTTGCAGGTGGAAATCTGTGCTTACCTTCTAGCGCTTGTGTGTTGTAGTCCTTCCCTGCTAAGCACCACGGGATAGTCCTCACAACTGTTGTGTCTGTTTCTCGTGTTCCCTCACAACTCGATTCTGATGTTCTTCCACGTCCCCCAGATCTTATGGTTAGGACGCACCCGTATGACGGGGAGGCTCGGAGCTCTTCCGGGACTCTAGCGTCGCCCCACTCCTGTTGTTACCCCCCTGTATCTTCCTAGGTCAATTGGGTGAGACAGCCCGCCTATAACTGACTGTCCTGCCGTAGGTTTGAAGTTTGGCTTGGAGCTCTATACTTCCTCGGCGTTCCGGCCACCGGTTATGCGCCTCAATAGGATGTTGCCTCGTCTTACAGCACGACTCCTACTGGTATTCTCCTCGTTGCGTTGATCTCGTTTCTCACTCAGCACAATAAACCTCGCTTCTTGTCCTTTCTTGGGGTACCGCCGCTATATCGTGCAGGCGCGGTCCCGTAACGTTCTCTCTGTTTGCTAGGCCTCTGTCAGGATCCCACACCTGACAGGGACCCCTCCGAATTTCCCCCACAACACCCTCTGCCACAAGGTGTTGCCTGGTTCCAACCCAGTCAGCTATCTCTCTAACTTCCTGCCTAACCCCCAGTTTTACCAGATTGTGAGGAGTGGCCTAATAAATAGAACCCTTAGCTCCCCCTGGAGGCCAGACTGTGAAATGTATTGGTGTCTGTGATACCTGGTCAGATGAACTCCTTCAGTGCCATCAGACGTACCATAGCCCCCCTTAGCGGCGGAGCAACAGTACTGCAACGACCAGGACTCTGGGGCGCTGCATAAGCTCTTGTGCTCAGAGTCCTCCTCTACTCATAGATTGTAAGCTCTTGTGCTCAGTGTCCTCCTCCTCCATAGATTGTAAGCTCTTCTGCTCAGTGTCCTCCTCTCCCCATAGATTGTAAGCTCTTGTGCTCAGCGTCCTCCTCTCCCCATAGATTGTAAGCTCTTGTGCTCAGTGTCCTCCTCTCCTCATAGATTGTAAACTCTTGTGCTCAGTGTCCTCCTCTCCCCATAGATTGTAAGCTCTTGTGCTCAGTGTCCTCCTCTCCCCATAGATTGTAAGCTCTTGTGCTCAGTGTCCTCCTCTCCCCATAGATTGTAAGCTCTTATGCTCAGTGTCCTCCTCTCCCCATAGATTGTAAGCTCCTGTGCTCAGTGTCCTCCTCTCCCCATAGATTGTAAGCTCTTGTGCTCAGTGTCCTCCTCTACTCATAGATTGTAAGCTCTTGTGCTCAGTGTCCTCCTCCTCCATAGATTGTAAGCTCTTGTGCTCAGTGTCCTCCTCTCCCCATAGATTGTAAGCTCTTGTGCTCAGCGCCCTCCTCCATAGATTGTAAGCTCTTGTGCTCAGTGTCCTCCTCTCCTCATAGATTGTAAGCTCTTGTGCTCAGTATCCTCCTCCTCCATAGATTATAAGCTCTTGTGCTCAGTGTCCTCCTCTCCCCATAGATTGTAAGCTCTTGTGCTCAGTGTCCTCCTCTCCTCATAGATTGTAAGCTCTTGTGCTCAGTGTCCTCCTCTCATCATAGATTGTAAGCTCCTGTGCTCAGTGCCCTCTCCCCATAGATTGTAAGCTCTTGTGCTCAGTGTCCTCCTCTCCTCATAGACTGTAAGCTTTTGTGCTCAGTGTCCTCCTCTCACCATAGATTGTAAGCTCTTGTGCTCAGTGTCCTCCTCTCCCCATAGATTGTAAGCTCTTGTGCTCAGTGTCCTCCTCTCCCCATAGATTGTAAGCTCCTGTGCTCAGTGTCCTCCTCTCCTCATAGATTGTAAGCTCTTGTGCTCAGTGTCCTCCTCTCCTCATAGATTGTAAGCTATTGTGCTCAGTGTCCTCCTCCTCCATAGATTGTAAGCTCTTGTGCTCAGTGTCCTCCTCTCACCATAGATTGTAAGCTCCTGTGCTCAGTATCCTCCTCCTCCATAGATTGTAAGCTCTTATGCTCAGTGTCCTCCTCCTCCATAGATTGTAAGCTCTTGTGCTCATGCAGCGCCCCAGAGTCCTGGTCGTTGCAGTACTGTGGCTCCGCCGCTAAGGGGGGCTATGGTACGTCTGATTGCACTGAAGGAGTTCATCTGACCAGGTATCACAGACACCAATACATTTCACAGTCGGGCCTCCAGGGGGAGCTAAAGGTACTATTCATTAGGCCACTCCTCACATACTGGTAAAACTGGGGGTCAGGCAGGAAGTTAGGGAGAAAGCTGACTGGGTTGGAACCAGGCAACACCTTGTGGCAGAGGGTGTTGTGGGGGAAGATTCAGTAGGGTCCCTGTCAGGTTTGGGACCCTGACAGAGGCCTGGCAACGAGAGAGAACGTCACGGGACCGTGCCTGCTCAGCATAGCGGCGGTGCCCTAAGAAAGGATCAGAAGCGAGATATATTGTGCTGAGTGAGAAACGAGATCAAAGCAAGAAGGAGAATACCAGTAGGAGTCGTGCTGTAAGACCGAGGCAACATCCTACTGAGGCGCACAACCGGCGGCCGGAACGCCGAGGAAGTATTTCTATATATATAGCTTCAGGCAATACTTCAAACCAACGGCAGGACAGTCAGTCACAGGCGGGCTGTCTCACCTAAATCACCTAAGAAGACATAGGGGGCAACCTGTGGAGAGCGGCGACTCTAGGGTCCCGGAAGAGCTCCGAGCCTACCCGTCATATGGGTGCGTCCCAACCATAACACCGGGAGGGACGGATTAGCAGAACATCATCTAATCGAGTTGTGAGGGAACACGAGAAACAGACACAACAGTTGTGGGGACTATCCCGTAAGCACAGCAGGGGAGGACCACAACACATAGCGCTAGCAGGAAGGCACAGATTTCCACCTGCAAAGGGAACTCTGGAGGTGCCATCGGACCGGCCGGACTTACGCAGCCTGGTGAACCGTATTCCGGACTGAGGACCCAGAGACCTTCAGTAAAGAGGTAAAGAGACTGCAACCTGGTGTCCTCGTTATTTACTGCACCGCACCACCCCCACTATCCAAATCTATTACTGTACGCCCCTCAGCAGGGTCACGGACCGGGTCTAGCCACCGTGACAACCCCAAAGCAGAGACTCAGAGGCCCGGTACCGGGTACCTCTCGGCCCTGCGGCAGTGGGGGCGCTACAACTTGGCGTCACGAACAGGATCTACTTAAGCCTGAAGAATCAGGTCATGTGTGCCTTGGAACTGTGATTTATTATACTTGGACTGTGACTTATTGCAAAGACTGTGCTGTGCCACTTGCCGCCAAAATCCGCCGCCATTACAGCGCCGAGGAGAGCGCAGGAGAAGAAGAAGGGCGTGGAGTGGGCATAGACAAGCTGGAGAGCGTGAACGACAATGGCCGCCCAGTCTAACTATTATAGCACCGTGAGGACGTGTCCGTCAGCAGCCGAGATCCGCCTCCTAATCCTCAATGGTGGGCGGAAGCAGAGAAAACGAAACCGCCCACGAAGGAGAGAGCGGGAAAAGGACCAGGAAGAAGGAGTCAGCCACATGGAGGACGCCATGGCCAGCCGCCCGGAGCCGGAGCGTGGGGTCGGAGCCGAGGACTCCCCCAGCTACCCGGAGAGGCACCGCAGCCAGACCTCCACAGTTGACGCTGATCTCCTGCAGACCGGAGCGGACGAGCTGATCCACCAACTCCTGCGGACGCAGCTGAACACTGAGGCCGGGTGGAAGAAGACCAACATCGGGAGCCTCACCAGACATCTGTCGGCAGCCTCATCTGGTCCGGAGCAAGAAAGAAGTTCCAGCGCTCCGAAGCCGGAAAGCAAGGCTCTGCCGGAAAGCGAGATGCTGCAAACGGAGATGACAACGCCGCAGCGCAAGGCCCTGCAGCTAGCGTTCCAGACCCCAGCGGAGGCGGAGCAGATCGGCACCGGAGGGACCGCATCTGAAGCAGGTATGAAGAACGACCCTGCCTCGCCAGCAGAGGACTTGCTGATAGGCCCCGTCGTGGTACCCCCTCTCCCTGGGACCTATAGACTCCGGCGCCTTACACCCTGGGATAGGATCACGGGTATGGAGCACTTCTTAAAGGCCCCGATCTCGCCGATCACCTTGCCGAGCGAGGTCTATGCGGAGCTACGGCCGCCAGAGCAAGAGTAAACCTCGATGCCATGGATATGTAAATAGTTAACTGCTTGTTTCCCTGCTTTTTGCTGCTTTAAACCCGACTAGGGTTATTCTTAAAGGGATCCCTTCGTTTACCCGGGATCCCTATTGCATTTATTTTCCTTTTTGCTCCCTATTCACCCATGTTATAAAGACTACCGAATCATGGACGGTGAATGATTCAAAAACTGATGTTGTATATAGTTTGCACCTTCTTAAAGGTGCTCTCTACTGGTTTTACATAAAAGACGGACTCTTTGCGAAGATACGGTTCTTGGAACCTGCACTGGAGTCCTTGCTGCATACGGACTTGCAGCTTGAAAAGTTGCACTACCTCATAGAGACTTGGTCCCCTCTTAAAGGGGATGTTCACATCTTGCACTTATGAACAGTGTTGCCTTAAGATGGTTGAATGGCAATAATGTCTTGAAAAGAAAGTATGGATGATGTTGATATGTGAAAGTTAAATGTAACTAACTAGTTGATTGTAAGAAATGTTTAATAATGTCAATAGAAGAATGAGGACAGGAAGTGAACCCGTAGGGGTTAGTGGTGAGTCCTCTTGGGAGCCATATAGGGATGGCTCAGTGATCTTGAACTGAAAGGAAAATATGTTCTATACTGTGTATAGTAGTGGAAGGACAGTAGGCTCGGACGGAAAGGAGCGGTCCTGTAACAGAAAGGAGAGGCAGTAGGTCTGGAGCAGTTAGGACAGGCGGTCCTGCAGACGGAAAGTAGGAGAATGTAGCACAGTTGCTCAAGCCTTATAATGTGATATAAGAAGGTCTTTAGTGGATTTAGCGAGTACGTCCTTAAAGGCAATGTTAAAATATTGTTCAGAATTTGCACTTAGTAGAATACCCGGTTGGGTAAGAAAAGTTATTTATAGTCTGTTATTGAAAATATTTAACCATGTTTGTAACATTCAAGTGTCCTCACCTCCCATAAAAGGAAGCTCTGTTACAAAGTTGACTTGTACTTGCATTTTCAAAATTGTATGTCTTTTTGCTGACATGTATTGTTGTTTTCTTCCCAGTCCCGGAGTACTGGATTTAACCGAGGGGGAGTGCAGCGCCCCAGAGTCCTGGTCGTTGCAGTACTGTGGCTCCGCTGCTAAGGGGGGCTATGGTACGTCTGATGGCACTGAAGGAGTTCATCTGACCAGGTATCACAGACACCAATACATTTCACAGTCGGGCCTCCAGGGGGAGCTAAGGGTACTATTCATTAGGCCACTCCTCACATACTGGTAAAACTGGGGGTCAGGCAGGAAGTTAGGGAGAAAGCTGACTGGGTTGGAACCAGGCAACACCTTGTGGCAGAGGGTGTTGTGGGGGAAGATTCGGTAGGGTCCCTGTCAGGTTTGGGACCCTGACAGAGGCCTGGCAACGAGAGAGAACGTCACGGGACCGTGCCTGCTCAGCATAGCGGCGGTGCCCTAAGAAAGGATCAGAAGCGAGATATATTGTGCTGAGTGAGAAACGAGATCAAAGCAAGAAGGAGAATACCAGTAGGAGTCGTGCTGTAAGACCGAGGCAACATCCTACTGAGGCGCACAACCGGCGGCCGGAACGCCGAGGAAGTATTTCTATATATATAGCTTCAGGCAATACTTCAAACCAACGGCAGGACAGTTAGTCACAGGCGGGCTGTCTCACCTAAATCACCTAAGAAGACATAGGGGGCAACCTGTGGAGAGGGGCGACTCTAGGGTCCCGGAAGAGCTCCGTGCCTACCCGTCATACGGGTGCGTCCCAACCATAACACCGGGAGGGACGGATTAGCAGAACATCATCTAATCGAGTTGTGAGGGAACACGAGAAACAGACACAACAGTTGTGGGGACTATCCCGTAAGCACAGCAGGGGAGGACCACAACACATAGCGCTAGCAGGAAGGCACAGATTTCCACCTGCAAAGGGAAATCTGGAGGTGCCATCGGACCGGCCGGACTTGCGCAGCCTGGTGAACCGTATTCCGGACTGAGGACCCAGAGACCTTCAGTAAAGAGGTAAAGAGACTGCAACCTGGTGTCCTCGTTATTTACTGCACCGCACCACCACCACTATCCACATCTATTACTGTACGCCCCTCAGCAGGGTCACGGACCGGGTCTAGCCACCGTGACAACCCCAGAGCAGAGACTCAGAGGCCCGGTACCGGGTACCCCTCGGCCCTGCGGCAGTGGGGGCGCTACACTCAGTGTCCTCATCTCCTCATAGATTGTAAGCTCTTGTGCTCAGTGTCCTCCTCTCCCCATAGATTGTAAGCTCTTGTGCTCAGTGTCCTCCTCATAGATTGTAACCTCTTGTGCTCAGTGTCCTCCTCTCCTCATAGATTGTAAGCTCTTGTGCTCAGTGTCCTCCTCTCCCCATAGATTATAAGCTCTTGTGCTCAGTGTCCTCCTCTCCCCATAGATTGTAAGCTCTTGTGCTCAGGGTCCTCCTCTCCCCATAGATTGTAAGCTCTTGTGCTCAGGGTCCTCCTCTCCCCATAGATTGTAAGCTCTTGTGCTCAGGGTCCTCCTCTCCCCATAGATTGTAAGCTCTTGTGCTCAGTGTCCTCCTCTCCCCATAGATTGTAAGCTCTTGTGCTCAGTGTCCTCCTCTCCTCATAGATTGTAAGCTCTTGTGCTCAGTGTCCTCCTCTCCCCATAGATTATAAGCTCTTGTGCTCAGTGTCCTCCTCTCCCCATAGATTGTAAGCTCTTGTGCTCAGTGTCCTTCTCCTCCATAGATTGTAAGCTCTTGTGCTCAGTGTCCTCCTCTCACCATAGATTGTAAGCTCCTGTGCTCAGTATCCTCCTCCTCCATAGCTTGTAAGCTCTTGTGCTCAGTGTCCTCCTCTCCCCATAGATTGTAAGCTCTTGTGCTCAGTGTCCTCCTCTCATCATAGATTGTAAGCTCCTGTGCTCAGTGCCCTCTCCCCATAGATTGTAAGCTCTTGTGCTCAGTGTCCTCCTCTCCTCATAGATTGTAAGCTCTTGTGCTCAGTGTCCTCCTCTCCCCATAGATTTTAAGCTCTTGTGCTCAGTGTCCTCCTCCTCCATAGATTGTAACCTCTTGTGCTCAGTGTCCTCCTCTCACCATAGATTGTAAGCTCCTGTGCTCAGTATCTTCCTCCTCCATAGATTGTAAGCTCTTGTGCTCAGTGTCCTCCTCCTCCATAGATTGTAAGCTCTTGTGCTCAGTGTCCTTCTCCTCCATAGATTGTAAGCTCTTGTGCTCAGTGTCCTCATCTCCTCATAGATTGTAAGCTCTTGTGCTCAGTGTCCTCCTCCTCCATAGATTGTAAGCTCTTGTGCTCAGTGTCCTCCTCTCCCCATAGATTGTAAGCTCTTGTGCTCAGCGTCCTCCTCTCCCCATAGATTGTAAGCTCTTGTGCTCAGTGTCCTCCTCATAGATTGTAAGCTCTTGAGCTCAGTGTCCTCCTCTCCTCATAGATTGTAAGCTCTTGTGCTCAGTGTCCTCCTCTCTCCATAGATTATAAGCTCTTGTGCTCAGTGTCCTTCTCTCCCCATAGATTGTAAGCTCTTGTGCTCAGTGTCCTTCTCCTCCATAGATTGTAAGCTCTTGTGCTCAGTGTCCTCCTCTCACCATAGATTGTAAGCTCCTGTGCTCAGTATCCTCCTCCTCCATAGCTTGTAAGCTCTTGTGCTCAGTGTCCTCCTCTCCCCATAGATTGTAAGCTCTTGTGCTCAGTGTCCTCCTCTCCCCATAGATTGTAAGCTCCTGTGCTCAGTACCCTCTCCCCATAGATTGTATGCTTTTGTGCTCAGTGTCCTCCTCTCACCATAGATTGTAAGCTCTTGTGCTCAGTGTCCTCCTCTCCCCATAGATTGTAAGCTCTTGTGCTCAGTGTCCTCCTCTCCCCATAGATTGTAAGCTCCTGTGCTCAGTGTCCTCCTCTCCTCATAGATTGTAAGCTCCTGTGCTCAGTGTCCTCCTCTCCTCATAGATTGTAAGCTCTTGTGCTCAGTGTCCTCCTCTCCTCATAGATTGTAAGCTCTTGTGCTCAGAGTCCTCCTCCTCCATAGATTGTAAGCTCTTGTGCTCAGTGTCCTCCTCTCCCCATAGATTATAAGCTCCTGTGCTCAGTATCCTCCTCCTCCATAGATTGTAAGCTCTTGTGCTCAGTGTCCTCCTCCTCCATAGATTGTAAGCTCTTGTGCTCAGTGTCCTCATCTCCTCATAGATTGTAAGCTCTTGTGCTCAGTGTCCTCCTCCTCCATAGATTGTAAGCTCTTGTGCTCAGTGTCCTCCTCTCCCCATAGATTGTAAGCTCTTGTGCTCAGCGTCCTCCACTCCCCATAGATTGTAAGCTCTTGTGCTCAGTGTCCTCCTCTCCCCATAGATTGTAAGCTCTTGTGCTCAGTGTCCTCCTCTCCCCATAGATTGTAAGCTCTTGTGCTCAGTGTCCTCCACTCCCCATAGATTGTAAGCTCCTGTGCTCAGTGCCCTCTCCCCATAGATTGTAAGCTCCTGTGCTCAGTGTCCTCCTCTCCTCATAGATTGTAAGCTCTTGTGCTCAGTGTCCTCCTCTCCCCCTAGATTATAAGCTCTTGTGCTCAGTGTCCTCCTCTCCCCATAGATTGTAAGCTCTTGTGCTTAGGGTCCTCCTCTCCCCATAGATTGTAAGCTCTTGTGCTCAGTGTCCTTCTCCTCCATAGATTGTAAGCTCTTGTGCTCAGTGTCCTCCTCTCACCATAGATTGTAAGCTCCTGTGCTCAGTATCCTCCTCCTCCATAGCTTGTAAGCTCGTGCTCAGTGTCCTCTCCTCATAGATTGTAAGCTCTTGTGCTCAGTGTCCTCCTCCTCCATATATTGTAAGCTACTGTGCTCAGTGTCCTCCTCTCCTCATAGATTGTAAGCTCTTGTGCTCAGTGTCCTCCTCTCCTCATAGATTGTAAGCTCTTGTGCTCAGTGTCCTCCTCCTCCATAGATTGTAAGCTCCTGTGCTCAGTGTCCTCCTCTCCTCATAGATTGTAAGCTCTTGTGCTCATTGTCCTCCTCTCCTCATAGATTGTAAGCTCTTGTGCTCAGTGTCCTCCTCTCCCCATAGATTGTAAGCTCCTGTGCTCATTGTCCTCCTCTCCTCATAGATTGTAAGCTCCTGTGCTCATTGTCCTCCTCTCCTCATAGATTGTAAGCTCTTGTGTTCAGTGTCCTCCTCTCCCAATAGATTTTAAGCTCTTGTGCTCAGTGTACTCCTCCTCATAGATTGTAAGCTCTTGTGCTCAGTGTCCTCTCTCCTCATAGGTTGTATGCTCTTGTGCTCAGTGTCCTCTCTCCTCATAGGTTGTATGCTCTTGTGCTCAGTGTCCTCCTCCTCATAGATTGTAAGCTCTTGTGCTCAGTGTCCTCCTCTCCCCATAGATTGCAAGCTCTTGTGCTCAGTGTCCTCATCTCCCCATAGATTGTAAGCTCTTGTGCTCAGTGTCCTCCTCATAGATTGTAAGCTCTTGTGCTCAGTGTCCTCCTCATAGATTGTAAGCTCTTGTGCTCAGCGTCCTCCTCTCCTCATAGATAGCGGGGGGGCTGTAATGGGCGCAGCTGGATGGAAGCCCCCCATGACTGCGTTGCCAAGGGGAGGGTTTGAAGTTTTGAATAAAAACAGTAGGAGTAACGTAATTGGTGGGGTAATGAAATGGGGGGGGCGTATTGGTAGGTCGAAGAGGCGGGGGCTGGGGAAGAAAAGTGCGGGAATATCAGTACCGCATTGCCAGGAGAGTTAAGAAGACGTGTCACCCACAGCACTTACCATGACCACGGTGGACGGCCTGGTCGCACAGCTGAGGAGGGAGGCATGGTCCAGAAGAGATGGATGGCTGGAGGAGCAGCTATCCGCGCTGCTCAGTGACAGCGAGAGCCGGGGAAGCAGGACGAGGAGGACGAGGCCTCCTGAAAGGTTGTCCCCCGAAGTAGCGACGCACGGCAGACGCAGGCCGCGGAGCACCTCCGGGGACCCTGCGGGGGCCGCAGCATGCAGTGTGGCGCCTCCACCTGCTCCCCCCTCCGGCAGGAATCCAGCCGGCGGCTCTGCTGGCGCGGGTCGGCGGCACTCTGCGGCAACAGTCCAGGTGCGGCCGGAAGTGAGGGCCGGACCGGAAACGCGGCCTAGTACAGAGCGCGGTGGACCTGAGGCAGCCGGGAGAGGCTGCAGGACCCGCCGAGGAGCAGCGCGGGCGACAGCGGCGGCACCGGACAGCGTGAGGAGCCCAGCGGGGACGGTGGCAGCTCGGGATACGGAGGCGGTGCGTGCAGCAGCGGGTACCCCAGTATTATTACCGCCGGGGGGACCTGGTACAGCGGCAGGATGGGAGAGCAGGTCGATGGGCCGGCAGAGTTCTGCGCTCCAGCAGGGCCCGGGACGCGGAGGTCACGCTGCGGGGGCAGAAGCCAGTGGGGCCAGGCCGGCTGCAGGGTCCAGTATATCATTGGCAGTCGCAAGGTCTCGATCCGGCAGGAGGTCAAGGGACTGGAACGTTTCACCAGCCTCGGTCCCCCCTGGTGACGAGGAGGCCAGGGGCACGGGCCTGGGGCAACAGACTGACAAAGACGACTCTGGATCTGGGAGCGATCACCAGAACGATGGAGAGCAGCAGGATTCCGGAGGCCCGGCTGGTGGGGACACAGCACCCGCGCAGCCTCGTGAGTATATGTCCAGTCTTTTTGGGGCGCCGGGTGGGGGCAGGAGAGAGGGTCAGGGAGGTTAGCTCAGGTTTACCTGGCGTTAGAGAGCTTTTGGCGGGCATGTCGCATATTTTGAGGAGACTTGATGGTGGGGCGGCGGATAGCATGGGGGCATCGCCTGCGGGGGCTTGGTTGACAGGTGCAGGACGCGGAGTAGTGTTGGCTGGAGAGACAGGGAGGTCTGGTGGCCTTGCACCGGCACCATCGGCTGGGGTGTCTTTGTCAGTTCAAACCAAAAAAGATAAAGGGGATTCGGTGAAATTAGATGATAGAGCGAAAGGGGAGGTATACGTGTGCTTTGAGGGTCCTCTAGGGGCACATTTAAAGAAAGAGCTCACGAGGTCCCCTTTTCTACAAAGAATTTGAGGTCGGCAAGTTTGCAGGCGGATGTTGTTACGGCCATGTTGGCGAAAGAAGTGGAGCTGGGGAGAATGGCGGGGCCGTTTAGTTCTTTGCCCATGGAGGGGGTGATTGTTTCCCCGTTGGGAGTAGTACCTAAGAAAGAGCCAAATAAGTTTAGTTTGATCCAGCATCTGTCATATCCCAAGGGGTGCTCCGTGAATGATGGCATTGCGGAAGAGTTGTGCTCCGTAGTATACACATCGTTTGACGCGGCAGTACAATGGGTGCGGCGGTATGGGGCAGGGGCATTGCTGGCAAAGACGGATATCGAATCAGCTTTTTGGCTGCTCCCGGTGCACCCGGAGAGTATTCCTTTATTGGGCTGCTGGTGGAATGGGGGTTTCTATTTGGACAGGTGTTTGCCTATGGGCTGTTCGATTTCTTGTTCGTTGTTTTGTTCTTTTCTTGAATGGGTTGTCAGAGACGTTTCTAATGTGCCTTCCGTCATTCACTACTTGGATGATTTTTTGTTTGTAGGTCCGCCGGACTCTGCCTTATGCGGAAATTTATTGGCTACCATGGAATGGGTGGCGGGGCAATTTGGCGTGCCCTTGGCGCAGGACAAGACGGAGGGCCCCTGTAAGGTTTTAAGTTTTCTCGGGATTCTTATTGATTCGGAAAAAATGGAGTGTAGGTTGCCGGACGATAAGTTGTTGTTGCTTAAGCAGGAGGTGTTCAGAATTGGAAAATTACGGAAAGTGATGTTGAAGGAGTTGCAGTCGTTGTTGGGTCGCTTAAATTTTGCATACCGTATCATGCCCATGGGCAGGATTTTTTGCCGTCGGTTGTCCGGAGCTACTGCGGGAGTTAGGGCGGCGCATCATTTCATCCGTTTGCGTAGGGAACATAAGGAGGATTTGCTCGTTTGGCAGCGTTTTTGGGAGAATTATAATGGCACGACGTTAATTCAGCAGGAGGATTTTAATGATTTTGATTGCGAAATTTACACGGACGCAGCGGGAGGAGTTGGTTATGGTGCCTATTGTGGAGGTAAATGGAGTGTCGGGGTGTGGCCGGAGGGCTGGTGGGAAAATGGATTTACCAAGAATTTGGCGTTGCTGGAGTTGTTTCCGACTGTGGTGTCGGTTTTTATTTGGGGTGACAATTTTAGGGATCGCCGTGTGCGTTTTCATTGCGATAACTTGAGTGTCGTGTTGGTAATTAACAGCCTATCTTCTTCCTCCCCCCCCAGTGATCAGGTTGGTCAGGGCATTGGTGTTGTGGTGTCTGGAATTGAATGCGTGGATTTCGGCTGTGCATGTGCCTGGTGTTCAAAACTCTATAGCTGATGCTTTGTCTCGTTTGCAGTGGGAGCGTTTTCGGGAGTTGGCACCAGACTCGGAGGCTACAGGAACAAGATGTCCTTCGCATTTGTGGCAGATTGTTGCGGACGGGGAGGTCGGTTGATCCAAGCTTCAGTGTCGAGACGGACATGGTCAGATTATGAGGCGGCATGGGACATGTGGTAAAGTTGGGTGGGCCGATGCGGCCCGGTCGAGTAGGACAGCGATAGGACTCTGGCGTTATTAGTGTTGATAGGCAAGGTTGCTGATTGGGGTTGGTCTGTGTCGCAGTTAAATAAATTTATTGCGGGTTTGGCCTTCGGTTTTAAGCTTCAAGGGGTTGTCGATGTAACAAAGGATTTTGTGATAAGGCAGGCATTGAAGGGTTTTCGGAAAGGCAGCGTGAGTTTTGATAAGCGCATGCCCATTTCTTTTGGGATGTTGGAGCGTTTGGGTAAAGCCTTGGAGAGCATTTGCTGTTCTCATTTCGAGGCGGTACTTTTTAGGTTGGCTTTTTCGTTAGCATTTTTGGGGGCTTTGCGCTAGGGGGAATTGGTGTCCCCGAATATAGAAAAGGCTGAGGGAATTTTAGCGGAAGATGTGGATTTTTGGGCGGGAGGCATTGTTTTTTGGATCAGACACTCAAAGACTGATCAGCTGGGTAGGGGAAAGCGGGTTGTATTGGGAAGGGTTGGCGGCGGCTTGACTGGAGGCTTTGGTTGGGGCGGTCAGGCCCTTTGTTACGACACCAAAGTGGGGGTTTTCTGTTGCGTTTTCAGTTTACGGCGATATTAAAAAGAGGTTTGCAGTTGCTGGGTGTTAACCCGGATAGCTACGGGTCGCACTCGTTTGGAATTGGGGCCGCGTCTGAAGCTGATGGTTTGGGTTTGGGGCTGGAGGTTATTAAGAGAATTGGCAGATGGAGTTTGTTATGATGACCTGGTGGTTAGGAGCACTAGGAATGACCTGATGAGCAAACTAGTAATACAGGACAAGCTCTGGGAAGTGGGAGCTCTGCTGACCGCAACCCCTAATCCTATCACAACAACTAGAAATAGCCGTGGAGCGTACCTGACTCTGCCTAGATGCCTCTTCACAGCCTAAGAGCTAACTACCCCTAAAGATAGAAAATAAAGCCTACCTTGCCTCAGAGAAATTCCCCAAAGAAAAAGGCAGCCCCCCACACATATTGACTGTGAGTTAAGATGGAAGTCACAAACACAGGAATGAAATAGGTTTCAGCAAAGGAGGCCAGACTTAACTAAACAGACTGAAGATAGAAAAGGTATCTTTGCGGACAGCATAAAAAACTACCAAAAAAACACGCAGAGTGTGCAAAAGAGACCCCCGCACCGACTCACGGCGCGGAGGGGCCACTCTGCATCTCAGAGCTTCCAGCTAGCAAGGCAAAATCATGATAGCAAGCTGGACAAGAAAACAGTGGTAAACAAATAAGCTAGCAGGGACTTAGCTTTTGCTGGAGTAGACAGGTCATCTGAAAGATCCAAGAGAGAACTGAACCAGTACTAGGACATTGACAGCTGGCATCAAGTAACGATCTGAGTGGAGTTAAATAGAGCAGCCAGCCAAGGACTAAACGAGGTCAGCTGAGGAAGGAACCTCAGAACCAGCAGCTCCACTCACAGCCACCAGAGGGAGTCCATGGACAGAACTCGCCGAAGTACCATTCATCATCACAGGAGGGAGTTAGAGAACAGAATTCACAACAGTACCCCCCCTTGAGGAGGGGTCACCGAACCCTCACCAGAGCCCCCAGGCCGATCAGGACGAGCCAAATGAAAGGCACGAACAAGATCGGCAGCATGAACAACAGAGGCAACCACCCAGGAATTATCCTCCTGACCATAACCTTTCCACTTGACTAGGTACTGAAGTTTCCGTCTCGAAATACGAGAATCTAAAATCCTCTCCACCACATACTCCAACTCCCCCTCAACCAACACCGGGGCAGGAGGGTCAACGGAGGGAACCGTAGGAGCCACATATCTCCGCAATAACGACCTATGGAACACATTATGGATGGCGAAAGAAGCTGGAAGGTCCAAATGAAATGACACAGGATTAAGAATTTCAGAAATCTTATAAGGACCAATGAAACGAGGCTTAAACTTAGGAGACGAAACCTTCATAGGAACATAACGAGACGACAACCAAACCAATTCCCCAACACGAAGTCGGGGACCAACACAGCGACGGCGGATAGCGAAACGTTGAGCCTTCTCCTGGGACAATGTCAAATTGTCCACCATGTGAGTCCAAATTTGTTGCAACCTGTCCACCACAGAATCCACACCAGGACAGTCTGAAGGCTCAACCTGCCCTGAAGAAAAACGAGGGTGGAAATCAGAATTACAGAAAAAAGGCGAAACCAAAGTGGCCGAGCTGGCCTGATTATTAAGGGCGAACTCAGCCAAAGGCAAGAAGGACACCCAATCATCCTGATCAGCAGAAACAAAGCATCTCAGATATGTTTCCAAAGTCTGATTGGTTCGTTCGGTTTGGCCATTTGTCTGAGGATGGAAAGCTGAAGAAAAAGACAAATCAATGCCCATCTTAGCACAAAAGGACCGCCAAAACCTTGAAACAAACTGGGAACCTCTGTCCGACACGATGTTCTCTGGAATGCCATGTAAACGAACCACGTGCTGGAAAAATAATAGAACCAAATCAGAGGAGGAAGGCAATTTAGGCAAAGGTACCAAATGGACCATCTTAGAGAAGCGATCACAAACCACCCAGATAATCGACATCCTTTGAGAGACAGGGAGATCTGAAATAAAATCCATGGAAATATGCGTCCAGGGCCTTTTCGGGACCGGCAAGGGCAAAAGCAACCCACTGGCACGAGAACAGTAGGGCTTAGCCCGAGCACAAGTCCCACAGGACTGCACAAAAGAACGCACATCCCGTGACAAGGAAGGCCACCAAAAGGATCTAGCCACCAAATCTCTGGTACCAAAGATTCCAGGATGACCAGCCAACACCGAACAATGAACCTCAGAGATAACTCTACTAGTCCATCTATCAGGGACAAACAGTTTCTCTGCTGGGCAACGGTCAGGTCTATCAGCCTGAAACTCCTGCAGCACCCGCCGCAAATCAGGAGAGATGGCAGACAAAATTACCCCCTCTTTGAGAATACCAGCCGGCTCAGGAACTCCCGGAGAATCAGGCACAAAACTCCTCGAAAGGGCATCAGCCTTCACATTCTTAGAACCCGGAAGGTACGAAACCACAAAATCGAAGCGGGAGAAAAACAGCGACCATCGAGCCTGTCTAGGATTCAACCGCTTGGCAGACTCGAGATAAGTCAGATTCTTGTGATCAGTCAAGACCACCACGCGATGCTTGGCTCCTTCAAGCCAATGTCGCCACTCCTCGAACGCCCACTTCATAGCCAACAACTCTCGATTGCCCACATCATAATTGCGCTCAGCAGTCGAAAACTTTCTAGAAAAGAAAGCACATGGTTTCATCACCGAGCCATCAGAACTTCTTTGAGATAGAACAGCCCCTGCTCCAATCTCAGAAGCATCCACCTCGACCTGAAACGGGAGCGAAACATCTGGCTGACACAACACAGGGGCAGAAGAAAAACGACGCTTCAACTCCTGAAAAGCCTCAATGGCCGCAGAGGACCAATTGACCACATCCGCACCTTTCTTGGTCAAATCAGTCAATGGTTTAACAACACTAGAAAAATTAGCGATGAAGCGACGGTAAAAATTAGCAAAGCCCAGAAATTTCTGAAGGCTCTTCACAGAAGTAGGCTGAGTCCAATCATAAATAGCCTGAACTTTAACAGGGTCCATCTCGATAGTAGAAGGGGAAAAAATGAAGCCCAAAAATGAAACCTTCTGAACTCCAAAGAGATATTTAGACCCCTTCACAAACAAGGAATTAACACGAAGGACCTGGAACACCATTCTGACCTGCTTCACAAGAGACTCCCAATCGTCCGAAAAGACCAAAATATCATCCAAATATACAATCATGAATCTATCCAGGTACTTTCGGAAGATGTCATGCATAAAGGACTGAAACACAGATGGAGCATTAGAAAGCCCGAATGGCATCACCAGTGTGATATATGTGGTGGTGTAGTGACCCCTGTGGCAGTTAGGGGGCGCTCTGTGCGCTCTGCGAGATATGCATGGAGGCGTATCTGTTGTGGTGATATTCGTGGTGAACCTGTGATCGGCAGTGTTGTGAATGGCCGATATGTGTCGCAGAGGGAGTCTGCGTAGTAAGTCTGATGTTTTGTGTTTATGCTGGGACCTGTAGTCCCTCAAGAGTTTCTGTAATGTGTATAGTTAAGTTTGGGTGACTTACTAGGCTAGTCATGAGAGACGGGAGGGTCAGACTAGCCACACATCCACACACACATCCAGGGGTGTGGTTTCAGGTATATAATGTGACCAGGATGTGGGTCACATGGGAGGTGTGTCCGGCAGGTCCTGTGTGGTTCCTGTGTGGAACCTGTGTATGGACCTGACCGGTGAAGGTGCTGGATTGGCCTGGGAATGACCAGGGTCCTGCAAGCACCTGGGAACGGTGCGGGATTGTCCTAGCAATGACTAGGGTCCCGGGGACTGTCCTAGGAATGACTAGGGTCCCGAATGGTGCTGGATTGGCCTAGGAATGACTAGGGTCCGGAGAGCACCTGAGAACGTGGACTAGGCCACTGGCGTGATCCTGGTAACCTGAGGTAACGGGTGGAGGACGGGGTCCAGGACCTAAGCTGACAGGTGGAGGACGGGGTCCAGGACCTGTTGTGACAGGTGGAGGACGGGGTCCAGGACCTAAGCTGATAGGTGGAGGATGGGGTCCAGGACCTAAGCTGATAGGTGGAGGACGGGGTCCAGGACCTGTGGTAACGAGGTGACGACCAGGATCTGCGGAGCCAGAGACTGTTCCTGTGTGGGGAAGCTGCAGTCCTTCGGTGAGGTCCGGACTGACTACTGTGTGCCGGAAAGGCAAGTTGGGGACCCCCGTTAGGCAGCTTACCCAGAAGCGTGTTAACAGAGTGTGGGGAAGCTGGAGTCCTTCGGTGAGATCTGGACTGACTACTGTGTATTGACCAGGCGAGTTGGTGGTCCCCGTTAGGCAGCTTAGCCAAAGGCTGTTGGAAGAGTCGGCAAGGTGGAGCAGGAGCTCCCGTCAGGTACCAAAGAGACTGTTGGTGCCTGTTGTATTCTATGTAATGAACTGTGCCTAACCCGGTTTATGTGGCTTAATAAACCGTATGGACTGCTTTCTTTTATAAACCCGTGCTGTGTGCTTAAATATCGCGGTCAAGCGAGTGTCCCCCAACACTCTCAGTAAGAGAAACCTTACAAATTGGTGGAGAATTTTGGCAACGATCCCGCTAGCACGTGGAGTTAATTGCTGTGGCAGAGCCACGAAGGTGACAAGCGTCTAGCTGTAACTCGGCGGGGTTACGAAAGTGACAAGCGCCTGCTGTGACTCGGCGGGGTCACGAAGGTGACAAGCGGCAGCGGTGGACCCGTGCAGAGCCGTGTGGAGAGTGGCTTGTGGTTGGCAGCACCTGGAGGTGCCGGTTGTGTGTGACTACAGCTGGAGCTGTGGCGATACCAGCAGGAGCTGGTGAAAGTGACATAGAAAAAAAAATAATAATAATAATTTTTTTCTTTTTGTGCAGACTCTTAAAGGGCCAGTACAAGCCCAGAGACATTGGGGTGTACTGTGTGAACTGGGGCCTGAGTACCGTGGGGGAGTCCACGGGGTGTATCCCAGGGAGGGGATTATCCCTAATAGTGAGCGGTGGCCCAAATGGAGATAGTTGCCCAAAAGGGGGCGGAGTCCCAAAAAGGGGCGGTAACCCGAATAGGGGTAATGGCCCAAAAAGGGGTGGAATCCCGAAGGGGGGCTGAATCCCGAAACGGGGTGGTGTTAAAAAGCAGAGCACTTGCCCAAAAAGGGGGTGGAGCCAAAAAAGGGGTGGCAATCAGTGAGGAGCCACGTCTGTGTACTTTTTGGCTGAATGGAAAGTGTGTGCGGGGATTGATAGACCCAGGGAGAGAAGCGTCTGTGCTGGGAACCCGTCCAGGGGATTTTGTGTCACCTGAGGACACTGAATATCTCCAGGTAGCCACTATCTACATTGTCGCACCGGAGGTTTCCACATACCGCGAGGTGGCTGTAGACCCAATCTTGCCGTATCCTATGGTAATAGGACAAGATTTGGTAGCACTACGGGAGAAGGGTGACGTGTTTGTGGGTGTAATTTGGATGTCAGTTAGTAATGTAGAGAATGCGCCCCCTAGAGGTGACAGTCCTAATGTAGGCCTGACCAAGGGAAAAGATGCGATTGCCCAACTAACTGACCTGACGTCACTTGAAGTGTGCCACAATATGACTGGTAGTGGTCTGTTGGATAAAACAAGTGGAACTGACACCCAGACAGAGAGTGACTTGTGGGGTCAACGTACTGTGGAGTGTGACACAGACTCTGGGGGTGACTGTGACAAGTCATGGCCAGTAACAAGGGCATGTGCCGTGCTGACGATTGGTGGTGACTCCCATTCAGACGGTGATGCCAGTGAGAAAGAAAGGCTCCTGAGACAAGAGGCTGAGCACAGGCTGAATGAGCTGGAGAAGGAAGTCTCGGAGCTCAGAGGTCACCTGTTATCCAGGGAAGATGTGAAAGGGCTCAGAGAAGCATTAAGTGGTCTTCTACAAGAGAAAAAGATGCTGGTTGAAGACTCACATCTGCTAATGCCCATCGTGACCAGGGGTCTGGAAGAGGGTAAAGCTGAAGAAGAGTGGGCGTTAAGAGCCGAACAAGATAATCACCCGGTTGTGACAGAGGTCTTGTTGGAAAGGTCGATGGCAAAACAGGGGCCGTCCGTTCCTGAAGAAAGTGAGGATCCACTCTTCAAGTGGGTGATAGATGTACCCGAAGAGGCGCAAGATGCATGTACCAGTGAGAGTGTGCATGAAGCCTTTAAAAAGACAGTAAAAGCGTATAGTGTGCATTGGGCACTAGAGATGAAGCAGTTGGTGGTACGGTCGACTAACGAAGTCACAGTGAAGCGAGGACCGGTCCTCAAGAATATACGTCTACGGTGCTTCTGCATAAAACAGATGATCATGTTAAGGAATAATGGAGCAACTCGACGTTTGGAGCAGGCCAGGGAAGCTCAAAATCGCCTGGGCCTGGTGGAATGGCTGATCGCCAAGGAAGAGTTAGAGGCAGTTACTCCTCAGTTAACTCAGTGTTGAGTGACCTAGGTGGGAGACCTGGTAGAGAAAATGTAGTGACTAAGGGTTTGGTGACACAGACAGACTGTGATTTAAGGGCCAAAACTCAAGGCCTACGTGTTGACCGCTGGGGGCGGGGTAACCCAACAAGGGTATGAGTATGATTATGAGTGTTGCTCAAAACCGTTTGAGACAGTCTTCTCGACTGGTGGGACAAGAAAGTGTGT
This sequence comes from Ranitomeya variabilis, assembly GCF_051348905.1. Classification (NCBI taxonomy): domain Eukaryota; kingdom Metazoa; phylum Chordata; class Amphibia; order Anura; family Dendrobatidae; genus Ranitomeya; species Ranitomeya variabilis. Next base: position 225,172,713 of record NC_135233.1, read on the forward strand.
GTGACCTGTTTCGAGATTTCAGGTGTTTGTCAGGTGTTCAACCCTACGGGTGTGAACAGAGGGGGAGGATATGTGATATATGTGGTGGTGTAGTGACCCCTGTGGCAGTTAGGGGGCGCTCTGTGCGCTCTGCGAGATATGCATGGAGGCGTATCTGTTGTGGTGATATTCGTGGTGAACCTGTGATCGGCAGTGTTATGAATGGCCGATATGTGTCGCAGAGGGAGTCTGCGTAGTAAGTCTGATGTTTTGTGTTTATGCTGGGACCTGTAGTCCCTCAAGAGTTTCTGTAATGTGTATAGTTAAGTTTGGGTGACTTACTAGGCTAGTCATGAGAGACGGGAGGGTCAGACTAGCCACACATCCACACACACATCCAGGGGTGTGGTTTCAGGTATATAATGTGACCAGGATGTGGGTCACATGGGAGGTGTGTCCGGCAGGTCCTGTGTGGTTCCTGTGTGGAACCTGTGTATGGACCTGACCGGTGAAGGTGCTGGATTGGCCTGGGAATGACCAGGGTCCTGCAAGCACCTGGGAACGGTGCGGGATTGTCCTAGGAATGACTAGGGTCCCGGGGACTGTCCTAGGAATGACTAGGGTCCCGAATGGTGCTGGATTGGCCTAGGAATGACTAGGGTCTGGAAAGCACCTGAGAACGTGGACTAGGCCACTGGCGTGATCCTGGTAACCTGAGGTAACGGGTGGAGGACGGGGTCCAGGACCTAAGCTGATAGGTGGAGGACGGGGTCCAGGACCTAAGCTGACAGGTGGAGGACGGGGTCCAGGACCTGTTGTGACAGGTGGAGGACGGGGTCCAGGACCTAAGCTGATAGGAGGAGGACGGGGTCCAGGACCTAAGCTGATAGGTGGAGGACGGGGTCCAGGACCTGTGGTAACGAGGTGACGACCAGGATCTGCGGAGCCAGAGACTGTTCCTGTGTGGGGAAGCTGCAGTCCTTCGGTGAGGTCCGGACTGACTACTGTGTGCCGGACAGGCAAGTTGGGGACCCCCGTTAGGCAGCTTACCCAGAAGCGTGTTAACAGAGTGAGGGGAAGCTGGAGTCCTTCGGTGAGATCTGGACTGACTACTGTGTATTGACCAGGCGAGTTGGTGGTCCCCATTAGGCAGCTTACCCAAAGGCTGTTGGAAGAGTCAGCAAGGTGGAGCAGGAGCTCCCGTCAGGTACCAAAGAGACTGTTGGTGCCTGTTGTATTCTATGTAATGAACTGTGCCTAACCCGGTTTATGTGGCTTAATAAACCGTATGGACTGCTTTCTTTTATAAACCCGTGCTGTGTGCTTAAATATCGCGGTCAAGCGAGTGTCCCCCAACACTCTCAGTAAGAGAAACCTTACACCAGGTACTCAAAATGGCCCTCGGGCGTATTAAATGCTGTTTTCCATTCGTCGCCCTGTTTAATACGCACAAGATTATACGCCCCTCGAAGATCTATCTTGGTGAACCAGCTAGCCCCCTTAATCCGAGCAAACAAATCAGACAGTAGCGGCAAAGGGTACTGAAATTTGATGGTGATTTTATTGAGAAGGCGGTAATCTATACAAGGTCTCAGAGAACCATCCTTCTTGGCCACAAAAAAGAACCCTGCTCCCAACGGTGACGACGACGGGCGAATATGCCCTTTCTCCAAGGACTCCTTTATATAACTCCGCATAGCGGCGTGTTCTGGCACAGATAAATTGAACAGTCGGCCCTTCGGAAACTTACTACCAGGAATCAAATTAATAGCACAATCGCAATCCCTATGAGGAGGTAGGGCACTAGATTTGGGCTCATCAAATACATCCCGGTAATCTGACAAGAACTCAGGGACTTCAGAAGGATGGGGAGACGAAATTGACAACAATGGGACATTTCCATGTACCCCTTGACAACCCCAACTGGATACAGACATTGATTTCCAATCCCATGCTGGATTATGGACCTGTAGCCATGGCAAACCCAAAACGACCACATCATGCAGATTATGCAACACCAAAAAGCGAATATCCTCCTGATGTGCAGGAGCCATGCACATGGTCAATTGAGTCCAGTACTGAGGCTTATTCTTGGCCAAAGGCGTAGCATCAATTCCTCTCAATGGAATAGGATACTGTAAGGGCTCCAAGAAAAAACCACAGCGCCTGGCAAACTCCAAGTCCATCAAATTCAGAGCAGCGCCTGAATCCACAAATGTCATAACAGAATAGGACGACAAAGAGCAAATCAGAGTAACGGACAAAAGAAATTTTGGCTGTACAGTACCAATGGTGGCAGACCTAGCGAACCGCTTGGTGCGCTTAGGACAATCAGAGATAGCATGAGTGAAGTCACCACAGTAAAAACACAGCCCATTCTGACATCTGTATTCTTGCCGTTCAGCTCTGGTCAAGGTCCTATCACATTGCATAGGCTCAGGCCTCTGCTCAGAAGATACCGCCAAATGGTGCACAGTTTTGCGCTCACGTAAGCGTCGATTGATCTGAATGGCCAAGGACATAGACTCATTCAGACCAGCAGGCGTGGGAAATCCCACCATAACATCCTTAAGGGCTTCAGAAAGACCCTTTCTGAAAATTGCCGCTAGGGCACACTCATTCCACTGAGTAGGCACAGACCACTTTCTAAACTTCTGACAATATACCTCCACTTCATCCTGACCCTGACACAAAGCCACCAAGATTTTCTCTGCCTGATCCACTGAATCTGGTTCATCATAAAGCAATCCAAGCGCCAGAAAAAACGCATCTACATTACGCAATGCAGGATCTCCTGGCGCAAGGGAAAATGCCCAGTCTTGAGGGTCGCCACGTAGCAAAGAAATAATGATTTTTACTTGCTGAATGGGGTCACCAGAGGAGCGGGGTTTCAAAGCAAAAAACAGTCTACAATTATTTTTGAAATTCAGGAACTTAGATCTATTCCCAGAAAACAAATCAGGAATTGGAATTCTGGGTTCTAACATCGGGTTCTGAACTACATAATCTTGAATGCTTTGTACCCTTGCAGTGAGTTGATCCACACAAGAGGACAGACCTTGAATGTCCATATCTACACCTGTGTCCTGAACCACCCAGAGATTTAGGGGAAAAGAAAAACAAAACACTCTGCAGAGGAAAAAAAAAAAAAGGTCTCAGAACTTCTCTTATCCCTCTATTGAGATGCATTAACACTTTACGGGCCAGCTGTACTCTTATGATGACCTGGTGGTTAGGAGCACTAGGAATGACCTGATGAGCAAACTAGTAATACAGGACAAGCTCTGGGAAGTGGGAGCTCTGCTGACCGCAACCCCTAATCCTATCACAACAACTAGAAATAGCCGTGGAGCGTACCTGACTCTGCCTAGACGCCTCTTCACAGCCTAAGAGCTAACTACTCCTAAAGATAGAAAATAAAGCCTACCTTGCCTCAGAGAAATTCCCCAAAGAAATAGGCAGCCCCCCACACATATTGACTGTGAGTTAAGATGGAAGTCACAAACACAGGAATGAAATAGGTTTCAGCAAAGGAGGCCAGACTTAACTAAACAGACTGAAGATAGAAAAGGTATCTTTGCGGTCAGCATAAAAAACTACCAAAAAACCACGCAGAGTGTGCAAAGGAGACCCCCGCACCGACTCACGGCGCGGAGGTGCCACTCTGCATCCCAGAGCTTCCAGCTAGCAAGGCAAAATCATGATAGCAAGCTGGACAAGAAAACAGTGGTAAACAAATAAGCTAGCAGGGACTTAGCTTTTGCTGGAGTAGACAGGTCATCTGAAAGATCTAAGAGAGAACTGAACCAGTACTAGGACATTGACAGCTGGCATCAAGTAACGATCTGAGTGGAGTTAAATAGAGCAGCCAGCCAAGGACTAAACGAGGTCAGCTGAGGAAGGAACCTCAGAACCAGCAGCTCCACTCACAGCCACCAGAGGGAGTCCATGGACAGAACTCGCCGAAGTACCATTCATCACCACAGGAGGGAGTTCGAGAACAGAATTCACAACAGGAGTTTGAACCGTTATTTGTCCTATATTAGGCCTTGAGCCAAGGGGGCTGGGGGCAAAATTTGGACCTGGTGTTAATTGTGTTATGTTTTCCAGGTCGGACCCCCCTGTTGTCTTGGATTGTTGGACATTCGTTCATTTATTGGGGTTCTCTCCGGGCTGATGCCAGACCGAATGGTAGGCAGTTAGGTTTTAGTAGGGATGAAGTGGTCATCAGATGGTTGGGTTATCGGGGTATGTTATGGCGTAGGTTTTTGTCTCAATTTTCTCGCGCCGCTCATTTGGATCGATCCCCGGACATTGTTGTAATCCATCTCGGAGGAAATGATTTGGGAGCAAAACCAGTGAGGGAATTGATTCGGGATATCCGTTTCGATTTTTTTAGACTATGGGTATCTTTTCCCGGTGTTATGACAGTTTGGTCGGACATTGTGCCACGGAGGAAGTGGCCGGATGCATGCTCTCAAAAAGCGATTAAAAGGGCCAGGGTGAAGCTGAATAGGGCGGTGGCGAGCTTTGTATCTCGGAACGGGGTATTGCCGTGAGGCATTTTGAGTTGGAGACCGGGATTGGCAATTTTTGGAGGGATGATGGAGTTCATCTCAATGACATCGGTATGGATTTGTGGGCGCTTGGGCTACAGTAAGGAGTTGAAAGAGCTGTGGCGGTGGTGGGGCACTCACAAGCCTGAGGTGGTCAGGGCTGTTCGTGTGTGGCGGGGGGTGGGGTTCTTGGAGTTGATGATGATGTTTTATGGGGATGATCTGGCTTTTGGTTACGGGCTCTGGACGGGGAGTTTACCTCGGGAGCTGTGGGGTTTCTTTGCCCGAATACGGGTTATATGGTGCCCTCGAGCTGGTGGTCACGGCTGAGGGTAAAAAAGGTGTTTTTTGGTTGAAAATTTTGTGGTGGCTTTTTGCCTATTGTGAGCCAGATTTTTTAGCTCCAAGAACCCTCCCCTCAAGTTTTTTACATATGTAATTGTTTACATGTTGTTATTTAAGTAATTGTTTGTTAATAAAACGGCCGCTGTGGCCAATTTATCCAAAGAAATAATGTTTGTTTTAATTTTAATGATTGGCAAGCGGAGTTTTTAGGTAGCACGGTAGTGGGGGTAGAAGATTTCTTACGGAGAAGACCCAGTCTTGGCGATACGCGGTCAAGCGGGGGGGCTGTAATGGGAGCAGCTGGATGGAAGCCCCCCATGACTGCGTTGCCAAGGGGAGGGGTTGAAGTTTTGAATAAAAACAGTAGGAGTAACGGGATTGGTGGGGTAATGAAAAGTGGGGGCGTATTGGTAGGTCGAAGAGGTGGGGGCTGGGGAAGAAAAGTGCAGGAATATCAGTACCGCATTGCCAGGAGAGTTGAGAAGCCCACCCACCCTCCCTTGTTAATATTTTTCCTTTTTTGTTTGTTTTGGGGAGGTTTTGGGGGCCTTCCCCACATTTTCGGAGGTAGGGAAGTGGCGTATGAAAGTTTTGTTGTTTTTCTCTTTCAGGTCCAGTATGCGAGGTGGAGTTTGTAACATTGTCACAGTGTCGGGTTGGCGGGGGGTGGGGTTCTTGGAGTTGATGATGATGTTTTATGGGGATGATCTGGCTTTTGGTTACGGGCTCTGGACGGGGAGTTTACCTCGGGAGCTGTGGGGTTTCTTTGCCCGAAAACGGGTTATATGGTGCCCTCGAGCTGGTGGTCACGGCTGAGGGTAAAAAAGGTGTTTTTTGGTTGAAAATTTTGTGGTGGCTTTTTGCCTATTGTGAGCCAGATTTTTTAGCTCCAAGAACCCTCCCCTCAAGTTTTTTACATATGTAATAGTTTACATGTTGTTATTTATGTAATTGTTTGTTAATAAAACCGCCGCTGTGGCCAATTTATCCAAAGAAATAATGTGTTTGTTTTAATTTTAATGATTGGCAAGCGGAGTTTTTAGGTAGCACGGTAGTGGGGGTAGAAGATTTCTTAAGAAGAAGACCCAGTCTTGGCGATACGCGGTCATGTAAGCTCTTGTGCTCAGTGTCTTCCTCTCCCCATAGATTGTAAGCTCTTTTGCTCAGTGTCCTCCTCCTCATAGATTGTAAGCTCTTGTGCTCAGTGTCCTCTTCCCCATAGATTGTAAGCTCTTGTGCTCAGTGTCCTCTTCCTCATAGATTGTAAGCTCTTGTGCTCAGTGTCCTCCTCTCCTCATAGATTGTAAGCTCTTGTGCTGTGTCCTCCTCCTCATAGATTGTAAGCTCTTGCGCTCAGTGTCCTCCTCTCCTGCACATTCAACTTTGATGTGTTCTCTGGTCATAAATCAGCTGAGAGGAGCTCAGAAAAGTTCAGATAATGAGTTACCATCTCTCTCCACAATCCATCAGAACGAGGTCACTGAAGGATTCTCAGTTTACTCATTTTGCTGCAATAAACAGTGCATCACTGACGAAATAGAAGGCAAACGGTGCTAAATTTTTAAGGAAACTAAATGGCAAAAATATATTTTTAGCTCAACGTACATGCCTTTAAGGAAAAATTTAAAATTGTCCCTAAAACAGTGATGGGCAACCTTTTGAGCTTGGTGTGTCAAAATTCGCCAAAAAACCGAGCATAACTTGGGTGGTGTGTCACCTTGATAAAAAACCATAATTTTGCGACATGTATAGTTTAAATAACAAATATGTATAATTAGAATTAACTTACCTGCTTAGTGACTTCTTTGTTCATCTGTCAGTTGGTTTCTTTTGTTGGTCTTGCTATTATTTAACTTGTGTGGGGTGCCGTGAACTAAGATAAGTGAGGGGGAGGGGGAATTCTTCCAGTGATGGCGAACCTGTGGCACTCCAGCTGTTGCAAAACTACAATTCCCATCATGTCTTCACAGCCAAAGCCTTTGCTTTGAATGGCCAGCCATGATGGGAATTGTAGTTTTGCAACAGCTGGACTGCCACAGGTTCGCCATCACTGACAGCCTCCCTCTCACTTATCTCAGTAATGGCCAATGACACCCCACAGTTCACTGGATGATGGTTGCTGTAGTAGTCACAGGGCCTGCAGACAGCAATCACAGGGCCTCCAGACAGCAATGACAGGGCCTCCAGACAGCAATCACAGGGCCTGCAGACAGCAATCACAGGGCCTGCAGACAGCAATCACAGGGCCTCCAGACAGCAATCACAGGGCCTGCAGACAGCGATCACAGGGCCTCCAGACAGCGATCACAGGGCCTCCAGACAGCGATCACAGGGCCTGCAGACAGCAATCACAGGGCCTCCAGACAGCAATGACAGGGCCTCCAGACAGCAATGACAGGGCCTCCAGACAGCAATGACAGGGCCTCCAGACAGCAATGACAGGGCCTCCAGACAGCAATGACAGGGCCTCCAGACAGCAATGACAGGGCCTGCAGACAGCAATCACAGGGCCTGCAGACAGCAATCACAGGGCCTGCAGACAGCAATCACAGGGCCTGCAGACAGCAATCACAGGGCCTGCAGACAGCAATCACAGGGCCTGCAGACAGCAATCACAGGGCCTCCAGACAGCAATCACAGGGCCTCCAGACAGCAATCACAGGGCCTCCAGACAGCAATCACAGGGCCTCCAGACAGCAATCACAGGGCCTCCAGACAGCGATCTCCTCAGGCCTCAGAAGTGCAGCCTGGGACTTCTGGCCGGCGCAGCAGGGAGCAGGCCAGGGAGCAGCGCAATGCCGCCCAAACACAGATCCGACGCAGAGGCCTGGGACTTCCGGGAGCTGCGCCTGGCCTACCGGAAGTCCCAGGCCTAGACGCTCTGCACCGGAGCTCTGTTGTTTGGACCCACAGACCTCCTGCATGGCATCCGATCCGATAAAAAATCGGATCGGATGCCATTAGTGTTGAGCATTCCGATACCGCAAGTATCGGGTATCGGCCGATACTTGCGGGTATCGGAATTCCGATACCGAAATCCGATACTTTTGTGGTATCGGGTATCGGTATCAAAACAACATTAATGTGTAAAATAAAGAATTAAAATAAAAAATATTGCTATACTCACCTCTCCGACGCAGCCTGGACCTCACCGAGGGAACCGGCAGCGTTGTTTGCTTAAAAATCGCGCTTTTCCTTCCTTACGTGAAGTCCCGGCTTGTGATTGGTCGCGTGCCGCCCATGTGGCCGCGACGCGACCAATCACAGCAAGCCGTGACGTAATTTTAGGTCCTTCAGGATTTTAAAATGCGCGCTTGTCCTGCCTCCCGTGACCTCCCGGCTTGTGATTGGTCGCGTCGCCCATGTGACCGCGACGCGACCAATCACAAGCCAGAACGTGAACGGCCACATGGGCGGCACGCGACCAATCACAAGCCGGGACTTCACGTAAGGAAGGAAAAGCGCGATTTTTAAGCAAACAACGCTGCCGGTTCCCTCGGTGAGGTCCAGGCTGCGTCGGAGAGGTGAGTATAGCAATATTTTTTATTTTAATTCTTTATTTTACACATTAATATGGTTCCCAGGGCCTGAAGGAGAGTTTCCTCTCCTTCAGACCCTGGGAAAGAAGCAATTTCTATGGGGCCGTGGCCGGCGTGTCACTGAAAATGACTACACGTGTCAGCACTGACACGCGTGTCATAGGTTCGCCATCACTGCCCTAAAAGGTAGTTAACCCATTTTACGAGGTGTAATCCTTGCAATGATTTTGGCGTCTTCTATTCCAGCGCACTGTTCATCAAATCTGATGTTAAAATTTTCAGTCTTAATGAATTGGAACCTAAGAACCCGATTCAAGATTTGAGATTTATTGAAGTCACTTTCTTTGCTTCGTGGTAGTCGCAGAGATGACATTTTGTTAGCCAAGTTTTTCAAAATGATGTACACGGTTCACAAGTTTGGCACAAAGTACAAAATAAATGCATTCTGATTTTCTTTTAGACCGGTATTTGGCATTTTTTTTAGCTCCAAAAATTGAAAATGCTTTAAAAAGTAAAAAAGAAAAAAAGAAAATATAGCAAAAATGCACCAAATTGAAAACTCATCTAGAAACCTTGCTCCAGGCAGAGACAGGAGTGCGATGTGTAGCCCCAAAAATGGATCCTTTAGTAAAAGTGGCATTAAATAAATCTGTCTGAAACTAGATGAAGAAAGTAGTAAAATAAATAGACTTGAAGAAAAACAATTTCTAAAGTGGTTCAAAAAGTGTAGAAATAAGACTAAAAAATGGTTCAAATTGCTCCCAAAAATAGAGAAGTGATGATAAATTGCATATCCAGGTGAAATGTCACTGGATGCGCTGCTGATAATTATATCAAACGAATATTTTCCTTTAAATCTTTATTTCAGCAGGTTTACAAAGTCAACGCGTTTCGAGGTCAAAGCAGGACCTCTTCATCAGGACAAAAACCTAGGTCAATAGATGTGACAACAAATAGCATAAACGTCTTATGTGGCCATTGTTTAACCAGTCATGATTTTCTTGTGATTCTAGGAAATTCCCTTTTTACTTCTGTGTGAAAATAGAGTCATGACCAAAGATTATAAAATTTGTCCTCAGTGCTGCTGGTGTTATGATCTGAGCTAAATCAATTTCCTCCCCCCTCTGACAGCAAACAACCTAGTCCCTTCTAATATCTTCTGTACAAGGCTCTTTAATCCTATGTCACTACAGGAAATCGGATCCTGACAAGCAGGGCAGAAAGTTATTCCTATTGGCTGACCTTCAGTGAAAAGAGGATCACTATGTGGAGAACTGTCGGAGGGTTAAATGACTGAGCATGCGTGTCCACCGACCCACAGCTTTAGGTGGACGTGCGCATTACTATGCACATTGAACACCAGGTGGCGCCATACTATGAAAGTAATTGGCAAAATTCTTCTACGTGTAAAAGGGAAAATATTCACCAGAATTACTAAAACTCATCAGGAGTGGGGCCAAGGTGTTACATGGGTTAAGAGGCTCAAATAGGGCTGCCTCAGACAGACTCCATCAGACAGATGTCAGAGTAACACTGCCCTAGCCCGTCACCCTTTAAACCCCGTACAGGCATCTAGACTTAAAACGGCGTCTACTGGATTTCATCCATGGAAGGGCTACTGTCTGCAAGAGCACACCAGAGGCAATAGTTGGGTTGCCGGGTCTGAACCAGGAGGTCAGTGTAGGGACAAAATTGTAAAGACGTCAAAAGATAAAATATTATTATTATTTTTATAAAAAGAGTCAAATAAGCAAATCGAGGTCAAGAATCAGGACCGTTCAAGACTACAAGTAAGGCCGGGATCACACATACGCAAGATACGGCCGAGTTTCGCAGGTGAAAACCCAGCTCTAGCACCGGCACTCCGGAGCGGAGCGTGCAGCTCCATACATTGCTGTTCGGCTGCACGCTCCACTCCGGAGTGCCGGCGCCAGAGCTGGGTTTTCACCTGCGAGACTCGGCCGTATCTCACATATGTGTGATCCCGGCCTTATACAGAATATAGCTGGCAATGGACAACAGGAATTCAGGAGCTTAAATAGTTTGCAGCCCCACCCAAACCACACAGCAATTAACTCTACGTCTCCCACTATGGATGGAACTACAAGACCCAAATTACACAAAACTAGGACTGTCGCCACCTGGTGACAGAAGCAAAGGAAGGAAGGGCAGGCACCAATACAGATGTCACAAAAGGTTGTAAAAGTCCACCCTTCTCACAGCTGAAACCAGAGGAAATTCTGGGGTCTCTTGTTCAGCCTTTTAAATCCTTCAATCATTAATGTCACGGGAAATTCTGTAACAGTTGGAAACAACCTGTACAATAAATGGTTAATCTTGTACATGTTGATCGATACGTGCTGTAAAACAATGTAAACAGAATCTGGAGAGAAGTTGATTTCTTTCGAATTTTTGCCAAAAATAAGAAAAATAATGTAATTAACCCCTTAAGCCCCGAGGGTGGTTTGCACGTTAATGACCGGGCCAATTTTTACAATTCTGACCACTGACCCTTTATGAGGGTATAACTCTGGAACGCTTCAACAGATCCTGATGATTCTGACATTGTTTTCTCGTGATGTATTGTACTTCATGATAGTCAGAACATTTCTTCGATAAGACTTCGGTTTATTTATGAAAAAAAACGGAAATTTGGCGAAAACTTTGAAAATGTCGCAATTTTCCAACTTTTAATTTTTATGCCCTTAAATCACAGAGATATGTCACACAAAATACTTAATAAGTAACATTTCCCACACATCTACTTTACATCAGCACAATTTTGTAACCAAAATTTTTTTAATTAGGGAGTTATAAGGGTTAAAAGTTGACCAGCAATTTCTCATTTTTACACCATTTTTTTAGGGACCACATCTCATTTGAAGAAATTTTGAGGGGTCTATATGATAGAAAATAACCAAGTGTGACATTATTCAAAAAATTGCACCCCTCAAGGTGCTCAAAACCACATTCAAGAAGTTTATTAACCCTTCAGGTGTTTCACAGGAATTTTTGGAATGTTTAAATAAAAATGAACATTTAACTTTTTTTCACACAAAATTTACTTCAGCTCCAATTTGCTTTATTTTACCAAGGGTAACAGGAGAAAATGGACCCCAAAAGATGTTGTACAATTTGTCCTGAGTATGCCGATACCCCATATGTGGGAGTAAACCACTGTTTGGGCGCAGGGCAGAGCTCGGAAGAGAAGGAGCGCCATTTGACATTTCAATGCAAAATTGACTGGAATTGAGATGGGACACCATGTCGCGTTTGGAGAGCCCCTGATATGCCTAAACATTGAAACCCCCCACAAGTGGCACCATTTTGGAAAGTAGACCCCCTAAGGAAGTTATCTAGATGTGCGGTGAGCACTTTGACCCACCAAGTGCTTCACAGAAGTTTATAATGCAGAGTCGTAAAAATAAATTAGTTATAAGGGGGCACCACGGTTGGTGGGATACCACCAAGACCTACACAATGATGAACATGCTCAAGGAAAAACAGACTAGGTCCTATAAATGGGGATCACCACAAAACAGATATGGCATAAATATGAACACAGCTTTATTGAGTAACACAAGAAAGTGACATAAACACAATTAAAAACATTTAAAAAGCATGATTATGCAAAATACAGCAGCCCCTGATACGGCAGTAACCCACATAGGACTCAACAATATAACCTTATATATAAGATGTTCTCACAAAAGCCAAACTGGCCATACTGTGATGCATATAGGCCCTAATATTATTATTATTATTATTATTATTATTATTATTTATTGTTATAGTGCCATTTATTCCATGGCGCTTTACAAGTGAGGAGGGGTATACATAATAAAAACAAGTACAATAATCTTGAACAATACAAGTCATAACTGGTACAGTAGGAGAGAGGACCCTGCCCGCGAGGGCTCACAATCTACAAGGGATGGGTGAGAATACAGTAGGTGAGGATAGAGCTGATCGTGCAGCGGTTGGTTGATCGGTGGTTACTGCAGGTTGTAGGCTTGTCGGAAGAGGTGGGTCTTCAGATTCTTTTTGAAGGTTTCGATGGTGGGCAAGAGTCTGATGTGTTGTGGTAGAGGGTTCGAGAGTAGGGGTGATACGCGAGAGAAATCTTGTATACGATTGTGGGAAGAGGAGATAAGAGGGGAGTAGAGAAGGAGATGTTGTGAGGATCGGAGGTTGCATGTAGGAAAGTACCAGGAGACGAGGTCACAGATGTGAGGAGACAGGTTGTGGATGGCTTTGTACGTCATGGTTAGGGTTTTGTACTGGAGTCTCTGGGCAATGGGGAGCCAGTGAAGGGATTGACAGAGGGGAGAGGCCGGAGAATAGCGGGGGGACAGGTGGATTAGTCGGGCAGCAGAGTTTAGAATAGATTGGAGGGGTGCGAGAGTGTTTGAGGGGAGGCCACAGAGCAGCGCAGAGCAGCATAATACAATGGCACTCCCCTGGACAATAAACAATGATGCAAAGTATTAGTGACAGATGAAAAAAAGGATAGAAATATGACAATGGCAAGAATGTGGAGCTGACCTCAGCATGCAAAGCCCTGCGCCCTAGGTCCAAAATATAGGACCACACCGCACCAAACTGCCTAACAATACAAAACAGATGTGCACATGAACAGATATACTGCAAGGTAGCAGGGACCGTAGACAAGCAGAGCAGTCACTTATGATATGTAACCCACAAACTACCAAAAACTACTAAGAGAGTATCATGAGAGAAATATAGGGAAAATATAGAGGCCACATGTGGAACAGAGGCAGTAAAATGTATACTACCCAAAGGCATGTCAGGGTGACCCCTGACGAAGCCACCCTGTGCGGTGGCGACACGCGTTGGGTCTCCTTGTAGCCCACATTAGGACTCTAGTTGGAGGTTGAACAGGTTTAGGCAGGACATGCCTTTGGGTAGTACATTGAGACCGATTCAAGTTTAGGAATTTCAGGAATAATTGTAAATTGTTTCTATCTCTGAGACCCCGTTCATCTGGAGACTCAGCTCAGCAAGTTAAAATTGTTATCTCTTTCTTACGGGGCGACCCTCAGGATTGGGCCTTCTCGCTAGCGCCAGGAGATCCGGCATTGGCAAATATTGATGCGTTTTTTCTGGCGCTCGGATTGCTTTACGAGGAACCCAATCTTTAAATTCAGGCAGAAAAAGCCTTGCTGGCTATTTCTCAGGGCCAGGATGAAGCTGAAGTGTATTGCCAAAAATTTCGGAAATGGTCCGTGCTTACTCAGTGGAATGAGTGTGCTCTGGCCGCAAATTTCAGAAATGGCCTTTCTGAAGCCATTAAGAATGTGATGGAGGGTTTCTCCATTCCTACAAGTCTGAATGATTCCATGGTGCTGGCTATTCAAATTGACCGGCATTTGCGGGAGCGCAAAACTGCTAATCCTCTGGTGGTGTTGTCTGAACAAACACCTGATTTAATGCAATGTGATAGAATTCAGACTAGAAATGAACGGAAAAATCATAGACGTCAGAATGGGTTGTGTTTTTACTGTGGTGATTCTACACGTTATATCAGCATGCTCTAAACGCCTAACAAGGGTTGTTAGTCCTGTCGCCATTGGTAATTTGCAACCTAAATTTATTTTGTCTGTGACTTTAATTTGCTCATTGTCTTCCTACCCTGTTATGGCGTTTGTGGATTCAGGTGCTGCCCTGAGTCTTATGGATCTGTCATTTGCCAAGCGCTGTGGTTTTGTTCTTGAGCCTTTGGTAAATCCTATCTGTTGTGGATTCTGTTTTTGGGCTCCCTCTGGTGGTTACAACTGGTACTGGGTGACTTTGGTGGGTTGCGGTCTCTGGTTTCCACCTGTCCATCAGTGGCTGGGTGTTTCCTATTTAACCTGGCTTTCCTGTCATTCCCTTGCCGGCTATCAATATATCAGTGTGTCTCTGTTACCTTTGCTACCTGCTCCTAGGCCTTCAAGACAAGCTAAGTCTGGATTTCCCTGTTTCATGTTTGCTTTCATGTTTTTAGTCCAGCTTGCAGATATGTAATTCTCTGCTGCTGGTTGCTCTAGTGGGCTGAAATTACCACTCATGTACCATGAGTTGGCACATGAGTTCAAGTAATTTCAGGATGGTATTTTGAAGGGTTTTTAGCTGACCGCGCAGTTCACCTTTTGTATCCTCTGCTATCTTGCTTAAGCGGGCCTCATTTTGCTGAATCTGTTTTCATAACTACGTTTGTGCCTTCCTCTCATTTCACCGTCATTATATGTGGGGGGCTGCTATTTCTGTGGGAATATTTCTCTGGAGGCAAGATAGGTCTGTGATTCTTCTGATAGGGGTAGCTAGATCTCCGGCTGGCGCGAGACGTCTAGAGTCCCCCCAGGAACGTTCCCCGGCTGCTGTTAGTTGAGTGTTGAGGTTCAGGATCGCGGTCAGCTCAGGTTCCATCTCCCTAGAGCTCGTCCTGTTTTTGCCCGTGTTATGTGTTTAATTCCCTGCCATTGGGATCATGACACCTATCCCTCTTAGAGGTATTGATGCTACGCCATTGGCGGAAAATAAACCGCAGTTTTGGACACAGGTAACCATGTGCATGACTCCTGAACATCGGGAGGTGATTCGTTTTCTTGTTCTGCATAAAATGCATGATTTGGTCGTTTTGGGTCTGCCATGGTTACAGACCCATAATCCAGTCTTGGATTGGAAGGCAATGTCTGTGTCAAGTTGGGGCTGTCAGGGAATTCATGGTGATTCCCCGCCGGTGTCTATTGCTTCCTCTACTCCTTCGGAAGTTCCTGAGTATTTGTCTGATTATCAGGATGTATTCAGCGAGTCCAGGTCCAGTGCTCTGCCTCCTCATAGGGACTGTGACTGCGCCATAGATTTGATTCCAGGTAGTAAATTTCCTAAGGGAAGATTATTTAATCTGTCTGTACCTGAGCATACCGCAATGCGTTCGTATATCAAGGAGTCTCTGGAGAAGGGGCATATCCGTCCATCCTCTTCCCCTCTTGGTGCGGGATTCTTTTTTGTGGCCAAGAAGAACGGATCTTTGAGACCTTGTATTGACTATCGGCTTCTGAATAAAATCACTGTTAAATATCAGTATCCTTTGCCTCTGTTGTCGGACTTGTTTGCCCGGATTAAAGGTGCCAAGTGGTTCACTAAGATAGATCTTCGTGGTGCGTACAACCTTGTGCGCATTAAGCAGGGAGATGAATGGAAAACTGCATTTAATACGCCCGAAGGTCATTTTGAGTACTTGGTGATGCCTTTTGGGCTCTCTAATGCTCCTTCAGTGTTTCAGTCCTTTATGCATGATATTTTCCGGAAGTATCTGGATAAATTTATGATTGTTTATCTGGATGATATTCTGTTTTTTTCTGATGATTGGGACTCGCATGTAGAGCAGGTCAGGATGGTATTTCAGGTTTTGCGTGAGCATGCTTTGTTTGTTAAGGGCTCAAAGTGTCTCTTTGGAGTACAGAAGGTTCCCTTTTTGGGGTTTATTTTTTCCCCTTCTGCGGTGGAGATGGACCCAGTCAAGGTCCGAGCTATTCATGATTGGACTCAGCCCACGTCAGAAAAGTCTTCAGAAGTTCTTGGGTTTTGCTAACTTCTACCGTCGTTTTATCGCTAATTTTTCTAGCGTTGTTAAACCTTTGACGGATATGACCAAGAAAGGTTTTGATGTTGCTAACTGGGCTCCTGCAGCCGTGGAAGCTTTCCAAGAGTTGAAGCGCCGGTTTACTTTGGCGCCTGTTTTGTGCCAGCCTGATGTCTCACTGCCCTTACAGGTTGAAGTGGATGCTTCTGAGATTGGGGCAGGGGCCGTTTTGTCGCAGAGAGGCCCTGGTTGCTCTGTAATGAGACCATGTGCCTTTTTCTCTAGGAAGTTTTCGCCTGCTGAGCGGAATTATGATGTTGGCAATCGGGAGTTGTTGGCCATGAAGTGGGCATTTGAGGAGTGGCGTCATTGGCTCGAGGGTGCTAAGCATCGTGTGGTGGTCTTGACTGATCACAAAAATCTGATGTATCTCGAGTCTGCTAAACACCTGAATCCTAGACAGGCCCGCTGGTCATTGTTTTTCTCCCGTTTTGACTTTGTGGTCTCGTATTTACCAGGTTCAAAGAATGAGAAGGCTGATGCTCTTTCAAGGAGCTTTGTGCCTGACTCTCCTGGAGTCGTAGAACCAGTTGGTATTCTTAAAGAGGGAGTTATCTTGTCAGCCATTTCTCCGGATTTGCGACGTGTGAGATTTCAGGCTGGTAGACCTGACTCTTGTCCACCTGACAGACTGTTTGTTCCTGATAAGTGGACCAGCAGAGTCATTTCCGAGGTTCATTCCTCGGTGTTGGCAGGGCATCCGGGAATTTTTGGCACCAGAGATCTGGTGGCTAGGTCCTTTTGGTGGCCTTCCTTGTCACTGGATGTGCAGTCATTTGTGCAGTCCTGTGGCTAAGCCTTGCTGTTCTCGTGCCAGCGGGTTGCTCTTGCCCTTGCCTGTCCCGAAGAGGCCTTGGACACACATTTCCATGGATTTCATTTCAGATCTTCCGGTGTCTCAGGGCATGTCTGTCATCTGGGTGGTATGTGATCGCTTTTCCAAGATGGTCCATTTGGTATCTTTGCCTAAGCTGCCTTCCTCTTCCGATCTGGTTCCTTTGTTCTTTCAGAATGTGGTTCGTTTACACGGCATTCCTGAGAATATTGTGTCTGACAGAGAATCCCAGTTTGTTTCCAGGTTCTGGCGATCCTTTTGTGCTAAGATGGGCATTGATTTGTCGTTTTCGTCTGCCTTTCATCCTCAGACTAATGGACAAACGGAGCGAACTAATCAGACTCTGGAGGCTTATTTGAGGTGTTTTGTTTCTGCAGATCAGGATGATTGGGTGACCTTCTTGCCGTTGGCTGAGTTTGCCCTTAATAATCGGGCTAGTTCCGCTACTTTGGTTTCGCCTTTTTTTTGCAACTCTGGTTTCCATCCCCGTTTTTCCTCGGGACATGTGGAGCCTTCTGACTGTCCTGGGGTAGATTCCGTGGTGGATAGGTTGCAGCAGATCTGGAATCATGTGGTGGACAACTTGAAGTTGTCACAGGAGAAGGCTCAGCGTTTTGCCAACCGCCGCCGCGGTGTGGGTCCCCGACTTCGTGTTGGGGATTTGGTATGGCTGTCTTCTCGATTTGTTCCTATGAAGGTCTCCTCTCCTAAATTTAAGCCTCGCTTCATCGGTCCTTACAAGATATTGGAAATCCTTAATCCTGTGTCCTTTCGCTTGGATCTTCCGGTGTCGTTTGCCATTCACAACGTGTTCCATAGGTCTTTGTTGCGGCGGTACGTTGTACCTGTGGTTCCTTCTGTTGAGCCTCCTGCTCCGGTCTTGGTTGAGGGCGAGTTGGAGTACGTGGTGGAGAAGATCTTGGATTCTCGTCTCTCCAGGCGGAGGCTTCAGTATCTGGTCAAGTGGAAGGGCTATGGTCAGGAGGATAATTCCTGGGTGGTTGCCTCTGATGTGCATGCGGCCGACTTAGTTCGTGCCTTTCACGCTGCTCATCCTGATCGCCCTGGTGGTCTTGGTGAGGGTTCGGTGACCCCTCCTTAAAGGGGGGGTACTGTTGTGAATTAGACTTTTTGGGCTCCCTCTTGTGGTCACTGGTGATATGACTCTGGGATTGTCTTTCTCAGTTTGGCACCCACCTGGGTCGTTAGTCCAGGGGTGTTGCTATATAAGCTTCCTGGATTCTCAGTCCAGTGCCTGGCATCGTTGTAATCAGATCCTTTCTGTTTGCTCCTGTCTGCTGGTCCTGGTTCTTGCAAAACTAAGCTAAGTCGTGCTTCCTTGTTTTTTGGTTATTTGTATGGCTCTTATTTTTTGTCCAGCTTGTACTAAATGTGATTCCTGATTTTGCTGGAAGCTCTAGGGGGCTGGTATTCTCCCCCCGGGCCGTTAGACGGTTCGGGGGTTCTTGAATATCCAGCGTGGAAATTTTGATAGGGTTTTTGCTGACCGTATAAGTCATCTTACTATTTTCTGCTATTAGTCAGTGGGCCTCTCTTTGCTAAATATCTAGTTCATTCTTACGTTTGTCTTTTCTCCTTACCTCACCGTTATTATTTGTGGGGGGCTTGTATCCAACTTTTGGGGTCTTTTCTCTGGAGGCAAGAAAGGTCTATCTTTTCCCTTCTGGGGTTAGTTAGTTCTCCGGCTGGCGCGAGACGTATAGAACCAACGTAGGCACGTTCCCCGGCTGCTGCTATTTGTGGTGCTAGGATTAGATATACGGTTAGCCCAGTTACCACTGCCCTATGAGCTGGTTTTTTATGTTTGCAGACTTGGTATGTACTTTTGAGACCCTCTGCCATTGGGGTCATAACAATTTCTATCCTTTTTTTCATCTGTCACTAATACTTTGCATCATTGTTTATTGTCCAGGGGAGTGCCATTGTATTAGGGCCTATATGCATCACAGTATGGCCAGTTTGGCTTTTGTGAGAACATCTTTTATATAAGGTTATATTATTGAGTCCTATGTGGGTTACTGCCGTATCAGGGGCTGCTGTATTTTGCATAATCATGCTTTTTAAATGTTTTTAATTGTGTTTATGTCACTTTCTTGTGTTACTCAATAAAGCTGTGTTCATATTTATGCCATATCTGTTTTGTGGTGATCCCCATTTATAGGTCCTAGTCTGTTTTTCCTTGAGCAGAGTCGTAAAAATAAAAAATCATATTTTTTCACCAAAATGATCTTTACGCCCCCAATTTTTTATTTTCCCAAGGGTAAGAGAAGAAGCTGGACCCCAAATGTTGTTGTGCAATTTGTCCTGAATACACTGATAGCCCATATGTGGGGGTAAATCACTGTTTGGGCGCATGGCAGAGCTCGGAAAAGAAGGAGTGCCCTTTGACTTTTCAATGCAAAATTGACTGGAATTGAGATGGGACGCCATGTTGCGTTTGGAGAGCCACTGATGTGCCCTAAACATTGAAACCCCCCAAAAGTGACACCATTTTGGAAAGTAGACCCCCTAAGGAACTTATCTAGATGTGTTGTGAGAGCTTTGAACCCCCAATTGTTTCACTACAGTTTATAACGCAGAACCGTGAAAATAAAAATTATTTTTTTTCTCACAAAAATTATTTTTTAGCCCCCAGTTTTGTATTTTCCCAAGGGTAACAGGAGAAATTGGACCCCAAAAGTTGTTGTCCAATTTGTCCTGAGTACGCCGATACCCCATATGTGGGGGGGGGAAACTGTTATGATCCTAGTGGCAAGGATCGCAAGTTTGACTAGCTAAGTAACTAAACCGACGTCCAGCTCTGGGGAAGTGGTATCTGGATTGACCGCAACCTGATCCTATCCGCAAACAACTATAGGCAGCCGTGGAACGTTACCTGGAAATCCTAGACGTCTCTTCACGGCCTGAGAAACTACCTATTCCTAGAGGGAAAGTAAAGTCCTTACTTGCCTCTGAGAAATGACCCCAAAGATATAGAAAAGCCCCCCACAAATATTAACGGTGAGTTAAGGGGAAAGCACAAACGCAGAGATGAAATAGATTTAGCAAATGAGGCCCGCTAACACTAGATAGCAGAAAATAGGAAGGGAGCTGTGCGGTCAATAGAAAACCCTAAGCAAAATATCCACGCAGAGATTGCTCGAGCCCCCGCACCAACTAACGGTGCGGGGGAAGCAACTCTGTACCCCAGAGCTTACCAGCAGCAAGAACTCACATATTAGCAAGCTGGACTAAACTCATCATACACTGAAATCATATTGCAGACTGATGAGCAAAAAATAATCAAACAGAAACTTAGCTACTCCAGAAGAGACTGAAAACGAAGATAATCAGGGGAGATCAGAATAGCACTGAATACATAGCCAGCCGGCAACAAGTGGAGGTGAAGCAGAGCTAAATAGGAAACTCCCTAGTGCATAACGAGGCAGCTGATCAGCCACAGAACCGCAGGATAACAAACAAAGCCACCAGGGGGAGCCCAAAAACAAAACTCACACAATACCACCTGTGACCACAAGAGGGAGCCCGAAAACAGAGTCCACAACAGGAAACACCGTTTGGGCGCATGGCAGAGCTCAGAAGGGAAGGAGCGCCATTTGGAATGCAAACTTAGATGGATTGGTCTGCAGGCATTACTGTTGTGAATTCTGCTTTTGGGCTCCCTCTGGTGGTTGTAGGTGGTAATGCAGTTGCCCCTGAGTTGCAGTCCTGGTCAGGTGTATCTGCTGATTGCAGTTCTGACTGGGGTATTTAGGCGTGCAGGATTCATTAGTCCTTGCCAGTTGTCAATTGTTGTTGGGAGGTGTTGGACCTCTGCTTGGTTCCTCCTGCCTTTCTGCCAAATCAGCAAAGATAAGTGTCTGGTTTTTTTTTCCTGTGGCACACATGCTATGTGCTTCACAATTCAGTGCTATTCTTTGTGTTTTCTTGTTCAGCTTAGATTGTGTCAGTATTTTCCCAGTCTTGTTCTATTCTCTGGAGTGGCAGGTATACATTCCATGTCTTTAGTTAGATTGTGGAACTTTTTGTATTATCTGCTGTGGATATTTTTGGAAGGGTTTTAATACTGACCGCCTAGTAATCTGTCCTATCCTTTCCTATTTAGCTAGAGTGGCCTCTTTTGCTAAAGCCTGTTTTCTACCTGCGTGTGTCTATTCTTCTACTCACAGTCATTATTCGTGGGGGGCTGCCTATCCTTTGGGGGTCTGCTCTGAGGCAAGGTAGCATTCCTATTTCCATCTATAGGGGTATTTAGTCCTCCGGCTTTGTCGAGGTGTCTAGGGTATGTTAGGCACACCCCACGGCTACTTCTAGTTGCGGTGTTAGTTCAGGATTTGCGGTCAGTACAGGTTCCACCGACTCCAGAGAAAGTTTCATGCGGCTCCAAGGTCACCAGATCATAACAGTACAACTGGTCCATAATGAGTTAAATGCATCTCAGAAGAAGGGAAGAAAGGTGTTGAGCCATTTTTTTTTTCTGTAGTCTGTTTTGTCTTTTCTTCCCTCTTTATTTATTGGTGGCTGAGGAGTCTTGTGCCAGCATGGATGTTCAGGAATTAGCTTCTCGTGTAGACCAGCTTGCTGCTAGGGTACAGGGTATTTCTGATTATATTGTTCAGACTCCTGCTTTAGAGCCGAAGATTCCTACTCCTGATTTGTTTTTTGGTGATAGGTCCAAATTTTGGGGTTTTAAAAACAATTGTAAACTGTTTTTTGCTCTGAGACTGCGATCCTCCGGTGATTCCATTCAGCAGGTTAAAATTGTCATCTTCCTGCTGCGTGGCGATCCACAGGATTGGGCATTTTCCCTGGAATCTGGGAATCCGGCCTTGTTTAATGTAGATTCCTTTTTTCAGGCTTTAGGATTATTATATGATGAACCGAATTCTGTGGATCAAGCGGAGAAAACCTTGTTGGCCCTGTCTCAGGGTCAAGAGGCGGCAGAATTGTATTGTCAGAAATTTAGAAAATGGTCTGTGTTGACTAAATGGAATGATGATGCTTTGGCGGCAATTTTCAGAAAGGGTCTTTCTGAATCCGTTAAAGATGTTATGGTGGGGTTTCCCACGCCTTCCGGTCTGAGTGATTCTATGTCTCTGGCCATTCAGATTGATCGGCGCTTGCGGGAGCGTCAAACTGTGCACTCTGTGGCGTCGTCCTTAGAGCATAGTGATTGTGGCGACGCTTCTCATGTCATTTCAGTCTGCCCTAAGCGGACAAAAAGGGTCGCTAGTTCATTTGCCATCAGTACTGTACAACCTAAATTTCTGTTATCAGTGTCCTTGATCTGCTCATTGTCATCATTTTCTGTCATGGCGTTTGTGGATTCAGGCGCCGCCTTGAACTTAATGGATTTTGAGTTTGCCAGGCGTTGTGGTTTTCCCTTGCAGCCTTTGCAGAACCCTATTCCTTTAAGGGGGATTGATGCTACACCTTTGGCTAAAAATAAGCCCCAGTTTTGGACACAGGTGACCATGCACATGGCGCCAGCCCATCAGGAAGATTGTCGATTTCTGGTGTTGCATAATTTGCATGATGTTATCGTGCTGGGTTTCCCGTGGTTGCAGGTACATAATCCTGTGTTGGATTGGAAGTCTATGTCTGTGACTAGTTGGGGTTGTCAGGGGGTTCATAATGATGTTCCTTTGATGTCAATCTCCTCTTCTTCCTCTTCTGAAATTCCAGAGTTTTTGTCTGATTTTCAGGATGTATTCGATGAGCCCAAGTCCAGTTCCCTTCCACCGCATAGGGACTGTGATTGTGCGATTGACTTGATTCCAGGCAGTAAGTCTCCTAAGGGCCGACTTTTCAACCTGTCTGTGCCTGAACATACCGCCATGCGGAGTTATGTTAAGGAGTCTTTGGAGAAAGGGCATATTCGGCCATCTTCTTCACCGTTGGGAGCAGGTTTTTTTTTTTGTTGCTAAGAAGGATGGCTCCTTGAGACCTTGATTATCGCCTCTTGAATAAGATCACGGTCAAGTTTCAATACCCTTTACCTTTGCTTTCCGATTTGTTTGCTAGGATTAAGGGGGCTAGTTGGTTTACGAAGATTGACCTTCGGGGGGCATATAATCTTGTTCGTATTAAGCAGGGTGATGAATGGAAAACTGCGTTTAATTCGCCCGAAGGCCATTTTGAATACCTTGTGATGCCATTCGGGCTCACTAACGCTCCATCTGTTTTTCAATCCTTCATGCATGATATCTTCCCGACTTATATTGATAAATTCTTGATTGTATATTTGGACGATATTTTGATTTTTTCCAATGATTGGAAGTCTCATGTGGAACAGGTCAGGATGGTATTTCAGATCCTTCGTGACAATGCCTTGTTTGTGAAGGGGTCTAAGTGTCTCTTTGGGGTGCAGAAGGTTTCTTTTTTGGGCTTTATATTTTCTCCCTCATCTATGGAGATGGATCCAGTTAAGGTTCAGGCCATTCATGATTGGATTCAACCCACATCCGTGAAGAGCCTTCAGAAATTTTTGGGTTTTGCAAATTTTTATCGCCGTTTCATTGCTAACTTCTCCAGCGTGGTTAAACCCTTGACTGATTTGACGAAAAAAGGCGCTGATGTGGCGAATTGGTCCTCTGCGGCTGTCTCTGCCTTTCAGGAGCTTAAACGCCGATTTACTTCTGCTCCGGTGTTGCGCCAACCAGATGTTTCTCTTCCGTTTCAGGTTGAGATTGATGCTTCTGAGATTGGGGCAGGGGCCGTTTTGTCTCAGAGGGATTCTGTTGGTTCTTTGATGAAACCGTGTGCCTTCTTCTCCCGCAAGTTTTCGCCTGCTGAACGCAATTATGATGTCAGCAATCGGGAGTTGTTGGCTATGAAGTGGGCGTTTGACGAGTGGCGACATTGGCTTGAGGGAGCTAAGCACCGTATTGTGGTCCTGACCGATCATAAGAATTTGATTTACCTCGAGTCTGCCAAACGGCTGAGTCCTAGACAGGCTCGATGGTCCTTGGTTTTTTCCCGTTTTGATTTCGTGGTTTAGTATCTTTCGGTTTCTAAGAATATTAAGGCTGATGCCCTTTCTAGGAGTTTTTTGCCTGATTCTCCTGAGGTCCTTGAACCGGTCGGCATTCTGAAAGAAGGGGTGGTCCTTTCTGCCATTTCCCCTGATTTATGGCGGGTTCTTCAGGAATTTCAGGCTGATAGACCTGACCGCTGTCCTGTGGAGAAATTGTTTGTTCCTGACAGATGGACTAGTAGAGTGATTTCTGAGGTTCACTGTTCTGTGTTGGCTGGTCATCCTGGTATTTTTGGTACCAGAGATTTGGTTGGTAGGTCCTTTTGGTGGCCTTCGTTGTCACGTGATGTGCGTTCTTTTGTGCAGTCCTGTGGGACTTGTGCGCGGGCCAAGCCTTGTTGTTCCCGTGCTAGTGGATTACTTTTGCCATTGCCGGTCCCTGAGAGGCCCTGGACGCATATTTCTATGGATTTTATTTCTGATCTTCCGGTTTCCCAGAGGATGTTGGTTATCTGGGTTGTTTGTGACCGGTTTTCTAAGATGGTTCATTTGGTGCCTTTGCCTAAATTGCCTTCCTCTTCAGAGTTGGTTCCGTTGTTTTTTCAGCATGTGGTTCGTTTGCATGGTATTCCGGAGAATATTGTGTCCGACAGAGGTTCCCAGTTTGTTTCTAGGTTTTGGCGGGCCTTTTGTGCTAGGCTGGGCATTGATTTGTCTTTTTCTTCTGCATTTCATCCTCAGACAAATGGCCAGACCGAGCGAACTAATCAGACTTTGGAGACTTATTTGAGATGCTTTGTGTCTGCCGATCAGGATGATTGGGTGGCCTTTTTGCCATTGGCCGAGTTTGCCCTTAATAATCGGGCTAGTTCGGCTACTTTGGTTTCGCCTTTTTTTTGTTATTTTGGTTTTCATCCTGGTTTTTCTTCTGGGCAGGTTGATCCTTCTGACTGTCCTGGTGTGGATTCCGTGGTTGACAGGTTGCAGCAGATTTGGGCTCATGTGGTGGACAATTTGGTGTTGTCTCAAGAGGAGGCTCAACGTTTTGCTAACCGTCGTCGGTGTGTTGGTTCCCGGCTTCGGGTTGGGGATTTGGTTTGGTCGTCTTCCCGTCATGTTCCTATGAAGGTCTCTTCCCCTAAGTTTAAGCCTCGGTTTATTGGTCCTTATAGGATTTCTGAGATTATTAATCCGGTGTCTTTTCGATTGGCGCTTCCGGCCTCTTTTGCTATCTATAATGTCTTCCATAGATCTTTATTGCGGAAATATGTGGTGCCCGTTGTTTCCTCTGTTGATCCTCCGGCCCCTGTTTTGGTTGATGGGGAGTTGGAGTATGTGGATGAGAAGATTTTAGATTCTCGTTTTTCGAGGCGGAGGCTTCAGTACCTTGTCAAATGGAAGGGTTATGGCCAGGAGGATAATTCTTGGGTTTTTGCTTCTGATGTCCATGCTGCTGATTTGGTTCATGCTTTTCATCTGGCTCGTCCTGATCGGCCTGGGGGCTCTGGTGAGGGTTCGGTGACCCCTCCTCAAGGGGGGGGGTACTGTTGTGAATTCTGCTTTTGGGCTCCCTCCGGTGGTTGTAGGTGGTAATGCAGTTGCCCCTGAGTTGCAGTCCTGGTCAGGTGTATCTGCTGATTGCAGTTCTGACTGGGGTATTTAGGAGTGCAGGATTCATTAGTCCTTGCCAGTTGTCAATTGTTGTTGGGAGGTGTTGGACCTCTGCTTGGTTCCTCCTGCCTTTCTGCCAAATCAGCAAAGATAAGTGTCTTGTTTTTTTTTTCCTGTGGCACACATGCTATGTGCTTCACAATTCAGTGCTATTCTTTGTGTTTTCTTGTCCAGCTTAGATTGTGTCAGTATTTTCTCAGTCTTGTTGGATTCTCTGGAGTGGCAGATATACATTCGATGTCTTTAGTTAGATTGTGGAACTTTTTGTATTATCTGCTGTGGATATTTTTGGAAGGGTTTTAATACTGACCGCCTAGTAATCTGTCCTATCCTTTCCTATTTAGCTAGAGTGGCCTCTTTTGCTAAATCCTGTTTTCTACCTGCGTGTGTCTATTCTTCTCCTACTCACAGTCATTATTCGTGGGGGGCTGCCTATCCTTTGGGGGTCTGCTCTGAGGCAAGGTAGCATTCCTATTTCCATCTATAGGGGTATTTAGTCCTCCTGCTGTGTCGAGGTGTCTAGGGTATGTTAGGCACACCCCACGGCTACTTCTAGTTGCGGTGTTAGTTCAGGATTTGCGGTCAGTACAGGTTCCACCGACTCCAGAGAAAGTTTCATGCGGCTCCAAGGTCACCAGATCATAACACATCACGTTGCATTTGCAGAGCCCCTGATGTAGCTAAACAGTAGAAACCCCTCACAAGTGACCCCATATTGGAAACTAGACCCCCCAAGGAACTTATCTAGATGTGTTGTGAGAACTTTTAACCCCCAAGTGTTTCACTACAGTTTATAATGCAGAGCCGTGAAAATAAAAAATCAATTTTTTTTCCCACAAAAATGTTATTTTAGCCCCCAAATTTTTATTTTCCCAAGGGTAACAAGAGAAATTGGACACCAAAAGTTGTTGTTTAATTTGTTCTGAGTATGCTGACACCCCATATGTTGGGGTAAACCGCTGTTTGGGTGCAGGGGAGAGCTCGCAAGGGAATGAGCACTGTTTTACTTTTTCAACGCAGATTGGCTGGAATTGAGATCGGACGCCATGTCGCGTTTGGAGAGCCCCTGATGTGCCTAAACAGTGGAAACCCCCAATTCTAACTGAAACCCTAACCCTAGCCCCAACCCTAACCCTAGCCCCAACCCTAGCCTTAACCCTAGCCCTACCCCTAACCCTAATGGGAAAATGGAAATAAATAAATTTTTTTATTTTATTATTTTTCCCTAACTAAGGGGGTGATGAAGGGGGGGTTTGATTTACTATTTGTAGCGTTTTTTTTAGTGGATTTTTATGATTGGCAGCCGTCACACACTAAAAGACGCTTTTTATTGCAAAAAATAGTTTTTGCGTCTCCACATTTTGAGAGCTATAAATTTTCCCGTATTTTGGTCCACAGAGTCATGTGAGGTCTTGTTTTTTGTGGGACAAGTCGACGTTTTTATTGGTAACATTTTTGGGCACGTGACATATTTTGATCACTTTTTATTCCGATTTTTGTGAGGCAGAATGACCAAAAACCAGCTATTCATGAATTTCTTTTGGGGGGGGCGGCGTTTATACCATTCCACGTTTGGTTAAATTGATAAAGCAGTTTTCTTCTTCGGGTCAGTATGATTACAGCGATACCTCATTTAAATAATTTTTTTATGTTTTGGCGCTTTTATATGATAAAAACTGTTTTCTCTTTATTCTGAGGACTCTAACTTTTTTATTTTTTCGCTGATGACGCTGTATGGTGGCTCGTTTTTTGTGGGACAAAATGACGTTTTCAGCCGTACCATGGTTATTTATATCCGTCTTTTTGATCTCGTGTTATTCCACTTTTTGTTCGGCGGTATGATAATAAAGCGTTGTTTTTTGCCTCTTTTTTTTTACCGCGTTCACTGAAGGGGTTATCTAGCGGGACAATTTTATAGGTGGGGTCGTTCCGGATGTGGCGATACTAAATATGTGTACTTTTATTGTTTTTTTTTTATTATTTAGATAAAGAAATGTATTCATGGGACCAATTTTTTTTTTTCTTCATTTAGGATTTTTTTTTTTTTTTTTTTTACACATGTGAATATTTTTTTTTTTTACTTTATAACATTGCCCCAGGGGGAAAGGGGAATCATGTTATAGGGTCAGATCGCTGATCTAACACTTTGCAGAGCACTGTGTCAGATCAGTGATCTGACATGCCGGGCTGCAGGCTTACCAGCGCTTGCTCTGAGCAGGCGCTGGAAAGCCACCTCCTTGCAGGACCCGGATGTAGCCCCGCAGCCATTTTGGATCCGGGGCCTGCAGGGAGGAGACTCTCGGTACAAGGTGAGCACATCGCCTTGTACCGAGGGTCTCAGGGAAGCCCGCAGGGAGCCCCCTTCCCTGTACCGCCGGAACGCTGCGATCATGTTTGATCGCAGTGTTCCAGGGGTTAATGTGCCAGGAGCGGTCCGTGACCGCTCCTGGCACATAGTGCTGGATGTCAGCTGCGATAGTCAGCTGACACCCAGCCACGCTCCCCCCGAGAGCGCGGCCAATCGCATATGACGTACTATCCCGTCGGTGATCATACGGGCCCACCCAACCTCGACGGGATAGTATGTCATATGGGCTTAAGGGGTTAAAAATTACCGTATATGCACTAAAGATAGATCATCACGTCCCACAAAAAAAAATAAAAACAGGCAGCTAAGTTGAACAAGAAAAACTTCCAGAATGCAAATTGGAAATTAAAAGAATGATAGAATAAAAATAGCTTTTGTCTTTAGCGGGGAGAAGAGGTGGGAATATTCTCCCCTGCTACCAGGATAAACGATAGGGGTATGATGGGCTTTTATAAAGTTTCACCATTCAGGGAGCGATCTCCAAATATTCAGGTCTGAATTTCAGAAACTTGGGAGCAATATAATACCAATAAGGATATGTGCACACGTTGAGTAAAATTTCTGCATTTCTTGGCAGGAAAAACGCAGCTGCAAAAAACATGCATTTTTGGTGCTTTTTGACCTGTGTTTTTGACTGATTTGAGTGAAGTCAATGGGAAAAACGCAGAGAATTGACCAGCTGCAGATTATTTTCTGCACCAAATTTGCAAGTCAAATACGCAACGTGTGCATGACACTTCAGGTTTCTCATTCGCTTTGCTGGCATCAGGTCTTGCTTTAGGTTGTCACAAATCTGCGCAGAAAAAACGTGACAAAAATGCACCAAATCTGCAGCGTGTGCACATAGCCTACATTTTGTAACAAGTTTTTTGAGGATTATATACCAACAAAATGTAGCTAAGAATATACCCTATGAATGAGGAATATATTACAGATAAATTTTGAACAAATTATTTTGAGGGTTATTTGGAAAATCACTGTACTCCAGACCACGGAATAGTCTATGGGTGAGCAATATAATAATGATAATATTTTGAACAAGTTTTTTTAAGTGTTATATACCAACGAAATGTACCCAAGAGCACATAATACTGTATGGCATAGAAATGTAGCCCAGCAAAATTTTTAAACTTTTTTTTAGTGTTATATGTCACAAAAATGTACCCCCAGAACACAGAGTAGCTTATGGGTAGAATATGTAAACAAACAAGTGAAAGGTTCAAAAACTTTTTTGGACTGTTATATACCATCAAAATGTGAAAGAAAGAACGTAACACTATGGATAAACAATGTAATCCTGAAATTTTTTCCTACGCTTTTTGTAAGTTCTACATACCACTGTAATGCAACAATAACCGTGTTAAACTGTATGGATGAGTCATTGAATCCATAAAAAATTTTTGCATGTAAATATTTTGAAAGTGTAATTGATGTACTCATACAGGTCGCTCCTGCTGCTGCTGAAAGTGAACTTGTCAGTTAGCTAGATAGGATCCTGTCCTGTATGAAATCGATCTTCCAGCATCTAACTAGATTGTGCTTAAACTGTGTTGCAGTCAGGAATCAGGAGGCCCCATTTGCTCATCAAAATTGTTACTCCTAATATAGAGATTCAGCCAGAAAGCCCTATTTGCTTGTCCAAATCGTTTTTGGCTAAAACTGTGTTGCAGTGAGAAACCAGGAGGCCCAATTTGCTAATCTAAATCGTTAGGTCTAAGCATGTTGTTTAGTCACACTATCCAAGAAAATAAATAGTGATTGTTCATTTAGTGACTGGTGACCGACAGGTGTGGGCCTAAGGTTGTGAAACAGCAGGGTACAAGAGGGAAAGGCTACTTACAACATGAGTGGGAAAAAAAGAGATTGGTGTAACGTGGAATAGGCTTAGGGTACTGTCACACATTGAAATTTCGATCGCTACGACGGCACGATTTGTGACGTCGCAGCGTCGTACTATTATCGCTCCAGCGTCGTAGACTGCTGTCACACGTTGCAATCACGGTGCTGGAGCGATGCCGAAGTCCCCGGGTAACCAGGGTAAACATCGGGTAACTAAGCGCAGGGCCGCGCTTAGTAACCCGATGTTTACCCTGGTTACCAGCGTAAACGTAAAAAAAACAAACAGTACATACTCACATGCCGGTGTCTGTCCCTCGGCGCTGTGCTTCTCTCCACTGTGTAAGCACAGCGGCCGGAAAGCACAGCGGTGACGTCACCGCTGTGCTCGCTTTCCGGCTCTGGTGCTTACACAGTGCAGAGAAGCTTTCGCCGAGGGACAGACACCGGCATGTAAGTATGTACTGTTTGTTTTTTTTACGTTTACGCTGGTAACCACAGTAAACATCGGGCTACTAAGCGCGGCCCTGCGCTTAGTTACCCGATGTTTACCCTGGTTACCAGCGAACACATCGCTGGATCGCTGTCACACACAACGATCCAGCGATGACAGCGGGTGATCAAGCGACGAAAGAAAGTTCCAAACGATCTGCTACGACGTACGATTCTCAGCAGGGTGTCTGATCGCAGTAGCGTGTCAGACACAGCGATATCGTAACGATATCGCTAGAACGTCACGAATCGTACCATCGTAGCGATCGAAATTTCAATGTGTGACAGTACCCTTAGTGTTCGACTTGTATGTGAGCTAGATGTTAATGTTAATGAAAGCTCAAGTGAGCAAACACCATCTCATCCTATCCAAAGACCACTGACAACATCTGTTACTGGTCCGCCTTCTAGGCTCCTTTTCTTTGGCAGCTGCACAGTGGTACACCTTGTACATAAGGCTCAGAAAGTGCTCCAGTGGATGGCAAATGCTGCATCAAGTGACCTCTCCTCCTCTTCCTCCACTTTAACATCACACACAATACAATTCAGAGGTGGCACCCCAATCACCCAAGTTTCCCCCGACGTCAACAAATTTACAACCGCCCAACTCACTGTGGGGAACCTCAAATGAGCCATTCTGAAGAGCTGTTCACACATTCTATTCCATGGGCATCAGAAGAATAACAGAATCGAGAGGAGGAAAGTATCTGCACCGATGCCTAAAATGTTTCCATGTTGGATCTGGGGCCAGATGAAGTAGGGTCCAAGCAGAATCCAGACCCTAATCTCCAGGCCTTAACCCCTCGGGAACAAAAAGCCATGCACCAAGCATAAACCAGATCAACGGAAAGATGACAAGGAATATTTAAAAATATTTAAAAATATATCTGTTTTATTCAATAACAATAGAGAAAAACCACTAAAATATACAAAAATAAATATAAAATAATGTAAATATGTATATGTATATTCTATCTGTGCACATATCAAGATGAGTATAATCCAATTACATAAGGCAGGTCAAATTTCTATTATATATTATATACCCCAATAGGCAAAACAGAATATCAGAAGAAGGGGAACAATGTATTGCATATGCTAAAGAGGGTGATAAAAAATAAAAACGTAAAAAATATATGTGTTTAAAATATCACAAAATATATATATCATCCCAAAAATACATCATGAAGAATACAAAAAGTGCAAAAAGTGCTATGTGCAATATTCTCAAAGGCCACTTGCTTCTAAAGATGCATATTGTGCAAAGTGTGCATAGGAAATAGTGCTATATGGAAATGCTGTCAAAGAGCCACTTACTTATGAAAATGGGGGAAATGTTCCAGGACCGCCAAATACTTGATAATGTGCACCCCGACGCGCGTTTCGGAATCACAGTTCCTTCGTCAGGGGTTGTGTGTAAAGCGTGACCGAGGGGTTTATATAAGAATCAAAATGAATATGAGCGCCGATGTCCGTGCCCAAAGTGTGTGCAGTGTGCACAGTTTTACTGTGTTTTATAAATACACACTTAACCCCTCGGGGTAGAGAGGATCCTGATGAGACTCAGATGCCAGAGGCGCAAGGAGACTGTACTGTAGGGTCAGGGCATGAAGAGGAGGAAGGTGACTCTCAGGATGAGGAGTGTGAGAACAGAGAGAATGACAATGAGGTTAGAGTGTGAGAAAAGAGAGGATGACAAGGAGCTTGTCAATCCCACTTAGTGTGAACCCAGAGGCACGCAGCCGAGTAGGTCAGCAGAGGAGGAAGATGAGAAGGTTATGTTGCAGATTGTAGGAAAGACACGGAGTGATGTAACCACAGCAAGCACTGCATCCTAAGCCACAGCTCTAGCTGTGGTCATCACTGGTCGCGAGTCTACAGTTTGCAGGGGTGGCAAGGGTTGCCTAGCCTGGGCTTTATTTGAGACCACAAAGGATGACCCAACTCATTATCCACTAAATTTGCAAAAAAAGACTCAGAGGCAAAAATTGCAATATTTTGACCACTACGTGCATGAACCAACACATGCACGATAAACATGCCTTAGTCTGGAAATCTCACTGCACTAAAACTCAGACTAGCAGACCTCACCAACCACCGGCCATCCCATCAACCACATTCTGCTGCTTCTTCCTCCTATGTCACTGTACCAAGTGTTCTCACACAAGTCTCCTGCCACAGAAACTCCACTTGTTTACCCCCTACAGTTGCACTGAGTGAGAGCCATTCAGCTGTTATGGAAGTGGATATGCTTGCTGTTTTTGTTTTACCAAGTACAACACATTTTTCCACCATAACATCTCCGCCTGCACCTCACTCACAGTCCTGCAGTTTGCCCTGTTCTCCGTACTCTGCCCTCTCTCAGCACTGCAGCCAGCCCTCGGTCCTGCAGTTGAGGTCACGTAAAAGATTGCTTCCTCCTACACATGGCAAAGCTAACAGCTTGAACTCCACAGTCTCCAATCTGTTGGCCACAGAAATGCTGTCTTTCCACCTGGTGGATACTGATCGTTTCAGAAAGTTGATGCCATCGCAGTCCCCCAGTACGAGTTGCCCAGTCACCATTACTTCTCTAAGAAAGCTGAGCTTGTGCTACACCAGCATATCGCAAACAGCATCCCCATTTCCTGAAAAAATCTATGTCTGCCAGGGTGTATTTCACCACTAACACCTGGACGAGCAAACATGGGAGGGATGTTACATCTCGCTGACTGGTGACTGTGGGGGCAGGCGGTCAAGGGGCTGCTCCACAAGTCTTTGCATCCCTTACTCTTGCAGGACAAACCTCTGTATCTAACAGTTTCTCCACTGCTTCTGCCTCCTCCACCTCCTCTAGGGCCTCCACCTGCGCCCTCAACCTCTGCTTTAATCAGACACACATTCCAACAGTGCAGATAGAATCCCCCCCACCTCTTTACTGCCAGGGCTCATCACAATCAGACAGTGTTCAAATTAACATGCCTTGGAGATCACAGTCACAGAGCTCAAGAATTGTGGACAGGTATCCAGGCCAAGTTAAAGCAATAGCTATCTCCAGTAAACCTGGAGCCAGGGAAGGCCAAGTGCAATAATGGTGTAAACCTGGTGGCGGCACTACGCCATGGCAACCTCACACACGTGCCTTGAATGGCTCACGTCCTCAACTTGGTGGTACAGCAATTTCTCCGCCACTATCCCGGCCTATCTATCCGGCGATCCCATAGATGCTACTGCGCAGGCAGCACCATCTTGTGAGAGGCAATTTTTTTTCTCCAGCAAGATGGCACCGCCGGTGCAGTAGCAGCTATTGGATCGCCAATAGCTGATACTGTGAGGGTGCGATTGGCGCCATTTTCAAACTGAATTTTTTTAATGAATTTATTGATACCATCAAAACCAATAATTAAATGCACAGAATTGCCGATATATGCTACTGCGCAGGTGCGGCCGGCGCCATCCCAGTGGAGACAATTTTTTCTCTAGCAAAATGGTGCCGCCTGCGTAGTAGCAGCTATCGGGTCACCGATAGCTGCTACTGCACAGGCACGGCAGGCACCATTTTGAAATTGATTTTTTTTAAATGAATTTATGGATACCATCTCAACCAATAATTAAATGCACATTATGGATGTGATTATGCTGCAGCGCAGGCGCCGCTGCTGGCGCCTGCCTGCAGAAAAGGATATATATATATATATATATATATATATATATATATAGTTTTAATTATGTAAACTAGGGGGCAGGTCACTGACTTGTCATAAGCCATACAGATGAATACCTAATCAGAGCACCACATGAAGGCCGCCCCGTAGCACGAGCATATCATTAACTCAAAACTGAAAACAAAGGTTAAACAACAACCACAACACGGATTTCATCACCATCATTGTAATCAGTATAACGGCGCTGACAGGTTCCCTTTAAGGTATGGTGTATATGTTTGGTTTTGCCTCCCATTTAATTTAATGTGGTTCTGGAATGTTTGACAAACTGTGCGGCGAACATGTTCGGCGAACATTGGGACATTGGCCGAAACAAACCTAACCTTGAAAGGTTCGCTTATCTCTAAATATGACCCCACGGCGGCACCAAAAACCCGCTCAGACAAGAGGCTAGAAGCAAGGCAGCACAGAACTTCCAAGGCATAGAGGGACAGGTTATGCCTGGTGTCCAGCTTTGAGACCCAATAGTTGAAAGTCGCAGAGGAATTAGGGAGTACGCTGGTTTGGTCGGCCAGGTATTGCTTGACCATCTATAAAAACTTTTCCCTCCTTGTCAAAAATACCTGGTCATCAGGCCCTGGGTGCTGAGCTGGTGTCATGAATTGGCCCATGACTTTGACATTGTACCCCTGCCTCTGCTGTGTGTCTCCCTGGCCTCTCCTCTTTGGTTGAGCAAGGAAGCTTGCCCTCTACCGCTAGTGTTGTCTGATGGGAATTTTTTCAACATATTTCCCACAATGGCCTTCTGGTATAGCACAATTTTAGAAGACCTCTCCATCTCAGGAAGAAGAGATGCAAAGTTCTCCTTGTAGCCTGGATCTAGCAGGGTGAACAACCAGTACTTTTTTTTTGGCCAAGATGAATGTAACACGAGGGTCACGGGAAAGGCAGCGGTACACTCGTATGTGCCAACCTCCATACAGCCACCACTTCCCTGTCTTCGCCATGATGATGACCACTCTCCATCTCCTCCTCCCTCTCTTCCTCTTCCTCCTTCTCTTCCTCCTCATTCCCATCCTCAGCACATCCATGTAGGAGAGACGTGACGAAGGTTGTATGGCTACTAGCCTCTGTTATGCTAGGCATCAGCTCCTGTTCCTCCTCCTCAGCATCCAGTTCCTCATTGTTGGCACAGGTTGTGTAATAATTATAGGGGATAACTCAGGAGACTCTTTGCGTGGAACAAGACAACTACAGGACACAGTTTCATAAGTGGTAAAGTCTATATTATCACACGGTGATTCAAACAGGTGCAGAGAGAAACTCAAGTCCACAACACTTGGTGCAAATATCAAATGCAGCTCAGCAGTCTATAGGAAACTTCAGAGGAAAATGCAATCATGCAGAAAGTCTATGAAGCACAGTTATTCTTGAGGATACTTGACACAAATAAGTCATTGCTTAGTCCAAAACACAGACAGATATGCTTATAAGGCAGTTCAAATAATATCTTAGCTCAACCAGGGAGGTCTGGGTAATAGTCTCAGGTTCTTGCAGAGCAGAAACAGCTTACATGTCCAGCAAATGCAGATGGAAGTAAACACGATCAGCAGATGAAGGAGGATTACTGGAACTGGTGTATGCAGCAGGAACTCAGAGCAGAGTAGCAGGATAACCCCACAGGTTCACAGGAGCAGGTATATAGCCAGGGAGTCACCAGAGGTCAGGAGCTGGATGCAAGGCAGAGCACAGACTGAAGGCTGGGGTGGAGTGTTATAGCAGGAAGACACAGTGCACATGAGACCAAAGACACCATCTTGGAAAAGGGCAGTAGTGCACAAAAAGGTTATAAAAAATGTTCAGAGTCCTGACATTACTCCCTCCTTAGAAGCGGCCTCAGGACGATCCTGGACCTGGTTTCTCAGGGAATCTCTGATGAAAACGAGAAATCTTCTGTTGGGCATTGATGTTTTCCACAGGTTCCCAAGAGTCTTCCTCAGGGGGATATCCCTGCCATCTTATCAGATATTGAAGCCGATTCCTGCGAATCCTGGAATCAACAATTTCCTCCACCACAAATTATTCTTGCCCATCAATCACCACAGGCTGCGGAGGTGGCACAACATGTCCCTGGAAGGTATTAGGAGATACAGGCTTAAAGGTACCTTCACACGAAACGACTTTGTAACGATATCGCTAGCGATCCGTGACGTTGCAGCGTCCTCGCTAGCGATATCGTGTAGTTTGACACGCAGCAGCGATCAGGATCCTGCTGTGATGTCGCTGGTCGCTGAATAAAGTCCAGAACTTTATTTGGTCGTCCGATCGCCGTGTATCGTTGTGTTTGAAAGCAAAAGCAACGATACCAGCGATATTTTACACTGGTAACCAGGGTAAACATCGGGTTACTAAGCGCAGGGCCGCGCTTAGTAACCCGATGTTTACCCTGGTTACCAGCGTAAAAGTAAAAAAAAACAAACAGTACATACTCACATGCGTCCCCCAGCGTCTGCTTCCTGACACTGACTGAGCGCCGGCCCTAAAGTGAAAGTGAAAGCACAGTGGTGACGTCACCGCTGTGCTGTTAGGGCCGGAGCTCAGTCAGTGTCAGGAAGCAGACGCCGGGGGACGCGCAGGTGAGCATGTACTGTTTGTTTTTTTTACTTTTACGCTGGTAACCAGGGTAAACATCGGGTTACTAAGCGCG
The DNA here is from genome assembly GCF_051348905.1 of Ranitomeya variabilis. Lineage (NCBI taxonomy): Eukaryota > Metazoa > Chordata > Amphibia > Anura > Dendrobatidae > Ranitomeya > Ranitomeya variabilis. The sequence goes on from NC_135233.1 coordinate 225,209,330, forward strand.
GCCCTGCGCTTAGCAACCCGATGTTTACCCTGGTTACCCGGGGACCTCGGCATCGTTGGTCGCTGGAGAGCGGTCTGTGTGACAGCTCTCCAGCGATCAAACAGCGACGCTGCAGCGATCGGCATCGTTGTCGCTATCGCTGCAGCGTCGCTTCGTGTGAAGGTACCTTTAGTAAAGATACATGAAAAACTGGGTGTACCTTCATAGTCCTAGGCAGCTTCAGCCGGCAGACCACAGAGCTCACAATACCGTTGATCTTGAAAGGGCCAATGAATTTCTGTCCAAGTTTTTGTGAAGGAACGTTTAACTTCAGATTCTTAGTTGCTAACCACACGGAATCTCCTACCTTGAACATGGGTGCAGGTTTACGGAATAATATAATATATATAATAATATTATATATAATATGTTATATATAATATATCAGCCGATCTCTTATAACGTTCTTGAGCTGTAGTCAGGGATTCCTTCAGAACCTCCAGATTTTGCCTCATCGCAGTCAGCCTTTCCTCCACTGCCGGAACCAGAGAATTAATTGGACACCTAGGTAAGATACACGGATGATAACCCAGATTGGCAAAGAAAGGTGTAAATTTAGTGGAGGCGCTCTGAGAATTGTTATATGACAATTCGGCTAACGGCAGCAACTCCAACCAATCATCCTGGAGATGGCTGACATAGCATCTTAGATATTGTTCCAGCGTCTGGTTGGTACGCTCAGTCTGACCATTTGTCTGGGGATGGTAAGCGGAAGAGAGACAGACATTAATATTGAGTGCAGAGCAAAACCCCTTCCAGAATCTTGAAGTGAACTGCACTCCACGGTCAGAGATGATCTCATCCGGAACCCCATGCAACCAAAAGACATTCTGTATAACCAAGTTCACTGTATCTTTAGCTGAGGGGAGGCCGGTGCACGGAACAAAATGAGCAGCTTTAGTCAGGCGATCAAATACCACCATAATTGTATTCATACCCCCAGATGTAGGCAGCTCCACAATAAAGTCCACTGATATAGACCCCCAAGGGCGGGACGGAACGGGTAATGGTTGTAGAAGACCCGTAGGTGCCACATGGGGAGGCTTGTAATGAGCACATACCTCGCAAGAGAGAACATAGTCCTTGGTATCCTTCAGGCAAGTTGGCCACCAGAAGAATCGTCTCAGGAACTCTTGTGTCTTCTGTACCCCCCCTGTGACCAGCCAACTTGGAGTCATGTACCAACTTGAGGATCTGCAGACGGACGACCTCAGGGACGTAGATACGTCGATCTCTGAACCACATGCCACCCTTAAAGACAAGATTAATATCCACATGTGGGTTGGCCAGAAATACATCACTGTCATATGCCTCCCTGCACTCCTTCCACAAGTCCTGATCATGGATAACTCCGATGAAATTGGCATCAGATAGAATGGTCTTGGACGGGGCTCCAGGTACGGAATCCTCAGCATGGATTCGGGATAAAGCATCAGCCTTCCCATTACGAGAACCTGGACGGTACGAGATAACAAAGTTAAACTGATTTAAAAATAAGTTCCAACGAGCCTGACGAGGAGAAAGACATCTAACGGATCTAAGGAACTCTAAATTGCGATGGTCAGTTAGCACTATCATCTGTTGTGCAGCTCCTTGCAGATGATGCCTCCGTTCTTTGAAAGCCGCAATAATAGCCAGCAATTCCTTGTCTCCCACGTTGTAATTCTTTTCTGCTGAGGTTAGTCTACGGGAAAAGAAAGCACAAGGATGTAACAGACCCTTCTCTCCAGTTCTTTGGGAGAGAATAGCTCCCAAAGCATTATCAGAAGCGTCCACCTCCACAATGAAAGAAAGTGTTGGATCTGGGTGTATCAACAGCGGTGCTGATGTGAAACAGATCTTAAGCCGATCAAAAGCTTCTTGAGCCTGTGCTGACCACTTACAGGGCTTTTCCTTCTTTGTCAAGGAAGTAATGGGATGGACAATATCAGAAAAATTTCGAATGAAGCATCTGTAGAAATTTGCAAAACCAATAAAACGTTGGACCTCCTTAACGTTCTTGGGTACCGGCCAGTCAAGGATAGCCTGAATCTTACCAGATTCCATGTTCAGCCCCTGGGGAGAGATGATATAACCTAAGAACTGTATCTCAGAACGATGGAACTCACATTTCTCCGGCTTAAAGGGAACCTGTCACCACGTTTTTGGAAGATGGGATAAAAATAGCGTTAAATAGGGGCAGAGGTGGGCGTTACATTAGTGTGTGTGTTATGCGTTTATTACCCACCTAAGTTGCCGAAATAACTTTGCAAAGTCTCCGTTTTCGCCTGTCAATCAGGCTGGTCAGGTCACATGGGCGTGGTGTCTTCCCCCAGATTTGGCGTAGTTTTCCGTTGGTGGCGTAGTGGTGTGCGCATGCCCAAAGTCCGGAATCCTCTTCCAGGGGATGTAAAATAGCGCGGTGTTCGTTATTGCATTGGTGATCGGTGGGCGCGGCCATCTTCCTTTGGCCGCGCGTGCGCAGAAGCGGCGCTCTGCTGGCAGCGGCTTCAGGAAAATGGCCGCGGGATGCCGCGCGTGCGCAGATGGATATCGCGGCGGCCATTTTCCTGAAGCCGCGGCCAGCAGAGCGCCGCTTCTGCGCACGCGCGGCCAAAGGAAGATGGCCGCGCCCACCGATCACCAATGCAATAACGAACACCGCGCTATTTTAAATCCCCTGGAAGAGGATTCCGGACTTTGGGCATGCGCACACCACTACGCCACCAACGGAAAACTACGCCAAATCTGGGGGAAGACAACGCCCATGCGACCTGACCAGCCTGATTGACAGGCGAAAACGGAGACTTTGCAAAGTTATTTCGGCAACTTAGGTGGGTAATAAACGCATAACACACACACTAATGTAACGCCCACCTCTGCCCCTATTTAACGCTATTTTTATCCCATCTTCCAAAAACGTGGTGACAGGTTCCCTTTAATATACAGATGGTTCTCTTTCAGACGTCTTAAAACAGTTTTGACATGTTCTTCATGTTCCTGTAGAGAGTCAGAAAAGATTAGCATATCGTCCAAGTAGAACACTACAAACTGGTCCAACAAATCTCTGAAAATGTCATTAGCAAGGTGTTGAAACGTTGCAGGGGCGTTACAAAGCCCGAAGGGCATCACAAGAGATTCAAAGTGTCCATACCGTCATCTGAGTGCTGTCTTCCACTCATCCCCTGGACAAATATGCACCAAATTTTAAGCCCCACGAAGATCCAGTTTAGAGAACACCTTAGCATGGGCGGACTCTTTCCAGTAATTCGGGAATCAGAGGCAAAGGGTAACGGTTTCGTACGATTACCTTATTGAGTTCCCGATAGTCAACACAGGGTCTCAGGGTCCCATCCTTCGTTTTAACAAAAAATATAGGTGCCCCTGCTGGTGAGGAAGAAGGACGTATGAAGCCTTTGGCCAGATTTTCATCAATATACTCCTTTAAGGCTTGAAGCTCAGGTGCCGCCAAAGGGTATACGTTACCAAAAGGAATAGCTGCCCCAGGAAGCAACTCAATGGGACAGTCATAATGCCTGTGTGGAGGAAGCTGATCTGCATTCTTCTTGTCACAGATGTCAGAGAACTCTTTATATGCTGGAGGTAAAGAAAATACCTGTACATGTGGTTCCGTAGCCGTGGGCTCAGGGACAGCTTCTGTTAACGCTGAGTTGCTCCTTGTTGGAAAGATAATCTCCTTGGTCTACCAGTTGATAATTGGGTTCTGAGAACGCAACCAAGGAATGCCTAAAATCACAGGAAAATGAGGAGAAGAAATTAGCAAGAAAGAAAGTTGCTCCTGATGATTAGGCTCCAACAAAATTTCAAGGGGTACGGTCTCCTGATCCACAGGCCCAGAGATTAAAGGTGACCCATCCACTGTTTCCATGGTAATTGTTGAGGCTCTTTGCTGAATTTCAATACCATGTTCCTTGGCAAATGCGATATCCATGAAATTGCCACCTGCACCTGAGTCAATCATAGCTGCACTGGAAATCCACTGTCCTGAACACAGGAACTTAATAGGGAGAGAACAGTGAGAGTTCTTTTCCTTAAGCTCCTTGGGGGGTGAAGTCATAGAAAGTGAATGGAATACAGCGTTTAAAGGCAGGCTACATTCAGAGATGTCAGATTCATCATCATACTCCCCTACTGCTGCTAGCACCTTGTTAGGCCGTCTAGGACATTTAGGACAATTGATCAAGAAGTGGTCAGACTGGCCGCCGTAGAAACATAGACTTTCACGAAGGCTATGCTCCCGGCACTCATTGATCTTGCTCCTCTGAATGGAATCAATTTGCATGGGCACCTCCTCCACCTCCCGAGATGTTTTACCTGCAGGCTCTTTGGAAGAAAGCGAAAAGTTAGAAATACGGTTATATGCAGCAAACTTCTCCTGCCTACGCTCAGTAAGGCGAATGTCAATGCACACACAATGCTGTATAAATGTCTCTAGATCTTGTGGTGACTCAGAGCGAGCTAGTTCATCTTTTAAAATACTAGACAGACCCCTTTTAAAAATAGGCAATTGTGCATAACTGTCCCAATTGGTATCTACCGCTAATCTCCTGAATTCAGTAGCATACTCAATAACAGAACGTTTTGCCTGGCATAAAGACAAAGCAGATTCAGCGGTTGCACGGCGATTAGGATCATCAAACATTAATGCCATAGCGGCCAAGAAATCATCCAAGTTATTTAACCGTCACGAGACTCAATCATCGGATTCGCCCAGGCGAGCGCTCGTGCGGTCAGCAGCATTATTACACACAATACTTTGGATCTATCATTACGAAAACGGTCAGCATGCACATCAAAATATAGCATACATTGATTCACAAAGCCACGAAATTTGTCGCGATCACCATTAAATCTGAATGGGGGCAACTTAGGTGGGCTAGCTGGTGGCAGTTGCCCAGAGGGAAAAGTCGCTTGTGCAGCTATTTGCGTGCTTATGTCCGGAAAAGCCCATCCATACTGGGACTCTATGCCAGCAAGTTTGTTTTCCTGGGCTGCCATGCGGGTGCTTAAGTCCTGCAAAGTCTGTCCAAACACTTGTTGATTGAGTTCAAAGCTTCCAAACTTCTTTTGCAGACCTTCCACATCTTTCTGCAGTGATCTAATTATGGAAAACACCTGCTCTAGTCTGCTTTCTGCAGTCATTGTTCCAGCAGTCTCCTTTTTTTTTTTTAGGCTAGAGCATCCTGTAATAATTATAGGGGATAACTCAGGAGACTCTCTGCGTGGAACAAGACAACTACAGGACACAGTTTTATAAGTGGTAAAGTCTATATTATCACACGGTGATTGAAACAGGTGCAGAGAGAAACTCAAGTCCACAACACTTGGTGCAAATATCAAATGCAGCTTAGCAGTCTATAGGAAACTTCAGAGGAAAATGCAATCACGCAGAAAGTCTATGAAGCACAGTTATTCTTGAGGATACTTGACACGAATAAGTTCTTGCTTAGTCCAAAATACAGATAGATATGCTTATAAGGCAGTTCAAATAATATCTTAGCTCAACCAGGGAGGTCTGGGTAATACAACCAAAAAAACTACTTGAAATGATTAGAGAAAAATCACATAAAATTCCAAATATTTTATTTGACACCAATAGAACAAAACACAAAAATATTTAAAAACAAGAGGAGCAGTTTGTAACATTCAAAATATCAACAGATATATATAAGTCCATAAAGATATGTTTCTTTCATGGCATCAAGTATTGTTAGCAAGGGAAAAGTTTTCAGCTGCAATATCTAATTGGTATATATCCACAGTGGGACACAAATAAAGGGAAATGCATATTAAGATATATGCCAGAGAAAAATCAATGACATTTCATATACTGCAGATATTCCCAAAAATAAGCAGCTTTAAAAGTAAAAAAGTGCATAGTGCATAGTGCAAATACTAACCAGTACTCATGATAAGCGTGCCAATACTGCCTCCTCACACTCCAACGCGCGTTTCACACGTTTTGCTTCCTCAGGGAGTGATGTGAGGGAGGTCATGCTATCGCTTTATATACCCAATAAGCCAAAGGTGTAGCCAATCCAATAGAAGTGCATTCGTATCGGCGCATCACATGCCGCTCCGGCGAAGCATCCCCGCCCAATGCCCCCCCAGCGACATCACAAGAAGGCGCGTCTCGCCGTCCGTGACGTCACGGGCCAGACACGGGACGGAGCATGCGTACATCAGGGAACCAGGGGATGCGCACAGCACTCCATTGGCCATATTAGATATAGTGCATTTGTATCGGCGCATCGCACGTTGCCACGGCAACGGCACCCCCACCCCGCACCTCGCGGCAACATCACAGAGACACGCTATCACGTGATCCCTGATGTCACAAGCAGGGCACGGGACGACAGGCGCCGCCCCACGGAAACAGGAGATGCGCTCAGCACAATTTCGACCATGCTTAATTTGGGCAAATGTGTGGGCAAACCTAGATAACCTAGTTAAAAAAGAAAAAGTTTTTTTACACAACATATATCCACCAAAACACAATGTGAATAATCTATATGATAAATAAATACTTGTGCCACATGAAAATGTGTTATATTAACTTAATACATTCCTTCATCAAAAAGGCATAAAGTTTTACAAAAACTACATGCATGAATAGTGCAAACATAAAGTGCATCATTAATACATATTTGAACATTATTAATAAATATTAATATACAAAAGTGACTTTTAATATGTGTTTATATTAATATAAAGTGATATGTGCTTCCTTAAGATCCACAGCCACGATTTTTCTTCACCACTTCTTGGTGAAGGGCAGTAATGCACAAAAAGGTAATAAAAAATGTTCAGAGTCTTGACAGGTTGTAAATGGCCTTTTTGTTAGTCTCAGTACTCTCTTCAAAAAAGTCCCAAACTGGGGAACACCTAACTCTTTGATGAAGTAATTAATGAGTGTCAGTGCTCTGCTAAACAGTTGCTTGTTTCAGGGCTGTCGATCTCTCCCTCTCAGCGCCGCTGGCCTTGCTCGGCATGCCAGTGTGAGGTTCAGTCAAGACCGTACTCGTGGCCGAAGATGAAGCAATGGCCTGGGGACCACCAAAGTGCAGGGAGACTACCGTACACAAGATGAGGTGCAAACAACAAAGGGTAAATTTATTGGAAGACAAGAAATTAATTGGATGAGGAAGGTGCAAACAGGGGTATGCAATGGCAAAAGATAATTTACAAGAGTTGTATTCTTTAGCTGGCCCATCAAATAGCATGGTGCTCCAACTATTACAGGCTCAATATATGTCACGCAAGCAAATGCAAACAATAAACAAAGAATGATGCTACTCTACGTATAGCCTCTCTGGCCTCTACTAAGCAGGTCACATGGCTGCCGTGTTCTGTCTATTGAAGCCTACACTAGGCCCTGACGTGCACAAAACAGGAACAAACTCACGGTGATGTTGGGGACTCAGATCCAGTCCCGGGGGGCCCCCCCCAACAGTCTAGAACGGTGGTGCGCACGGCTCTCTGCCAGCTCCATGAAATGTGGTCTTCTCCTTACTTCTGGGTTCTGGATCTGCTCCTGGAAACTGTAAATCCCTTTCTCGGTATCTTCGTGGCTTCTCAAACTAGCACAGGACAGCCACCCTTGCTGCACCCGAAGAGTCTGTCCAATTTCACGAGTCAATTCCATCCCAGGCTGTGGGACCTCTTTTACAGGTACAAGCTTATCACCGACATTCTCTGCAGCAGCTCCTGCTCACACACTCTGAAGGCTCAGACACCTCCCCTTAGCACAGGGCAGTTCATTTACACAATCTATTGCAGGGGGGAGCAGAACATTCCATCACAGCAGCCAAGGGGGTGCTGTCTCTTAAAGTGGCAGCGTGTTCCTTACTGTCCATAACAGCACCACCCCCCTACATGCCTCCCTACTTAATGATGGTCGTCCTCGGCCATCACAACATCAAGGTCACAGGAAGGAACGTGCAATTTGGAAACAGCACCTATAGAGAAGGCAACAAAGTTGGAAAAACAGACAGAGTACACTGTTCTACATATCGGACTGGTGGAACCCCTGTATTAGACCTCTGGGATCTCCGGAGCTCTTGGCTGTCAGGGGAGGCTTGACTATCTTCCAGAGGAACACTTGCTGCAGGAGTCATAGCGGGCTCTTCTCTGGTCTCGTCCTCGCATGGCGGTAGTGGAACATCCATGGGATTACCGTCTGTACGGCTGAGGACCCCCTACTGCGTCAGGGGCGGTCCACAACTCATCATCGATATCACCATCAGGCATGATAGATTCAGAAAGCGGAGTAGCTCCTTCAGGCGGCAATGGCGTAGAGGAGACCTCAGACCGGCAAGGCCACAGCATATTTCTGTGAAGTACTCTAGGGGCGGACACCCCAATCTCAATCTGCACCTTGTAGACCGGGCCGTCAGTATACACTCATTTGATTACTCTGTAAGGCTGTACTGCCCATCTCTCACTTAGTTTTCCCTTGGGGCGTTTCTCTCTGACCAATACTCGGTCTCCGGGTTGGACCAGTATCTCTTGAGTCGGTTTACGGCTCGTATGTTCTTTTTCCTGCAGCTGCTGACCCCCAACCGCCGTATCGTTTGTAATAATTGCCGATGCTCTTTCACCCATGAAGTGACAGTTCTCTCCATCAGCTCCTCTGGCTGTTCCAAATTCAGCTCAATGAGCTCTCGTCCAGCTTTTCCAAACAGCAGTAGATAGGGGGTATAACCCATGGTGCAGTGGACCCGATTGTTGTAGGTCCATACCAACTCTGGCAGGTAGTCTGGCCAACATGCCTTCTTATCCTCCTCCAATGTTCTCAGCATTTGAAGTAGGGTTCGGTTGAAGCATTCACATGCTCCGTTGCCTTGAGGATGGTAAGGGGTGGTCCAGGACCGCTCGATGCCATACATACGATACAGTTCTTCCATCACCTTGCCTTGGAAACATGCCCCTTGGTCGGAGTGGATGCGCTTTGGGCACCCATACACCCCGATGAAGTCTTGACAGATGGCTCGTGTCGCCGACTCCGCAGTCTGATCTCTAGTTGGGGTGACTGCTGCAAACTTGGAGAAATGATCGAACATCACCACAGACTCCAAATGGGGGCAATACACATACCGCTGTAACTATTGGTAGGTCTTTGTGGGCTTGAAGTGAGCTCCAAATTCGTGGGCTTCTTTAGCCACTTCTTGAGCCATTCTTCCTGGGATGACCACCTGCCACCTTACTTCCATATCTTTTGGCTGCTGTCTCTTACGATATAACACTGATTCTCGCACTTCCAGTCTACCCCACTGGTGTAAGACACTTTTCATTTCAGCATCCAGATCATCTCTCTCTTGTTTGCCTGGCTTCCGTTTCTGAGTTACCCACTGTTTCCTCTGTCTCAGCCCTACATCTTCATCCTGATCATGTCCCCATTCCTCAATGGTTATCCCCAGGGACCGGGTTAATGCGCAGGCCTCCCTTCTTGACTGGGCCGCAACCACTGGGGGCTTAAACTTACGAAAGTCTGGGGTTTCCTCCTCTTTGAGTTGTTCATCGAGATGCAGTCTTCACAGTCACTCTTTACAGCCCGTCAACATTTGCGTTTTTGGTAGCAGAGCGATTATGGATGGTAAAGTCAAACTTGGCTAGGCGAGCCACTCACCGTTGTTCTAAGACCCCCAATTTGGCATTCTCAAGGTGGGCCAGGGGATTATTGTCTGTTCGAACTTGAATCTTGGTCCCTGTCAGGAATCCCGCAAAGATCTCTGTCATGGCCCACAGTAGGGCCAGGAGCTCTAACTGGAAGGAGCTGTAATTGTGGGGGTTTCTCATACTGTCTCACAGGGACCTACTGGCATATCTGACGACTCTCATGTCCATCCTGTATCTGCGAAAGTACAGCACCGAGTCCATGAAGGCTACCATCTGTGTACAACAGGAACGGTTGAGCGAAATCTGCGTAGGCCGAAATCGGGGCTGAAATAAGGGCAGAATTTATAGCCTGGAAGGCCTTGTCTTGTCTCTATGCCCAAGTGATGTACTGGGTCTTCGGCACTCCGGCGGCCCCCCTCAACAGCTCATTCAGAAAACCCGCCACCTTCGCAAAGTCTTTGACAAACCGGCGGTAGTACCTGGCGAGCCCCAGAAAGGCCTACAGTTCTCTCACTGCTCGAGGGACTGGCCACTTCTGGATAGCAGCCACTTTTTCTGGTGAGGGTAGAACTCTATCTTGTGACATTATGTGGCACAGGTACTCGATCTCTCTCTTGAAGAGGTGGCACTTCTTTGGCTTCACCTTCAGGTTATGAGCCCGGAATCTTCCGAGTACCTGTCCAAGCCGGGCAAGGTGTTCTTCGAATGAGGCCAAAAACACAATGATGTCATCTAGGTAGATCAGAGTAGCCTCAAAATTTAAGTCTCCCAAACATTTTTCCATCAGCCGTTGAAAAGTGCCCAGAGCATTGGAGAGCCCGAAGGGCATCCGGTTAAACTCGAACAGCCCCATTATGAGGATGAAGGCGTTTTTTTCTTTGTTTTTCTCTTCCACGGCTACTTGCCAGTATCCGCTTGCTAGGTTCAAGGTGGAGAAGTACTTGGCTTTCCCCAGTGCTGTCAAGGATTCCTCGATGTGGGGCAATGGATACAAGTCTCGAACAGTGTAGGCATTGAGTTTCCTGTAATCTACACAGAACCAGATGGTCCCATCCATTTTCTTGACGAGCACCATCGGGGCTGCCCAAGGGCTCTGACTACTCTGCACTACTCCTGAATCCAGCATCTGCCTCAGTAATGTCTTCACCTCTTGGTAAATCTTGGGCGGGATCTGCCAGTATCGTTCTCGAATTGGATGAGCTTCCCCTGTCGGTATCTCATGCGTGATGGCTTCAGTACAGCCGAAATCCTTAGCGTGACGGGTGAATGCGGCCTGATTTTCTGACAGCATAGCTTCTATCGCTTGCACATGCTCAGGGCCCAGAGCCTTCACATCCACTTCCATTTGATCAAGAATGACCCGTCCACTCCGGGGTTGGCATCTCTTCGGCCCCCGCAGCAACTGCTAGGGTCCACCCCACACCTTCTATCGGTGATAAAGATATCTCCTTCTGACTCACCACTTCACCGTTATTTAGGTACACCAGGGCCAGATCTGTCCCTCGAGGCAAGGTGACCTCCCCGGGGCCTACATTCAAAGCTCTTATGGGGACGTGTCCGCGCTGGACCACAGCGATCGTACGAGATGTCATGATTTCTTGGTCCACTCCTCCACCTACCACAGGCTGAACAATCACTTCCAACTCATCGAGGTTGCGATGAGTCCCCACTGGAAGGTATAATATAGTTTCTCGCTTGGTAGGCAGGATTACAGGTTCTTTACCAGGAGCCCTGATGACCACTACCATTTGATAAGATGGCACACTCTTCTGGGTCCCACAGACGCGGATCAGTCGTTGAAGGGTTTCTTGAGTAGGCTTATGTGTAGTAGCCTTCTTCCAATATCTGGGTCCCCGTTTGGTAAACATAATCTGATCGAGTTCACGTAGGATATTCATTCCCAGTACTGCAGGCACATCTTCTTTGATAGGCTCAGGGACTAGCAGGATCCCTTTTCTCCTCACTTCTTGCCCAGAGATTCGAATATTCATCCACACGACCCCTGTGACCGGGATCGGTTGTTGGTTGGCAGCAAACAACTGGATCAATGTCTCTTTTTGGCCTGGAAATGCTGCCTTTTCTGGCATCGTCATCATTTGTGACCCGGTATCTATCAAGCAATCCACTAGAACACCCTCAAATTCAGCACGTAGGATGGGACAACCAGCAATCAAGTGATCATTATGATATGGAGCAGCCTCTCTCCTTGCCTCCCCCACAGAGTACTGCACTACTGCAGGGGGTTGGTAGTTTAATGGCAGCTTCCACTGGCCTTGAGCATAGTTCCAACAGTCTCTGGCAAGGTGCCCCCATCCTCCACATTCCCAGCATTGGATGCATCCTCCTCGCCAGGGGGCACCTCGAGCCTGTCCTCATGCCTCCGATGCTTGATGGGAGGGGGATTGCTCCCACTGATCCCTTATCAGTCGGGCTGAAGAATGGTTGCATGAATACGATGGGTCAGACTGTTGTAGTTCCCCACTCTTCGCTCCATCTATGTCAGTTTCAATTGCACATTGACAAGGGACCGATGCAAGTCTTGCACCACCTGGATCAGCACCTCCTGATGGTTTGGGTCTCCTCTGGTATTGGCACCCAGGACACGCATCACCCCAGATGCATAGCTTTCTTCTTTACTTCGGGCCACTGTTTCCGCCAGCATTTTTTACAAAATGTAAGAGCCAGATCTGCCCGGACCATTCTGACAGTGCTCGCCTCAAGGATGTGCTGTACAGTCTCAGAATTCTTTGCTCCCGGAGTATCCAGTGTTTAGAGCCCATGCCGCCAAGTCTATCTGACTCCTTTCTCTGCACCTCCGCTAACACTTCTTGCAGTGCTGTTGCATACTGAGAAATTCCTTCTTCCCGCTGCAGCCTAGAGAAAAATTTGGCGCGAAGATGTCCCGCGCTAGCAGTCTCTCCGTAGATCTCTTCCAGGAACTTCACTAGCTCCTTCAGGGTAATTGTTATGATCTGGTGGCCTAGGGGCAGCATGAGACGTACTCTGGAGAAGGTGGTACCTGTACTGACCGCAGACCCTGAACTTAACACTGCAACTAGAAGTAGCCGTGGAATGTACCTAACACTCCCTAGACATCTCGACACAGCCGGAGGACTAAATACCCCTAGAGATAGAAAAGGGAAAACTATCTTGCCTCAGAGAAAATCCCCAAAGGATAGACAGCCCCCCACAAATATTGACTCTGAGAGGAGAGGGAAATAACATACGCAGACTGAAATCAGGATTTAGCAAAGGAGACCACTCTAGCTAAACAGAAAGGACAGGACAGAGTACTATGCGGTCAGTATTAAAACACTAAAAAATATCCACCACAGAAAATACAAAATCTCCACATCTAACTAAAGACATGGAGGGTATATCTGCATCTCCAGAGATACCAGCTTGGCTGAACAAATCCTTATGCAGACCTAGCTGGGCAAGACAAAACATGGAAAAGAACTGAACAATAAGGCCCACAGCATGTGGACTGCAAAAATCAAAGCCAGAACTTATCTTTGTTGAAATGAACAGCAAAGCAAGAGAGACCAGGCAAGGATGTGAATCCTCCAGGAACAATGGACAACTGGCACTGACTAAAGGGTCAAGCAAGACTAAATAGCCCAGTCAGACTTGCAATAAGTGGACACACCTGATGAATGCAGCGATCCAAAGACAGCAGCGCTACCACTTATAACCACCGGAGGGAGCCCAAGAGCAGAATTCACAACAGGTAATACAGATGAGTTCTGGTTGTAGGCAGACATTTCTACAGGCTTCTTCCTCTAGGGTAGTTAAAGCGATGTCGGCTTCAAGGTCTGGGCTGATGTTATAAATCTTCAGGGTGCTTTGCAGCCGGGACACCCAGTCGGACATTGGCATATTATTGCCGTCAAACTTTGCTAGCACACTAAATATGGTGCCCATAGGGAGTGTCCTTACAGGGGTTCCACCAATGCCCACAGCATCCCCATTAACGTTAGCATTCCCGCCGTTGCTCTCTGCTGCCTCTATCTTGGTGACAGTACCCTGCTCGCAGCGCCACTTGAAGCGCTGGCCAGGGGACCACCACAGTGCAGGGAGACTACCGTACACAAGATGAGGTGCAAACAACAAAGGGTAAATTTATTCGAAGGCAAGGAATGAAGTGGACGAGGAAGGTGCAAACAGGGGTATGCAATGGCAAAAGATAATTTACAAGAGTTGTATTCTTTAGCTGGGCCGTCAAATAGCACGGTGCTCCAACTTTTACAGGCTCAATATATGTCTCACAAGTAGTGTTGAGCATTCCGATACTGCAAGTATCGGGTATCGGCCGATACTTGCTGTATCGGAATTTCCGATACCGAGATCCGATACTTTTGTGGTATCGGGTATCGGGTATCGCAACAACATTAATGTAATAATGTGTAAAAAAGAGAATTAAAATAAAAAATATCGCTATACTCACCTGTCCGACGCAGCCGGGACCTCAGCGAGGGAACCGGCAGCGTTGTTTGTTTAAATTTCGCGCTTTTACTTGGTTACGTGAAGTCCCGGCTTGTGATTGGTCAGGGCGGCCATGTTGCCGGGACGCGGACCAATCACAGCAAGCCGTGACGAAATTACGTCACGGCTTGCTGTGATTGGTACGCGTCCCGGCAACATGGCCGCCATTAACCAATCACAAGCCGTGACGTCACGGGAGGCTGGACATGCGCGTATTTTGAAAAGCGCGCGTGTCCAGCCTCCCGTGACGTCACGGCTTGTGATTGGTCAGGGCGGCCATGTTGCCGGGACGCGGACCAATCACAGCAAGCCGTGACGAAATTACGTCACGGCTTGCTGTGATTGGTCCGCGTCCCGGCAACATGGCCGCCATTAACCAATCACAAGCCGTGACGTCACGGGAGGCTGGACATGCGCGTATTTTGAAAAGCGCGCGTGTCCAGCCTCCCGTGACGTCACGGCTTGTGATTGGTCAGGGCGGCCATGTTGCCGGGACGCGGACCAATCACAGCAAGCCGTGACGAAATTACGTCACGGCTTGCTGTGATTGGTCCGCGTCCCGGCAACATGGCCGCCATTAACCAATCACAAGCCGTGACGTCACGGGAGGCTGGACATGCGCGTATTTTGAAAAGCGCGCGTGTCCAGCCTCCAGTGACGTCCCGGCAACATGGCCGCCATTAACCAATCACAAGCCGGGACGTCACGGGAGGCTGGACACGCGCGCTTTTCAAAATACGCGCATGTCCAGCCTCCCGTGACGTCACGGCTTGTGATTGGTTAATGGCGGCCATGTTGCCGGGACGCGGACCAATCACAGCAAGCCGTGACGTAATTTCGTCACGGCTTGCTGTGATTGGTCCGCGTCCCGGCAACATGGCCGCCCTGACCAATCACAAGCCGGGACTTCACGTAACCAAGTAAAAGCGCGAAATTTAAACAAACAACGCTGCCGGTTCCCTCGCTGAGGTCCCGGCTGCGTCGGACAGGTGAGTATAGTGATATTTTTTATTTTAATTCTTTCTTTTACACATTAATATGGTTCCCAGGGCCTGAAGGAGAGTTTCCTCTCCTTCAGACCCTGGGAACCATCAGGAATACCGTCCGATACCTGAGTCCCATTGACTTGTATTGGTATCGGGTATCGGTATCGGATTGGATCCGATACTTTGCCGGTATCGGCCGATACTTTCCGATACCGATACTTTCAAGTATCGGACGGTATCGCTCAACACTACTCACAAGCAAATGCAGACAATAAACTAAGAACTCTACGTATAGCTTCCCTGGCCTCTTCTAAGCAGGCTGCCGTGTTCTGTCTATTGAAGCCTTCACTAGGCCCTGTCATGTGCACAAAACAGGAACAAACTCACGGTGATGTTGGGGACATAGATCCAGTGCCCAGGGGCCCCCAACAGTCTAGTAAGGTGGTGTGCACGGCTCTCTGCCAACTCCGTGAAACATGGTCTTCTCCTTGCTTCTGGGTCCTGGAGTTGCTCCTGGAAACTGTAAATCCCTTTCTCGGTATCTTCGTGCCTTCTCAAACTAGCACAGGACAGCCATCCTTGCTGCACCCGAAGAGTCCATCCAATTTCACGAGTCCACTCCGTCCCAGGCTGTGGGACCTCTTTTACAGGTACCAACTTAGCACAGACATTCTCTGCAGCAGCTCCTGTTCACACACTCCCAAGGCTCAACTCCTCCCCTTAGCACAGGGCAGTTCATTTTCACAGTCTATTGCAGGTTGGGGCAGAACATTCCATTACAGCAGACAAGGGGGTGCTGTCTCTTAAAGTGGCAGCGTGTTTCTTACTGTCCTTAACAGCACCACCCCCCTACAAGGACACCGGGGCTTTAGTGTCCTGGCCTCCCCTCACAGAAAAATAACATTCTTCCATCAGCATACCTGTGTCTTCTCTCACCACACAGCCAGGGACTCCTCTGTGGTGCTGGGGACTTGCCGTAATCGAATTTACAAAAATTAAGACACAGTCCGGTTCGAATGTAAAACGAAGAACTTTACTCAATACACTTTGCAGCACATTCTTGTCAGAATCAGCATAAACATCAGGCTCCATACAGTACACATCCTGCATCTTCCCTGTACTCAGTCCCACGTCGTTCAGTACATTACAGGGTAATAACGACTTAGGGGGTAACATAGCGTTCTCTTTATTCAGACTCACTATTTATGGGGTCTCAATCCATTTACCCCGGATTTGAGAGCATCTGCCCATGCAATGATCTGTAACATCTGCTTCCTGTACTTTCCCGGACCACTTCCTTTCCTTCAGTCCAAGCTGTTGTAGCTCTGCTGCTGTACACTCTCCTTGTGTCCCTATAGGACTCTGAATGGCTGTTCTCCACTTGAAACATTACGTGGCTGCTGCGGTATCCGGTTATAGGATGTTTCGCCCCCAGCAGTTCGCCCCCTGGTACATTTTGCCCACGCACATTTCGTCCCCAGCATTTGGCCCCCATGATGATACTTGCCTGTCATAGCTGCAGCTCCTTGGGTCACGGAGTGCAGTCTAGCGGTTCCCAGTGACGTCAGATGGAAACAGTTGATTTAACATATCATAAAAGTGAAGCACTCTGTAACAGTACTTTTGTGACGTGGATTGATGACGGACGGGAATTCATGTATCACAAGGACAAACTGGCAAAATATCCAAACACTAAATTCTGGGGGCAAAACAGGGTACAAACAGGGCGAAATGTACCCGGGGCGAACTGCTTTGGGCGAAGCATCCAAATCCCGCGGTATCCTGGGCCTAGAACCTGTGTGGACGCTTCGGGCGCTTAGGCCCTTCTCCCTATACCAGGAAACGTTCCTAACCTTGCCACACAGCAGTCCCTCCTACAGTTAACCATTTGCTTACACTAAGTTACTAAATACACTATGAATACTATAGTGCCCCCCATCTAGTGGTCATAATTGGGCACTACGCTTTCCCTATTCTATGCATAGCAACAACACAACAGAATAACATATTATATTTAACAGGTCACGATAATACACATAACAGTGTAGCAGTTCTATTGTATAGGAGTGTCAGTACATTAAATTGAGTAGCAGTACCATCATATGTTAACAAAAATACAAGCACTGGTAACATACGGCACTGGGATGAGAGAGAAGGGCAAAGGTATAACCATAATATATCATACCCCCTACTCCAGCTTCCCAGGTTGGGTCGTTGACTTAGTCATCCACCACCTTGTCTTCCACCACCGCACCTTGGTCCTTCTGACTTTGTGACTTAACAAGAAAGTTTAGCGGCAACTGTGTCTCATCATCATCATCCTTATCCCAAATTTGCAATTTACTTGTGGCCGGGCTGCACTATTGTTTGTGCATCACTAAACAGCATGTCCTCCTGTCCCTCTTAGAGCATGCAGGTTGAGAAGCCACAATCAAGAAATGTTGTGGTAGAGACCTCCACGGAGTGTCCTAGTATGGGATCAGTAGTCTCCTGGGACTCAATATGGTGGGAGGAAGGAGGATTAGGGTGAGGATTAAGTGATCCTGACTTTAGGCTGGTGAGACGGGACAGTGTGGAAGACTGGGTGGTGTTCGCTCTGCTCTGGCTTCAAAAGTGGTGTACCGAGCCTCCATGCAAAGTGGGACAGGAACCTATGTGTCGAGGATGGGCTTGTTTCTTGTGCTCAAGCAATAGGCAGTCACACCTGACCCTCGTCCTCGGCATCTGCATGCACCATCATCAGCACTTCTATGTCCCTTAACGCACACCTTACGCATTTTGTAATTGCTCGGTCTTTTCAAACAAAGTTTATTTTTAATAAAAGAAAAAAAATGGTCATCTGCAACAATCAAAGGGGTTTTGGGGAGTTTAGTCCACCG
Source organism: Ranitomeya variabilis (assembly GCF_051348905.1). Lineage (NCBI taxonomy): Eukaryota > Metazoa > Chordata > Amphibia > Anura > Dendrobatidae > Ranitomeya > Ranitomeya variabilis. The sequence goes on from NC_135233.1 coordinate 225,227,337, forward strand.
TAATGCAACAGAAAGAAAGCAAAAGTGTATGGATGACAATCAAATTCAATCCAGAAAAATGTTTCAATTCTTTTTCAGTTTTATATATCACAGAAATTTACCGAGACCGTGCAATACTTTATGGGTAAGAAATGTAACCCTAGAAAATCTTTGAAATCTTTTTTTCAGTTTTGGAGATCACAGAAATGTTACCAGACCACGCAACACTGAATAGCTGAGAAATGGAAATCTACAAAAATTTTAAAAGCTATTTCTCAGTTGTATAGATCATAGAATTGTACTCCAGACTACGAAAAATATCATGGCTGAGAAGTGAGGCCCAGGAGAATATGTTCTATAACCCCAGGTTGTGTGTGGGCAGGTGTGTGAAGACCCCGACTGCTCCTGAAGACTACAGCGAAGGTCTTCATTACGAGGTCTTTAGCCCCCAGAAGTTTCCAGCGGTACCCCCCACACAAGAAATATACCCTTCAAAAAGGCCGAAACGTTGGGAAAGAATTTTCTGTTTTTCATTATAGGCTGTGGACTCCCTGAATAAAATAATTGTGTTCATCATATTGAGAAGTTTCATTTTATCTTGTTGAGTGCTTGAGGTTATCAATAAATCTGGACTCTTTTTTCCTCTTAAAGCACCACCAACACTTTAAGAAGTGCATTACTAACTCTAATCAAAATTTCATGCTACTAATTCAGCATTGCCTTTCAACTCTAAACCAGGAAGTTGTAACCATCACTGACAACTCTCATGTGCAAATGGCGAGCATATATACCAAAGGGCAGTGGCCAACACAGAACAGCCGAGACAATTCAGGATGGAGAGCTCCAGGAGTTCAACGGAACTGATCAACCCTTGCAATGACAGAGCAAGGAAACCTGCGCTGTTTAACAGGATGATAAAGCAGTTTTAATCAGTGCAGGAGTTCGTGCAGCAGGACAGAACAATCTTCTTGCCCCTCTGTCGCAGTATCCATATGACAACTTGTATAATACTTTATGTGAATGTGGAAGGGAGTCACTGTGGGATAGACGTTAATGGACATCATACTGTGTAGGAGCCACTGAGGGTGCATAATACTGTGTTGGATGCATCATACTGTGTGGGGGGCATTATGGCGACATCATTGTTTTGGGGCATCATAATGTGTGAGGGAATCATTCTGTGTTTGGGGCATCAAAATATGTTGGGGCACCGTGGGGACATACTGTGTTTGGAGCACTGTGGGGACATAATATTGTGTTGGGGAAGTGAGGAGGTATCATACGGTGTTTGGGACACTGGGGACATCATACTGTATTGGAGCCACTGTGGGGACTTCATACTGTGTTGGGGGCACTGTGAGAACATCATACTGGGTTGGGGCACTGTAGGGACACTATACCGCGTTGGGCGCACTGTGAGGATATACTATGTTGGGTCACTGTGTGGATATCATGTAGTGTTGGGGGTCTGTGAGGACATAATACTGTTTTGGGGCCATCATACCATGTTTGGGGCATCAAACATTTTTGGGGCACTGTGGGGATGATATACTGTGTTTGGGAGCACTGTGAGGATATAATATGGTTTTAGGGGCCTATGGGGACATCATACTGTGTTGAGGTCACTGTGAGGCTTCATACCGTGTTTGGCGCATTAAACTATGTTGGGACACTGAGGACATACTGTGTTGGGGCACTGTGGGGACATCATACTGTTTTGGGGGCATTGTGGTTATACAGTGTTGAGGGTCTGTGGGGGCATCGTACTGTGTTGAAGCCATTATATGGTGTTTGGAGCATCAAACTGTGTGGAAGTTGGATCGCCCCCGTGGGCAGTGGGGTACTCGGTACCGGGCCCTTCGGTTCTCAAGGGGGATGTCACGGTGGCTGGCCCGGTCCGTGACCCTCGGGAGGTCCGTTGTAAGAAGGGGGGAAAGGTCTTTAAAGGGGAAATGTTCATGACGCCAACTGTGGTATTCGGTCAGGGTGACCGACCCTGCTTTAAGGGGTCCGCTGGGGTGATGTTATGGCAGCTAGATGGTATACCTTCCCACAGGTGAAGTGTATCCCCAAGGCTTCCCAGAGGTGTAGATGGTGGATGGGGTGAGGCACAGTGAAGAACGAGGAGACAAGGTTGCAGTGTCTTTACCTTTACTGAAGGCTTCAGCATCCACAGTCCAGAGCACCAGATCACAGGGCAGGCAGAGTCCGGCCGGTCCGAAGGCAATTCCAGAGTCCCCTTATCCAGGTGGAAATCAGTAGCCTTCCTCTAGCGCCTAGGTGTTGTAGTACCTTACTGCTGAGCTTCTCATAAGGTCCTCACAACTGTTGTAGATGTTATGTCTCTCTCTCTGTCCCCCAGATGGATAGGAAAAAAACCCGTATGACTGATGGCCTGAGCCTTTTTACAGGGACTCTAGCATGCCCCAGCCCCCACAAGTTGCCACCGTGCCTCCTGGGTATAGGTCGGGCAGGTAACGTGGAATTAGCTGTCCTGCCGGTCTCTAGAGCAAGGCATAGAGACTGGTGCTCTCTCGGTGTTCCGGCTTCCGGATCCTGCGCCTCAGAAGGAGGCAGCCTGTGTAGGGCAGAACTCCTTCTGGATTCCTCTCCTTTTGCTATGACTTCGTTTCTCACCCTCTACAATACAATTCGCTGTTCGTGTCTCTTTCTTAGGATGCTGCCGCACGCCGGGCAGGCGCAGCTCCGTGGCCTTCTGTCTAGGCCTCTGACAGGATCCCACCCCTGTCAGGGACCACCCTGTCAGCAGCTACTAGATGTCCCTCCTTCTTCTCTGTCTCCCTGACAGCAACTGACTGAGTGAAGCTCATTCAGCTTCTGACTAACTTCCTATCCAGACAACCAGTTTTACCTAATTGTGAAGAGTGCCCTAATAAATAAGAGCATAGCTCCCCCTGGTGGACTGGAGTGTGAAGTGTGTTGCATGGTTTGTGATACCTGGTAAAGAGATCTCCTTTATTGCCTTCAAACGTAACATCACTCCCCCCTAGAAGAGAATGGTATTACTGCAACGACCAGGACCCTGGGGCACTGCACTCCCCCCTGTTAAATCCAGTACTCCGGGACTGGGAAAAGAAAATAACAATACATTAACAAAAGCACATGCCAATTTTTAAATGCTATAAAACAAGTTTATTATCCTAAGCTTCCCTTTATGGGAGGTAAGGACACTTGAACGTTACAAACAAGAACATATTTACATGGTGCGTACGACTTTAAGCCTAGTAGGAAACAGTTATTAACTAACTATGAAACACAATTACCCGTACAGGTATACTATTTACTAAGTGCAAGTACCCTCTAAGGGTATACTAATATAGAACCTCAGAGTGCAAATCAACATTTTTCTTTATTCTTCTACACATGCAGGATTATCCATCAACCTCCACGGGCTCACTGCATTTTCTTCAATTTATTCAACCTACCATTTATCTTAACCTCAATTTTATTCAAAGTACATCATACCAGATTATCTAACTTTAACTCTATGTAAACATTATTACTATCTGAACCTAAATTTCTAACTTTATTTGTTCTATTGCCCTGTAATACACCAACTTCTTAGCAAAGTGCAACGATTCGACATTCCCTTTAAGAGCAAATAACATTAAAGTCTGTCAATGAGGTAGTGCAAACAATCACATCAAGATTCAAGTCAGTTTTGCAATATCAGTGATGTGATGCGGGGGACCCGTGACGAACCCCCAACGTTGGTCTTGGGTGAGCTACAAGACGTGTATCCTGACCCAGAATTCTGCCTCACCAACGGGTTTTTCTTCAGGTCTGAAAAGCAAAGCAATTCCCACAACAAGATCAACAGCAGACTTTGCTAGAGGCAGTCTCTGCAAAAGCCTCCCCTGCAAAACCAGTAGGAAGCACCCCTAAGAAGGTGTAAACTATATACAAGGACAGTATCTGATCATGCGCAGTTCATGATTCTGCAGTTCACGGAAACAATAAGGAAACTTGTGCAAAACTGGTGCAAACTCCTGGAATCCCCCTGGAACTGAGGACCCCTTTAAGAAATAACCCTGGTAGGGTTTAGTGAACTTTAGCAGCAAACAGTTAACAGTTAACTATGTACAGTCATTTTCAGATTCTTCTTGCACTTTCTTTTATGCTGGGAGTAGGCCTACCAGTGACTCGTCGGCCTGCAGTGGAGCACAGTCAGGGGCCACGGTAAGATCAGTCACTGGAGTGGGGTCAGTAGCTGTGGCACGAGCAGTCGCTGGAGTGGGGTCGGTCACCGGGGCAGGGTTCCTCATACCTGCTTCAGATGCGGTCCCTCCAGTGTCAGTCGGTTCTGCTGGTGGCGGCGTCTGCAGCAGGGTTGGCAGCGGCTCCGAAAGCGATGCAGGGAGCGGTGCTGGAGGCGGTGCAGGTGGATCCTCTGCAGGCGTTGTCCGGTATGTGGCCTTGGTGTTCACCCGGAGCTGCAGGAGCTGGTCGATTAGCTCTTCCACTCCGGCCTGCAGGACGTCAGCGCCAACTGTGGATGCCTGGTTACGGAGCCTCTCCAGGTGGCTGGGGGAGTCCTCTGCTCCGACCCCATGCTCTGGTTCCGGGCAGCTGGCCATGGCGTCTTACACGTGGCTCGCTCCTACCTCCTCCTTTTCCCGCTCTTCTCCGGGGGTGGTTTCTTGTTCTTTGTCTCCGCCCACCATTGAGGATCAGGAGGCGGATCTCGGCTGCTGACGGACACGTCCTCAAGGTACAGAGATATTTAGACTGGGCGGCCATTATTTTTTGTGCTTCTCAGTTCGTTCACGCCCACGACGACACGCCCTTCTTCTCCTGCTCTCCTCGAGGCGCTGTAATGGCGGCAGTTTTGGCGGGAATTTTGGCGGTGTTTGGCACTACACAGTCTTTCAGCAAATCACAGTTCAAATACAATTCTGGCACAGTTCTTAGGCACACATGACCCGATTTTCAGGCTTAAGTAGATCCTGTTCGTGACACCAAAGTTGGATCGCCCCTGTGGGCAGTGGGGTACTCGGTATCGGGCCCTTCGGTTCTCAAGGGGGATGTCACAGTGGCTGGCCCGGTCCGTGGCCCTCGGGAGGTCCGTTGTAAGAAGGGGGAAAGGTCTTTAAAGGGGAAATGTTCGTGACGCCACCTGTGGTATTCGGTCAGGGTGACCGACGCTGCTTTAAGGGGTCCGCTGGGGTGATGTTATGGCAGCTAGATGGTATACCTTCCCACAGGTGAAGTGTATCCCCAGGGCTTCCCAGAGGTGTAGATGGTGGATGGTGTGAAGCGCAGTGAAGAACGAGGACACAAGGTTGCAGTCTCTTTGCCTTTACTGAAGGCTTCAGCATCCACAGTCCAGAGCACCAGATCACAGGGCAGGCAGAGTCCGGCCGGTCCGAAGGCAATTCCAGAGTCCCCTTATCCAGGTGGAAATCAGTAGCCTTCCTCTAGCGCCTAGGTGTTGTAGTACCTTACTGCTGAGCTTCTCATAAGGTCCTCACAACTGTTGTAGATGTTATGTCTCTCTGTCCCCCAGATGGATAGTAACAAACCCGTATGACTGATGGCCTGAGGCTTTTTACAGGGACTCTAGCAAGCCCCAGCCTCCACAAGTTGCCACCGTGCCTCCTGGTTATAGGTCGGGCAGGTAACGTGGAATTAGCTGTCCTGCCGGTCTCTGGAGCAAGGCATAGAGACTGTTGCGCCCTCGGTGTTCCGGCTACCGGATCCTGTGCCTCAGAAGGAGGCAGCCTGTGTAGGGCAGAACTCCTTCTGGTTTCCTCTCCTTTTGCTATGACTTAGTTTCTCACCCTCTACAATACAATTCGCTGTTCGTGTCTCTTTCTTAGAATGGTGCCGCACGTTGGGCAGGCGCAGCTCCGTGGCCTTCTGCCTAGGCCTCTGACAGGATCCCACCCCTGTCAGGGACCACCCTGTCAGCAGCTACTAGATGTTCCTCCTTCTTCTCTGTCTGCCTGACAGGAACTGAGTGAAGCTCAGTCAGCTTCTGACTAACTTCCTATCCAGACCACCAGTTTTACCTAACTGTGAAGAGTGCTCTAATAAATAGGAGCATAGCTCCCCCTGGTGGACTGGAGTGTGAAGTGTGTTGCATGGTTTGTGATACCTGGTAAAGAGATCTCCTTTATTGCCTTCAAACGTAACATCACTCCCCCCTAGAAGAGAATGGTATTACTGCAACGACCAGGACCCTGGGGCGCTGCAGAGGCACTGTGAGGACATCTTTGTATTGGGGGCACTGTGAGGATATCATACAGTGTTGAGGGTCTAAGAGGACATTATACTTTGTGGGGCCTTTTTGGGGTCCTTTTACTTTGTACTCTGATTCAACACTATGAACCAAATAATCTAAAAAAATAGAACTCTTGGAATATGAAGAGAAAGCAAAAGCAGAAAGGGGACCACTGGACTTTTCTGGGGCTGGGGTTTTGGTTAAATCTGATTCATCTTAACCTTTTACTAAAGAAACAATCTGCTAGTTGTTGATCAAGAATTAACCCCCTCCCTCCCCATTAATAAATTAATATGCATAAAGTGAACTATATAATAAAGTGTGAACGCGCGCTCTGACATAATTGTGTAGATTCAGTCCCGATAGAAGCCATCGTTACGCTGCCATCTGCTCCACATAGCAGCAATTGTTAGGCAAATGAGTGCACCAACACCGCATCAGACATGTAAGATAATGAAGGACATCTCAATGCTATCTCGGCCTGTTCTACTACTTGTGTAAATCCCTCTATTCTCTTTATGAATGAATCACAAGGAATATGACTGAAATTTTTGAAGGACACAGTCAAGGGCATTGCTGAAGGTTCTGCTTGTGGACTTTTGCTCACATCATCAGATCTTCCAGCCATACGTGCTGGGTAGGGAAAAAAATGTCCTAAAGGGAAAAAAGGGAGAGATCATTCTTTAAAAAAAAAAAAGAAATTAAAAATTCAAAAAAATACAAATGAATCCAATGGAGGAACGGGAATCCTTGTCATGTAGGAGGAGGTGGCGGATAGAGGAGGTGACCCGGGCAAGGTTACGTAGCTCCTGGTAATGACATGAATGTCTTCCGTGACATCAGCATGACATCTTCATGTCTCACGTAATGTGCCCTGCTGTCCTTATGTCATCGGAGAGGGTCTTCCTCCGCTCCTGAGCTTTCCAGGTCCCCAACGGTGGGAGGGTTAATTTGTCCTTCTAAGTCACCTTCCTCCGAGATGTCTCATTTTTCACCATAAGGAGCCCCCCTTTAACCCTTTCGGTGGATGAAACCCTCCAAGTTGCCCTAATTTTGGTTCTTCATCCCTTTTTTTGGATTAGAGGGGGGCTTGGCGGAGAGGGAAGTAGTCTTGGATTGGGGGGGTGGGGGGATGCTAATGCTATCAGCATGAGCTTTGCAGAACACAGAAAAGCTATTGCAGGTAGAATCAGTGATAACACACAGTGCCATCACCAATGAAGTGGGCTTGGGTTGTACCACGAGCACAAATAGGGGGGGAAAGACGAGAACAAAAAAAGACATTTTTTGCTAGCCGCATAAAAACAATAGTTTTTTTTTTGTTTGCTGCCCGGTTGGGCATTAACCCCTTACGTACCCCATGGCGAATCCGCCTGGTGATTATCTAGCGTAGCCTCTCGCTTTGCTTTTAATAGGCATCCTCGGACCTCCCCTCCTCGTCCCCCCCCCCCCAATCCCTCTCCCTTTCTGCTCTCCTGGGATGCTGAAGTCTGCAGATGGACTACAGCACAGAGTTCTGGCTCCATCCATGAGGCATGTAGTTCTCCAGTATCAGCTGCCGGAACCAATTTTACATCATTTTCCAGCTTTTTCATTTTCTTCCTTTGATTCAGACGAGAGAATAAGAAGAAGAGCCTTATCCTGGATTCCTGTCTTCCCTCCCTCCTCCTAACATGGCCTGGTAAGGCAGCCTGGTTTATTATTATTATTATGGCTTGTTGGATACATTGTTGCATATTATTATTAACATCTTGTACCAATTTCTGCTGCATGAAATGTATCAATTGCTGCAATGATGACAAGTAAAGTATCTGCCTTCTTACAGATGGCCACTTGTGTAGGGCTAATGCCATAGATTCTGCAGGTACAGGGAATTCATTATGGGTAGGAGGATAGAGTTAGGGTTAAGGTTAGGGTTAAGGTTAGGGTTCCACCCGTTTAGGGTGATTTTTTTTTAGGAGAGGAGGAAGGGCTGGAGACAACATGAACCACTTCATCTGCAATGGAGAGAAGTCAAGGAAGAGGATGGCGAGACCTTGTGGGATACGGCTTCGCTCTGCAGTCTCCTCTCCTCCTGACTCAATTAGGATGGAGAGTAGGACACACAACACCCATCCCAATGCAGGGACTGGAGGATGATGATGAGGATGATGATGATGATGCTACACTAGTGGCTCACTGCAGATGAACATGGGTTGGAGGAGGTTAGGCATGTGCCTGTAGGGAATGGCTGGGATGGAGGTGGACATCCAGGTCCATTGACCACAGATGATCTATTGCTGCATTGCAATGTCGTGTTTTTTTTTCCTTTTTATTCAACTGCAGGGTAAGGGGAGGGATCCTGCTCCGACACCGAAAGCAGCCTGTCCCCAATCCTGATTGGACGGATTGCACGGAGTGACAGAGGGGTATCTCAGCAGCTCTTAATTAGGACGATGATGGGGAGGAATGGAGGGGGGTCTTATTGCACTGATCCAGGCCTGGTGATCGGGCAGGGTGGGATGTCCTCTTCTATTTCTGGTGACATGTTGGGATTTGGGGAAACGATGTCTGATCCCTTTGACTTTAACATCTCCTCTACACCCACCTTTGATAGCAGGCCCGGATCTGGTCAATCATCTGAAGTATCCTGTAATGGAGATTTACCCCAGAATGACCTTCCCCAGTCATTACCAAGGCAGCCCAGGTGGTGATGGCCCAAACTCTCTGCATTGCTGGCTTGTGGCATCTGCGCTGGCTGTGCCATCCTTCATGCACCACTTTTTTCACCTTTTTTGTGCATTCCTCATGTGAGGGGGTGTGACATGGTGAACAGGCTATATGACGGAGCCCGAGCTGCCAGTGTGCCGCGCTCTACCCACCTCTGTGCTAACTTGTACCCATCAGGTCTCGCTGAGCCAACCCTTCACATTGGCACCCTGCCATCAGTAATGCAGGCATCAGCCATCGAGAAAGAGACTGGCACTGAGGCATTGAGGTTTTATGGGGCCTCCTAACCATCATGGCCATTTATAGTCCTGACATCAGGGCCAGACATGACTGCTCCCTCTGCACCCCCGTAGTGATGCCCCTCTGTGTGTATGCCTGTGGTAAATCGATTTACCAGATGAATATTGACCATATGATGCCAATCCCTCCATGTCATCCATGTGCCTTTCTGCTGATGGTGGGCACCATCTCACGGAGCCGCATTGTACCTGGTCGTCTACCATAATAAAGCTGATGTTCTGTCAGTGCCTAGAAATCTATCATGCTACTACTCAGCGGGACATTTGGTGCATCTGTTCCTGGGAAAGCTGGGTGACAACCAACATGGCCACCATTATCCTGACGGCTTGCAGGGAATATTATCATTTAATTAGACCACACATTCCCAATGCTATAAAGGTGGTGGGGCACTACAGATCCCAGCATAGTCAGGTGACCAGTTAGAGGAGCAGTTTGTGATCTAGAAGTACTTCTGCAAACGATGCGTTCACCTCCACCGTCAGCACAGCGGCCCTTTCATTTTCAGTTAGGCCGTGGACATGAAGTTACTATTGCTCAGTCCTCGGGGCGGCTGGATGTGCTCCCCTTCTCAGGCTGGGGTGTAATAATGGGGGCACTGATGCAGCTTATAGTCAGCGCTGTAATAATACCTCCCTTCTATTATTCAGCATCTGGACCATCACTTACATTCTGCTCATTAATAATAGAGAATCCAGCTTCAGAGAAGGACATCACTCATTGTATCTATGGATCTGTCACCTCCATCTGTGTCACATCTCTGTCCTGTCCATCTATCGGGGTACTATCTAATGTCTGTCCTCTATATATAATCATATCTATTCTCTCTCTCTCTCTCTCTCTATATATATATATATATATATATATATATATATATATATATATATACACACACACACACATACACATACACACACTTGCACCAGTGACCCCATTCCGTCACATCTCCTCCAGTCCCTTTCCCCGGCTGTCACATCTCACCTAACAAAAATATTCAACCTTTCTTTCACTTCCGGTATTTTTCCATCCTCATTTAAGCATGCCATTATACATCCATTACTTAAAAAACCCTCCCTCGATCAAAACGGTGCCGCTAATTATAGACGTGTCTCTAATCTTCCCTTCATCTCTAAACTCCTCGAACGCCTTGTGCACTCTCGTCTTACCCGCTATCTCTCAGATAACTCTCTTCTCGACCCTCTTCAATCTGGTTTCCGCTCTTTACACTCGACTGAAACTGCCTTCACTAAAGTCTCTAATGACCTACTAACAGCTAAAATCTAATGGTCACTACTCCATGCTAATTCTCTTGGATCTCTCCGCAGCATTCGACACTGTGGATCATCAGCTCCTCCTCACTATGCTCCGCTCCATCGGCATCAAGGACACCGTTCTCTCTTGGTTCTCCTCCTATCTCTCTGACCGCTCCTTCACTGTATCTTTTGCTGGTTCCTCCTCCTCTCACCTTCCCCTTACTGTTGGGGTTCCTCAAGGATCAGTCCTAGGCCCCCTCCTCTTCTCTTTGTATACTGCCCCTATTGGACAAACAATCAGTAGATTTGGTTTCCAGTACCATCTCTATTTTGACGACACCCAATTATACACTTCTTCTCCTGTTATCACGCCAACCTTTTTAGAAAACACCAGTGATTGTCTTACCGCTGTCTCTAACATCATGTCCTCCCTCTATCTGAAACTGAACCTGTCAAAAACTGAACTCCTCGTGTTCTCTCCCTCTACTAACCTACCTTTGCCTGACATTGCCATCTCCGTGTGCGGTTCCACCATTACTCCAAAGCAACATGCCCGCTGCCTTGGGGTCATACTTGATTCCGAGCTTTCATTCACCCCCCACATCCGATCACTGGCTCACTCTTCTTATCTGCATCTCAAAAACATTTCTAGAATTCGCCCTTTTCTTACTTTCGACTCTGCAAAAACTCTTACTGTTTCACTTATTCATTCTCGTCTGGACTATTGTAACTCTCTACTAATCGGCCTCCCTCTTACTAAACTCTCCCCGCTCCAATCTGTCCTGAATGCTGCAGCCAGGATCGTATTTCTCACCAACCGTTACACCGATGCCTCTACCTTGTGCCAGCCATTACACTGGCTACCCATCCACTCCAGAATCCAGTACAAAACTACTACCCTCATCTACAAAGCACTCCATGGCTCAGCACCACCCTACATCTCCTCTCTGGTCTCAGTCTACCACCCTACCCGTGCCCTGCACTCCACTAATGACCTCAGGTTAGCATCCTCAATAATCAGAACCTCCCACTCCCGTCTCCAAGACTTTACACGTGCTGCGCCGATTCTTTGGAATGCACTACCTAGGTTAATACGATTAATCCCCAATCCCCACAGTTTTAAGCGTGCCCTAAAAACTCATTTGTTCAGATTGGCCTACGGCCTCAATGCATTAACCTATCTATCCCTGTGTGGCCCATTCAAAAAAAACAAACATAATCAGGTTCCTCGCATCATGTTCTCATACACTTTATGCAGTTATTAGCCCTCTGTGTCTTTACTGTTACATATTTAGGCAGTTAACTGGTTCATGCAGCTTTACATGAACACCTGAGCCTTACACTATGGCTGGTCCAAATAACTAAAGCAATTGTTACCATCCACCTCTCGTGTCTCCCCTTTTCCTCATAGGTTGTAAGCTTGCGAGCCCTCATTCCTCCTGGTATCTGTTTTGAACTGTGATTTCTGTTATGCTGTAATGTCTATTGTTTGTACAAGTCCCCTCTATAATTTGTAAAGCGCTGCGGAATATGTTGGCGCCATATAAATAATATTTATATATATATATATATATATATATATATATATATATATATATATATATATATTTTTTTTTTTTTTTTCACATCTATCCTCTCTCTCTCTCTTTATATGTATATATATATATTTTCACATCTATCCTCTATATATATAAATCACATATATACTCTGTATATAATCACATATATCCTCTGTATATAATCATATCCATCAATGGCACATTTATCTACTGTAGGTCCAATCTATCCATCACCACATCTTTCCATCCATGTTTCTATCCCAGCGTCTAGCTATGTATTATTTTATCCATCTATCTATCCCTGTGTCTATCCATCCACCCACCCCATATCTACCCATCCACCCCTGTATCTATCCGTCCATTCCTATATCTATACATCCAGCCATCCATCCTGTATCTATCCATCCACCCCTGTATCTATCTATCCATCCCTGTATCTATCATCCATTCCTTTATCCATCATCCATCCATCCCTGTATCTATATGTATTCATACTGAGGTTCCATTGTGTGCATAGATAAATCCCCCTTGACTATGTGGGGGTCTCTGGAATTACATGGACCCTTCATGCTTCTGTACATGGTCTTTACACCCAAACAAATTATACTGCTACCAATTGTGTCTTCACACAAAAAAGAAGAAATGTTCCAGCTTCCAATAAAAAAATGAACTTTAATCCAATATATTAAAATCAGGAGAACTCCTGGAACAGCACCATAACACCATGGAGGCAAGCGACGCGTTTCAACCGACACAGCGGTCTTTGTCACAGCTTCCAATTTTTTTATTGGAAGCTGAAACATTTCTTCTTTTTTGTGTGAAGTTCTACTACATCTCATCAGGATGGAGTTCCGGGCTTCCTCTGCTGATCGGTGAGCTGGCTTCTTTTGCTTTTTGTCTACCAATTGTGTCTACCTGATCAGGCCGATGTGAAGAGACCACCGCTCTCCCCTCCGACCGTGATACCCGCCATTCCTGCTGTACGCCTATAGGTAGCAGTGCGGTGACCTGTATTTATCAGTAAGTGGCCAGTGAGAAATGACCTCCAGGCCAGCGCTGACTAACAAGCTGCTGGCAGACTAGTGCACTGGAGATTTTTTATTATTATTGACCTTTGACTTTTAGCTTCATTTAATGTTCCCACAACTGATCACTATCGCCTGAATTGCAGAATCTGGGCACTTATTTTTCGGATGTTCCTGCCTTAATGTCACAATTAAAGATGGAACCGAGTGTTCTGTAAAATTCTAACATTAATGCAAGTAAATAATAGAAAGATTAGAATGTATTCCGGATGATTAGAATCATAAATATTTAGATGGAATTACAAGAAGTGTGCTGTCAGAAAATTATCTTTCGTTTTATGTTACATGTATTTTTTAAAATATGTTGGTAAACTTTTTTTTTCTTCACATCACAATCTTTATTAAAAAACTAAAAAGTAGTAATCTTACAGTACAGTTTTTATACTGTCGACTGGGACTTTTATAGACTTTTAGTTCCTGTTCTTTCAGGAAGAGTTTTCAGCAGGCTCCTTATCAGCAGAGGCAGGATTACAATGACAGGTAACACCTCTATATACACTGATACATAGGATCCACCAATCACACTAGGCGACATCACAGCTCCCTTCATAATGACCTCTGCACACACTCATTAGATGCTTCACTACAAACAATAGGGTCGGGGGTCTGATCATTGCTGCTAATGTATATGTGTTGTTTCCTGAAACAACAGGAAGTTAGAGTCTAAAAAAAAGCCCCAGTGGCCAGTGTGAGAATTGTAAGGTTTCTCATGTAAATTATTAATCAAGATTGGAATATGAAAAAAAAAAAAAAAAGACATTGTCACTGCGCCCTTGAAACAAAATGCTGTGCCACACTGTGCCCTCTGAATACAATAGTGCCACACACTGTGTCCCTAGAAAATAATACTGCCACATACTGTCTCCCTGAAATTAATAGTGTGACATATTGTGTCCCAAGAAAAAGAGAATATGACCCCTAAAGATAATGATGACCATATCAGATCTTTTGAATAGAATGCCGTCTCACTGTCACCTTCAAATATAATAGTACCACACACTATGTTCCTTGAATATAACTGTATCTAATGCAGCGTCCCCTAAAAATAATTGTGACGAACATTGTCTCCTTAATATAATGATGCCACAGGCAATACCCCTTGAATAGAATACTATCCCATGCTGTGTCATCTGAATATAATAGTGGCACATACTGTGCCACCAGAATATAATGCTACCTACATGGATCCACTTAAAAATAATAGCACAACTCACATTGCCCCCTAAACATAATGCCAAACACTACGCCCCTGGAACAGAATGCTGTTCCACACTTTGTTGTCTGAATACAATAGTGCCCTTGAAAATAATACTGCCACATACTGTCTCCCAGAAAATAAGTGTCACATACTGTCTCCCAGAAAATAATACTGCCACATACTGTTTCCCAGAAAATAATACTGCCACATTCTGTGTCCCAGAAAATAATACTGCCACATACTGTGTCCCAGAAAATAATACTGACACATAGTGTCTCCAAGAAAATAATACTGCCACATACTGTCTCCCAGAAAATAAGTGTCACATACTGTCTCCCAGAAAATAACACTGCCACATACTGTGTCCCAGAAAATAATAGTGTCACATACTGTCTCCCAGAAAATAATACTGCCACATACTGTGTCCCTAGAAATATAGAGTGCTACTCACTATGTCCCCTGAAGATAATACTGACCACATTATACTTCTTCAGTAGAATGCTGCCTCACTGTCACCTTTGAATAATGGCATCATACACTGTGCCCAGTAAATAAATGCCACTCTCTCTGCCCGTAGAAATAAATAGCGCCACTCACTATGTCCCCTGAACATAATGACGCTGCACAATATACTCATTGAATAGAATATTGTCCCACACTGAGACCTTTGAATATAATGGTGCCGTACACTACATCCCCTGAAAAGAAATAGCGCCACTCACTGTGCCCCCTGAAAATAGTAGCGCCACTCACCGTGCTCCCTGAAAATAGTAACGACACTCACTGCACCCAATGAAAATAATAGTGCTACACTTGAGAGATACAAGGACTAGAACAGTGAGTGATGGTCAATCAGGCGGCTGCAAAAGTTGTGGATTTACTCTATAAACTGTAATAATGGCCAAACTGGAACCCTTCCACCCCGCTAGCCTTCAATGCAATACCAGACACAGCCTGTAGGCAGAAGTGGCGCTGTTGGCTATTATTTTCTACAAAAAGCATTTCAGTTATTTGGGGAGGGGAAATATTTATCTTTGTTCCTTCTTAATACGCAGAACAATAATTAGCCGCTTAATGTATATAGTATAGATAGGGTTAGACTAGAGACAGGATGGTGTTTATGGCAAAAATTGCTCTGCATCTATAAAGCTGGTGATGATACCAGGAGAGAAAACTATATATCAGATTTCATTTGGCATATTACTTGAAAATATTAACTGCTTCCTACCATAAGTGGCGCCACCCCTGCTTACAGGTTGTGAGTGATATTGCAGCTTAGTTCCATTCACTTCAATAGAGCAGAGTTGCAATACCAGACACAGCCCTGTGGTAGTGGTGGCGCTGTTTCTGGAAGCATGCAGCCATGTTTTTCAAATCCTTTTTTGAAGAAATATCTAAGCTTCTCTATGGGAATGTATCTCAAGAATGGATGTCCTCCTTCCGTGTCAGCTTAGGACAATTATACGTGGACTTATCTACAGAAGATTATTATAGCTTTAGCCTTATAATGTCAGATTGAGGATTTTCTATGATTTTCGTTCAAAATCAGTTTATGTTTTTATTATTTTGGGATTTATTTAATTTGAATTAATAGTGAAGCACTTTTTACTGGTGTCAGAGACGCCATCAATTGTTCACGAGGTTCATGAATAGTAAGCATCGGTTTCCATACCAATGGTTTTTATAAAGTTTGTCACTGATTTTAAATCATTGTTGCATAACATGAGATGATGTTGGGCAGAATTTTTTTTTTACTCTGCAAGTGGTGACTACGACTACGACCACAGTTGGCTTCTCTTAGCCCAAAAGATGATAATAGCAAACAATAGAAGGAATTCAATAGCAAAGATAAACAATAGGAAGGATGGCACTTAAATGAATCTGTTATCAGACCTATTGTTTAAATCAGGTTTTATGTGTTTTTTTATTTTTTATTTTTATTTTTCATATGATTTTTGTTTAAAACACATTTATTAATCTCGCAATATCCACACAGTCCACTGGGGCTACTTTAGGCTACTTTCACATTAGCGTTGTGCACTCCACATCGCAATGCGAAGTTGCGGCGCACCGACGCATACTGTGGAAGCGCCGCACAACGGGGGCAGCGGATGCTGTTTTTCAACGCATCCGCTGCCCCATTGTGAGGTGCGGGGAGGGGGGGCGGAGTTCCGGCCGCGCATTCGCGGTCGGAAAAGACAGGCACAACGCACCAAAAAACGTTACAAGCAACGTTTTTTGGTGGCGACGGTCCGACGCAACCATCGCACGACAGTTGCGACGTGTGGCAATGCGTCGCACTGCGTCGCTAATGCAAGTCAAGTCACCCTTATTATATGCGTTAATACAAAAGATAAGGATGGGGGTCTCTTCATTGTGGATAACGTACACATATTGTTTCCTTAAACAACAGGAAATTACAGTTTAAAAGCCCTAGTGGCCAGTGTGAGAATTGCAAGATTTATAAGATTTTTTTATTTTTAATAAAAGTTTGTGATATGGAAATAAAATAACACAAAAATCTGATTTAGACAATAGGCCATTTTCCCATGACCTATTTACTTTAAGACAATATTTTAGTTGTGAGCATGCTGTGCAGAGGTTAATGTGCCAAGAAAGGGAGGAGGATCTATCTCCATCACTTCCATAATTCTTGACACGGGATTTCAACTTTTTCATTGACAGTTTGTAGTTTGCAGAGAGATTTGAGAAAAAGCCCCAAAAGTCGGAAAATCAACTATTTATAGGAAAGGCTCCAATCGGGAGCGAGAGTCATTGTAGTGGCTCTCCACTGTGGCTTATAGAGGGGACCATAAGGAAAAAAACCTCTTTATTAAGTTCATCAATGTGATCATCTGCTTCCTTCCATGTCATAGTCAGGTATGAGTATAGTTTGGGACGTTTTCCGCTACGAGACCCAACCAAACAGCTCCTGTATCTCATCGGCAGTCCCTTCAAGCAAAGGTATGAACCTCCACCGCAAGCCTCCTAATCTGCACTGGAGGGTTGGGCTGGACTACCTTGAGCAGTAGCATAACTTGATGCTCGTGGGCCCCATATCAAAGTCTCCATCAGGGTCCGCAACCATTACTGGTCTACTCTCATGGGCCAAAAGGACTTTTTGTGCCACTATAGGCTCACGGGTCTGGATGCAACTCATTGCAGTTATAGCCTTGACCTTGAGACCACTTGAGAGGAGATAAGACTAAAGGCTACCAATCAGTGGAGTAAATTGAAGCCTCTGAGACTTTGTAATGGAGCCCCCCGAAATATCAGGTGCCACTTATGGGGCACCTTCTGACACCAGAATCTGGGTGCAAATGCTACCTCCTCACCCCTTATAGCTACGCTCTACCTGCCGTACAGCTACATAGAACAAATACGTCTTTGTGGCCGCATGGGCCAATTCTTATAATAGATCCTGGGCCTAACTGGTGGATCTCCCACCCTCCAGTTGGCCAGTATGACCATTTCTATAATGTTGACTCTCTAACAAAACAATGTAATGTTATTCCTTGTAACAACCCTGCCGGCATCATTGCATGGCTTTCCATCTCCCATCAGGCAGATACACCATCTTACTTACCCCTCCAGGCCATGCTGTGAGTTCTGCTTTCTGTCTGCTCCATGTTGTGAATCTCTTTTCTCGTGCCTGCTCTCTGCTAACTTCGTGGCTGCGTGCATAGGAGGGTGGCGCCGGCACTCCCTGGCTCTTATAGAGACTGTTTGCACCTTCCTAAGGTGTCCCCTGCCAATTGCCAAGATGCATCAGGTACTTAAAGCATTCCCACCCCTAGTGTCTAGTTGCTGAGGTGCCAGGTCCTGTCTTGCTATTACTCTTGTGTCAGCCACCCAGTGGGGCTTTGTACCCTGGCCTGTACCCGTGTCTCTTGTTTCAGCCACCCAGTGGGGCTTTGTACCCTGGTCTGAGTCCTTGTTTCTGTGCCTGTCCCGTTCCTGACTCCGTCTGTACCTAGTCCTATACCTGTGTCCGTTAGTATCCCTGTCTGTAGCCTTTCCTATTCCGCTGTGTGTTTCTTTGTGTTCACTCGTTCTACTCTTAGCTCTGCCTCCTTCCGCTCTGCTCTTTGCTCCGCCTCCTGCGGTTTTGGTCTTTGCTCTGCCTCCTTGCGGTTCAGCTCTCTGCACTGAAACCAGCATCTCTGCTCTGCTCTCGGCTCCACAACCTTGTGGTCCTGCTCTACTTCCGTTCTGCAACCTGCAGGTCAGGTCCCTACCTGTTCCCATATACCCTCGAGTCTGAACAGGTCCATACCTATTTCCATATAACTGCCCGTATTCCTGTTCCTACCAAGTCAGTACCTGTCCTGCCAGAGTGCCAGCCGTGCCCGCCTGCCAGTGTCTCAGCCGTGCCAGTCTGCCAGTCCAGCCCGTTGCCTGCTCCTGTCCTAGCATTCCGTCACCCAGTGGGATCAGCAACCACATCCAGACACCACTCTGGAGTGGTACCTGGTAGCTACCTGCCGCACAAGTCTGACCTCACCATCAGAGGCTCCAGCGAATAGCAAGGTAGCTGCTTAGTCATGCCCCTTCCAGGGTAGTTTGGTTTCTGGCACAATGGGGCCACAATACCCCCCTCGCTCACGCCACCCGTGAGCGTAACATTCCTTATGGTATCCCTGGGGTGTGGTGATCCCAACCATCCCCACTAGGGGCATTATTGTGATTTTTGCCATGCCGGCCTCCCCTCCTCAACCCCGTGCATTGCTTTTTCTGTATATGCCATCACTGAATGTGATGGCTCAGCATTCTTTTGTATTCCGTTTTCCTCCGCATTGAAGAAAGTCATTAATACCAAGTACAATAGGGACAAATGTGAAAGAAAAGGTTCTTGAACAGATATATAGTTGAGAAGTGGTGACAGTGATCAATACGCGGTGACATCAATGACATTGTAACCAGGGAGAATACTCCTGCAGTCCTGCAAAGCGAAGGAACCAGGTATCGAAGAGAACATGTTCTATCACATCTCAGGAGGATATTACTAAAAGGAAACGAGTCTCACAAGAATTAGGGCTTAATTCAGACAAGCCAGAATGCGGGCTGCCAGATTGAGCCCTGGTCGGTAGGCTCCATTTCCTCTTGGTGGTAGTCTATTGGGATACTAATCAATGTCTATGTGATTATTTTATAGGATGATTTCATTACTAAACCTACTGGTGACTTATCCCTGAGACTGAATCTCTCAGGTACTAAACATGATGCAACCACAGAGGCTTAGCGGGGTCACAACCGGCACACAAATTGCCCCAGGTGTCTGGAGACCAGAATTGATTTGCAGGATCCAGTCCATCGGCCACGTTAGTAATAAGAGATCCTTGGAGTGGAGGCCTGAGAGCCGAATCCTACAGGATGACATTTGTAGGTCTTCTTTTGATTAGCCGGACTGGCTGATGTCACACATGACGTTGTACCAAGCCAGCTAGTCAATAGAAGAGCTGCAGATGCCATCAGGACAGAGGTGGATCTCAGGGTTTCTGTCCGGTGGTCATAGATCACTGACATGGATGAAACAATTGAAATCCAAGGGGTAATGCTTCTTAGTGTGGAGAGTGACATGTCAAGGTGAGCAGACATTTAAGCCTTGCAGTGCTCCTGTGGGAAATATACAAATTGTCTCTTCAGAGAGGAAG
This sequence comes from Ranitomeya variabilis, assembly GCF_051348905.1. Classification (NCBI taxonomy): domain Eukaryota; kingdom Metazoa; phylum Chordata; class Amphibia; order Anura; family Dendrobatidae; genus Ranitomeya; species Ranitomeya variabilis. The sequence continues at coordinate 225,247,315 of NC_135233.1, forward strand.
AGGACTTGAACTCTAGTCCACCTATAGGAAGTAGCAATCATAAAAGGCAATATCGACTCTCTAACGAGCCTTGTCATATGACTTAGAATAAAAGCTATAGCCAAAATCTCAATTTGCAGACACGGTTTCGGGGTACTGCTGCTCATTAGTGCAACGTTGAGATACTGTATGAAGAGACAATTTGCATATTTCCCAGAGGAGCATTACAAGGCTTAAAAGTCTCCTCACCTTGGCATGTCAGGTTTCATATGTTACTCTTCGCAAGGAGAAACACTACCCCTTGGATCCCGGTCAACCAGTCAACCAGATCTCACACTTTGCACTGATGAGGGGCAGTACCCCAAAACACAGCATCTGTAAATTGAGATTCTGGTTTGGCTTTTATCCCAAGTCATGTGACAAGGCTCGTTAGAGCAGAGGTCCCCAACCGCCGGTCCGCGGACCAGGACCGGGCCGTTGGGGTTTTTCAGCCGGTCCGCGGCGCCCCTGTTCAGCGGTCACGTGGGACCGCTCATTAGAGAAATTAATAGGCTGCTCCACCTCCCATAGGGGCGGAGCCGCATAATTCATTTCTCTAATCAGCGGTGCCGGTGACCGCTGATAGAGGAAGAGGCTGCGGCACCGAAGACCAGCTGTCCGGGGGAAGGAGCGGGACGCCGGGAGCAGGTAAGTATGACATATTCACCTATCCTCGTTCCACACGCCGGGCGCTGTCTCCATCTTCCCGGCGTCTCTCCGCACTGACTGCAGGCAGAGGGCGCGATGACGCATATAGTGTGCGCGCCGCCCTCTGCCTGATCAGTCAGTGCGGAGAGACGCCGGGAAGATGGCGCCGAGAAGCTGCAAGCAAGACAGGTGAGTATGTGTTTTATTATTTTTATTGCAGCAGCAGCAGCACAGCTATGGGGCAATAATGGACGGTGCAGAGCACTATATGGCACAGCTATGGGGCAATGGTGCAGAGCACTATATGGCACAGCTATGGGGCAATGGTGCAGAGCACTATATGGCACAGCTATGGGGCAATAATGGTGCAGAGCACTATATGGCACAGCTATGGGGCAATAATGGTGCAGAGCACTGTATGGCACAGCTATGGGGCAATAATGGTGCAGAGCACTATATGGCACAGCTATGGGGCAATAATGGTGCAGAGCACTATATGGCACAGCTATGGGGCAATAATGGTGCAGAGCACTATATGGCACAGCTATGGGGCAATAATGGTGCAGAGCTCTATATGGCACAGCTATGGGGCAATAATGAATGGTGCAGAGCACTACATGGCACAGCTATGGGGCAATAATGAACGGTGCAGAGCACTGTATAGCACAGCTATGGGGCAATAATGGTGCAGAGCACTATACGGCACAGCTATGGGGCAATAATGGTGCAGAGCACTGTATGGCACAGCTATGGGGCAATGGTGCAGAGCACTATATGGCACAGCTATGGGGCAATAATGGTGCAGAGCACTGTATGGCACAGCTATGGGGCAATTATGAACGGTGCAGAGCACTATATGGCACAGCTATGGGGCAATTATGAACGGTGCAGAGCACTGTATGGCACAGCTATGGGGCAATAATAAACGGTGCAGAGCACTGTATGGCACAGCTATGGGGCAATAATAAACAGTGCAGAGCACTGTATGGCACAGCTATGGGGCAATAATAAACGGTGCAGAGCACTGTATGGCACAGCTATGGGGCAATAATGGTGCAGAGCACTATATGGCACAGCTATGGGGCAATAATGGTGCAGAGCACCAGGGAAACAAGCATGGTGCTCCCACTCATTCTGAACCTATGGTAAGTTGAATCACATTCTCATTATAAATGTCATAATTATATGATAAGTATGCACTAAGCTCCATCCCTCCATAACCCCACCCCCATATGACCAAAGCCCCGCCCCTGCCCCACCCCCACCGGGCCATGGAAAACTGGTCTTGCTTCAAGCCGGTCCCTGGTGCAAAAAAGGTTGGGGACCTCTGCGTTAGAGGACCGATATTGACTTTTAGGATTGCTACTTCCTATAGGTGGCACTAGAGTTCTAGTCCTGTTCCTCTCTAAAGAGACAAGTTCAAAGAATTGATTCTCACCAACTCTAGTGGGGACCAGTGAACTGAAGGTACAGTATGGCTCGGAATTCCCAAGTTCTCTCAGATCAAGTGTAATTATGGCTGTCATAGCATGATGGGAGTTGTAGTTCTTTTAAAAAGTTGAATAGCCACAGTTTTTAGTCCAATTTAAACCGTAACTTTTGCCTAAAAGCAGGGTGTTGCTGCAATCATCATCCACAACAAATTAAGAAAAATTTTGGTACACTTATCTCTAGTATGTCCAAGAACTATCCTGATTCTCATGTTCGGTAATTTGTCTCTCTTTTTTTAGTTAGAGGTTCCTCTATGTTAGCATTCTGCCAGCTCTATAGAGGCTAGAACCTCCTTTTTCTCACTTCCCATCATACATTGCTCATGCCTGCCATAAACTGAAAGCTCGACTCTGTGTTATGCATAGATGGGATTTAAATAGTCTAGTAGGAACAGAGACAAATACCCGCCCTCCCTTCCCTTCCTATAGGGAGACAAAGACCATCCCCCACTTATTGAAAGGAGACAAAGACCCACCTCCACTTCCTCTAAGGAGTCAAAGACCTGCCCCCACTTAATGTAGTGAGACACAGACCTGCCCCCACTTAATGTAGGGAGATACAGACCCGCCCCCACTTAATCTAGGGAGATACAGATCCGCCCCCATTTAATGTAGGGAGATACAGACATGCCCCCATTTAATGTAGGGAAATACAGACCCGCCCCCATTTAATGTAGGGAGATACAGACCCGCCCCCATTTAATGTAGGGAGATACAGACCCGCCCCCATTTAATGTAGGGAGATACAGACCCGCCCCCATTTAATGTAGGGAGATACAGACCCGCCCCCATTTAATGTAGGGAGATACAGACCAGCCCACATTTAATGTAGGGAGATACAGACCCGCCACCATTTAATGTAGGGAGATACAGATACGCCCCTATTTAATGTAGGGAGATACAGATACGCCCCTATTTAATGTAGGGAGATACAGACCAGCCCACATTTAATGTAGGGAGATACAGATACGCCCCTATTTAATGTAGGGAGATACAGATACGCCCCTATTTAATGTAGGGAGATACAGATACGCCCCTATTTAATGTAGGGAGATACAGACCAGCCCACATTTAATCAAGAATCCAAAAATATGCCCCAACACTAACACATAGTAGGGGACATATAGCAATAACCACTATTATCAATTTGTTTGTTTCAAAAATAACAATTTATTGAAAATATCTTTAAAAAACACATGTATAAAATTCACAAAATTCAACAAGGTGCCTTTTCGTGTGAGGGAAGCAGTGTCAGTCATTGCAGATATAATATCAACAACAAGTGTGCAAATAGTTTTAGCTGGATGGTGTCCAATCATAAACAGCAGGTTTATCCACCATTAAAGTATATGGATTAAATTGCCACACTACCTGGTCTAATTTAAGGCAAGATGCCAAAAGAACAAAAGGTACAAGTGCCTATGTTAAATGTTAAATGAATAATAAAGACCATAACAATGTAGTGCTGGTAAAAGTTTGTAAAGAGGGCAGATTTACCTATAGCAGTAAGTGTTCAGGTATGGAATCCAGATTAATGCAGAGCTGATGGTGTTTCCCTCCACCACTAAGGACATACAGACCCACCCCTTCTTAATGTAAGGATATACAGATGTACCCCATCTTAATGTAGGGAGATATAGACCTGACACTACTTTATGTAGGGAGATACAGACCCACCAATTCTTAATCTATGGAGATACAGACCAGTCCACATTAAATGTAGGGAGATACAAACCCGACCCCATTTAATAAAGGGGGACACAGACCCGCCCCCAGTGAAAGGGGAAACACGCCCGCCCCCAGTGTAGGGGGACACAGACCCGCCCCAGTGTAGGGGGACACAGACCCGCCCCCAATGGAGGGGGACACAGACCCGCCCCCAGTGTAGGGGGACACAGACCCGCCCCAGTGTAGGGGGAAACACGCCCGCCCCAGTGTAGGGGGACACAGACCCGCCCCCAATGGAGGGGGACACAGACACGCCCCCAGTGAAGGGGGACACAGACCCGCCCCCAGTGTAGGGGGACACAGACCCGCCCCCAGTGAAGGGGGAAACACGCCCGCCCCAGTGTAGGGGGACACAGACCCGCCCCCAGTGTAGGGGGACACAGGCCCGCCCCCAATGGAGGGGGACACAGACCCGCCCCCAGTGAAGGGGGACACAGACCCGCCCCCAGTGAAGGGGGACACAGACCCGCACCCAGTGTAGGGGGACACAGGCCCACCCCCAGTGTAGGGGGACACAGGCCAGCCCCCATTGGAGGGGGACACAGACCCGCCCCCAGTGAAGGAGAAAACATACCCGCCCCCAGTGAAGGGGGACACAGACCCGCCCCCACTTAGTGTAGTGAGATATAGGCCCGCCTACGTTCAGTGTAATCCATCCCAAGGTTTGTGTTGCTAAACGCAAATTATGGGTGACAGGCAGTGGTCAGCAAATTAGACAGGACAGAGACACCTAGCGACCAAAACTTTGTAGTAACTTTTAAATAAAGTATTAATTTTTTTTTACTTTTTTCCACCTTAAGTCACTGCCTTGGTCATCAACTGAGCATGCGTTTATGAAAAGTTGCACAAATTCTGTGCTATTCACTTCTTAGCCAGGAACATAAGCTTGTTCACTTTTCGGTACTTTATAGCAGATGTTGCTTTGCGCAGGACTAAAGACGACCCGATACATGCGCTGACAAGCTGCCAATGTTGGGGGATAATCCCTCAGTGTCATGATGAATTTCGCATTACTGTAAATGTGTCCTTGATCATAACAGAGGCTGTGAGACTTGGGATTAATCTCCGGCTTACATAATCATGGGGTTTCTTAGCTCGGCTAGTTATTCACTTATTTAGAGGAAAACATCAGAAATGCGGATCTAGTTCATACAGATAAGAGAGAGGGGGCCTTACAGCAGCAATCAAAATGGGCCCCCGGTAGGTCCGCCATTCATTCATTTACAATTGAATGGGAATGAATGGATCACACAGATGAGACATGAAGGGGGTGATGTAAAAAATGAAGGGGGTGATGTAAGACTTCATTGTAGATCCTGGACAACTCATTAAGAATAGTGTGGGTTATCAGTAAGAAAATATTGGAGAACCCCTTTAAGAAAGGACAATTATGCATAAAGTTGTGTATATTTATTTAAACTAGTCACAAATATATATTCCTTACTCTGGAGATATTAAACACATTTTTGGGGTTTTCCAGATGTGGCTTTCTCAGTGTTCTCCAAACACATTGACAATAAAGAGATTCTCAAGGAATAAAAAATAAAAAAGGAAATATCTTTATAAATACATTTTGAAGTACTTTTAATCAGTCGCTGTCTTGTTACATTGACAGAAATCTATTCTAGAATTTTGATAGGATCAGTCCCTGTGACATGTGCAGGAGAGGCTCCGCTGCCGTGACCTAGAGGAAACCTGTACCACATACTGTCGCTTATCTAAAGGTCGCAGCCAGGGGGCGCAAGTAGAGGTGTTGCAGCAGTTGCCATTGCGACTGGGCCCGGCGGGTGAAGGGCCCACCAACGCTGGCAAATACGTCAGCTGGAGGTGTGCCCATAGGGTCCATACGTGGCAATACACAGTGCTAGACAGAGGTTGGCATATGATGCCAGCGTGAACGTGACCGACGGCGTATAGCAGTGACGTCATGAGCTCCCATTGCTTGCATGCTGAAGTCAGCTGACGGCTTTAGAAGAGGACACCACACAGCGAGGGAGCGGAGGGAAGGTGAGTATTTATTTTTTTTAAAATCGGTGACTACTCGGTGGCCATACTACTATATGGGCGACTATGGGCTGTGCATTATATTATACTATACAAAGGAATATGGGCTGTGCATTATATTATACTATACAAAGGAATATGGGCTGTGCATTATACTGTATATGGAGGACTATGGGCTTGTGCATTATATATGGAGGACTATAGAAGGTGAATTATGATATATGGATATGGATTGCCCCCAAGGGCTAGGGGAACTGGGTACTGGGCCTTTCGGTTCTCAGGGGGGATGTCACGGTGGCTGACCCGGTCTGTGGCCCTCGGGAGGTCCGGTGTAAAAGGGGAAAGGTCTTTAAAGGGGAAATGTTCGTGACACCACCTGTGGTATTCGGTCAGGGTGACCGACGCTGCTTTAAGGGGTCCGCTGGGGTGATGTTATGGCCGCTAGATGGTATACCTTCCCACAGGTGAAGTGTGTCCCCAGGGTTTCCCAGAGTGTAGATGGTGGATGGTGAGAGGTGCAGTGAAGAACGAGGACACAAGGTTGCAGTCTCTTTACCTTTTTACTGAAGGTTTCAGCATCCACAGTCCAGAGCACCAGATCACAGTGCAGGCAGAATCCGGCCGGTTTGGAGGCAAATCCAGAGTCCCCTTATCCAGGTGGAAATCAGTAGCCTTCCTCTAGCGCCTGGGTGTTGTAGTGCCTTATTACTGAGCCTCTCATAAGGTCCTCACAACTGTTGTAGATGTTCTAGATGTTATGTCTCTTTCTCTGTCACCCAGATGGATAGGACAACCCGTATGACCAGTGGCATGAGGCTTTTTACAGGGACTCTATCATGCCCCGGCCTCTCGTGGGTGCCACCTTGCCTCCTGGGTATGGGGCGGATCAGTAATGTGAAATTAGCTGTCAAGCCGGTCTCTGGAGCAAGGCATAAAGGACTGTTTCTCCCTCGGTGTGCCGGCTACCGGATCCTGCGCCTCAGAAGGAGGCAGCCTGTGCAGGGCAGAACTCCTTCTGGTATCCACTCCTTTGCTATGACTTCTTTTCTCACCCTCTCTACAATACAGTTCTCTTTCATGTTCGTTCTTAGGAACTGCCGCACGTGGGGCAGGGGCAGCTCCGTGACCTTCTGTCTAGGCCTCTGACAGGATCCCACCCATGTCAGGGACCAACTACTTGAGCGGAGCTCAGACAGCAACTGCCTAACTTCCTCTCCAGGCCACCAGTTTTACCTAAGTGTGAAGAGTGCCCTAATAAGAGCATAGCTCCCCCTGGTGGACTGGAGTGTGAAGTGTGTTGCATGGTTTGTGATACCTGGTAAAGAGATCTCCTTTATTGCCTCCAAACGTAACATCACTGTCTCCTAGAGGAGAGTGATATTACTGCAACGACCAGGACCCTGGGGCACTGCAGATGACTATGTGGAGTGCATAATACTTTATGGAGGAATATGAGGGTGCATTATACTACATAGATGACAATGGGATGTGCATTATTCTGTATGGAGCACTATGGGCTGTGTATTATACTAATATGGAGGACTATAGGCTTGTGAATCATATATGAGGACTATGGGGGTGAATTATATTATATAGAGGACTATGTGGTTCATTATACTATATGGAGGACTATGGGCTGTGCATTATATATGGAGGACTATAGAGGGTGCATTATATTATATGGAGGACTATGGGGGCTGCATTATACTATATGGAGGACTATGGGGAGTGTGTTCTACTATATGGAGGACTATGGGGAGTGCGTTATACTGCAAGGAGTACTATGGAGTATACACACAGACATACACATACACACACAAGCACACATATGCATAATAAAGGATAGTGGGAGGCCCAGTCCAAATATTGCATCCGGGCCCATCAGACTCTAATTACGTCATTGGTCACCGAAGTAGAAAATACCCAAATTCTTACATTGACAGGACCCAGCCCTAGAATGTTAATAGCACCGATCCCTGTGAGCCGGAAAGGCTCCGCTGCTATGAATGCATGTAGAAAGACAGGATGGACATCAGCGCTATTAACATTTTAGGAGAGATTTCTGTCAGTGTAAATAGACAGTTACCATTAATTCTACAGTTATTACCTTCCCAGACAAAAATAATATGATTTGTTTATTACAGGTATTTAGGAACTTATTTGTAATAACATTTTCTGTAGTTACCGTACTTTTTTCTATTACCAAAGAACTTCTATAAAAGAGTTTGTCCACATTTGGGAGCTATTTTCCTTTTACTAAAATGCATGTATTTGGGAATAAAAATCATTTTTGCAATTAGGTTTCATGAAATATTTTGTACCGTTTGGATGTTACAAGCTCTTTGTTTCCCTATACATTTAACTTTGATGAGATTTGTGGTCATAAATTAGCTGAGGAGAGCCCAAAACAAAAAAAAAACAAAAAAAGATAAAAGACAAAAACTCTTCCATCAGAAAGAGCTCAATGTTGGATGCTGAGGTAACTCCAAATTGTTAATGAAACCCAGATTGAAAAAAAAATGATTTTTAGCTCAAAATTCATGCGTTTAAGTAAAAAAAAAAATGGATCCAATCTAGAAAATTAAAAAGGGAAATTCAGGCAAAACGGTCTGGTGTTATATCAGAGATATGTGTTAGAAGATTATACTTGTGATTTCTCAAACCAGAGTTATAATTCAGAATATAAGGGAGCTAATGAATGCCTAAGGCATTGGTACAGGCAGGAGATTTCAGCAAGCCCAAATTTTAGTAGTTCTAACCAGACCTAAATGGTAACAAGAAGATATTGTCAAGCCGATGGAGACCAATTTTGGTCAACCGGTCATCTAGCCTGCTCCTGGATATCTATACCTATCCTGAATCTACAGATCTCTACTCAACACAGTTTGAAGAAATTGAAAAAAATATTCTAAAATGTAAAAGTAAAAAAAAAGAAAAATGTTGAAAGGGAAAGTTATTTGGCGCACCAAATAATCTCTAGAAAAAGGCCCCAATAGGTAAATATTGATTTTTTTTTTTGTACAATGATATTTCCCCCCCAACCATGATCTGTATATGGCATGACATTGTGAATAGCACTTCCAGCCGGTAGACCAATATCTTGCATCGACTGTTACCATAGTGAGGCGAACTTGGTGTTGCCATATCAACGCTTATTGGGTGATGCTTAACAAAAAATGCTAAATTGAGGCCTTCATTGAGTAATGTAGTCATGCTGGGAGTCTTTTTTAACATAAGTGGACTCATAAGTGTAGCAATCTCATATGTGTTAGGAACTAGAATGGAGCAACCGGTGAGGAAGTGAGATCACTCCAATATTACGTGCATTTGGCGTTGAGCTTCACTCATCTTCTCCTTGTGAAGTCTTGAACTTTGCAACTTGCATCATCTAGAATATAACGGCTTTATCTGGATCTTTTGGACTATGATTTCCATCAATTCTTAGTTGCTACATGGTGGACAAAAAAAAAATATTGTGTGGTCTAGATAACTTGCATCATCCAGACATCCTGATCCTTTGGATCGTACCATCACGTCAAAGAAGTTACATGGTAGAACACAAAATACTGCGCCTTGTAAGGTCTAGAGCTTTGCAAGTTGCATTCTCCAGAACCTCTGAATCATGCCTTACATCACTTCCTAGTAGCTACATGAGAACATAGCAAGATCCAGAATGAAATGAGGGGAACATATTTTAGAGAAACTCTCCATACAATATGATTAACAATAAAGAACATGCGGGAGCTTAAATCCCTAGCTAATTAGTCAAAACATATGTGTGCATGTTGAATAACCAAAAAATTCAATCTCAACCCCGTCAGTACAAAAGTGCAAAAAGAACTTTATTCCATACAGTAAATCAGGGCAAATGGTTTGTTAAAATTATGTAAACAAGTTACACCACACATATTGTGAAAAAAATATACGGTTTAAAACCAGAGAATAACAATGCAACCATGGTGCGACCACACAGGCATAAAATAGTTAGATCAGGGATCAATAATCCAATAATATGTCAGTCATGTCAAATGCCCTGATCTTAGACACATGGAAAGTAGGAGAAGTAGCAGAAGCCACACAGGATGCACTAATAGATGTAGGCTAGGGTCTATATAGGACTTTTTATATGAACCATGTGAATTAATCAAATTTCCGTGTCCCACCGAAAAAACACCGCAGAAATGTATATCCAAAGGCGGTTATTTGTATAAGAGTCAGCCAGTGCTAGCGTAAAAACAAATCAAATCCTCTTACCCATGTCTTAGATGTCTAAAATGCCTGTGCATCACGCCGAGGCCCCGACGCACGTTTCGCTATCACTTCCTCGGGGAGCTAGTAGCTACATGGTAGACTACAAAATACTGCTCCTTGTGTGGTCTAGAACTTTGAGAGTTCTAGATCTCATGCCTTCCATCAATTCCTAGAGGCTACCAACTAGAACTCAAAGTACTGCTCTTTGTATGGTGTAGAACTTTGCAACTTGCCTAATCTAGAATATAACTGTTTTCTCTGGCTTATGCCTTCCAACACTGGCTACACATTAGACTATAAAACATTGCCTTTTCTAGATCTTTGCAAATTGCATCCATCAGGATTTTTGATCTACTGGATCCTGCATTCCCTCATATCTTAGTAGCTACACGATAGACCACATAATACTGCCTTTTGTGTGGTCTAGACAACTTGCCTCTTCCAGACATTTGATCCTTTTTTTTCATGCCTTCTGTCACTTCTTAGTGGCTACAAGGTAGACCACAAGATACTTACCAATAGTGATGAGCTCACTCTAGGACGTTTGGGTTTAGCAGGTTCAATGTAGCTACAGTGAAAAGTTACAACTGGACTTTAACCTGATTCTGAACTCAATAGAAGTCAATGGGAACCCAAACTTTGGTTCTTTAAAATGGCTGTAAAATTGTCATAGTCAGTGCTAGGGGGCTGGAAAAAAAAGCCAATGGGGGTGATAAGACAATTGCCCTTCAAACAAATCTGGATAGGAAAACTACTTAAATTAACATAGATTAACAAAAAAGAAAAAATTATAATCTTGAACCAGGAGGCGGAGGTCCAAGTGGAGCAGGAGGCTGAGGAGGAGGTGGTGGTGTAGCTTGAAGAGGTGGAGTAGGAGGAGGTAACCAACACTTCATTTTTGTTTTAATTTATTTTTGGGGGAAACTCTGAAAACAGGTAGTGTAATAATCTGCTGGCCACTGTCTCGCTGTATACAGACCGTGTAATACTCTGCAATTTTTGGGGCTGAAAACAATGAGAAGAGCATCAAATAGAAGATGTGGCCGTTTTGCTGGTGTTGGTGATGTATAAGCTGTATGGAGAGAGAGAGGGCATGGTCGATCTGTGTACATGCCCCAAATGAAACACTTTCCTCTGGTGCACGCAGATGTCAGGACGTTCTGTGTAATTTCATGGGTCCAACCCCTGCCCCACAAGTGGAAGAGATTGAGTGCACTGATGCTCAACCACTTGTCCTGTTGGAGGATGAGTACTTGGGGGGGTAGTGCAAGTGGTCAGCGGACCACCGCAGCACATCTCTCGTGTTGCTGATAACGAAACACATGTACCAACTGCTGCAGCATGTGTACAGCGGCAAGGAGGGCAGGGGTGAGGACTGGGTGGGACATCATGCGAGGATTATTTATTTTTAGAGCATCATTGATTCCATTGTGCTGTACATGAGGAGTTACATACAAAATACAGATAGAAATTACAATAAACAAACTAATAGTGACAGACAGGTACAAAGGGGAGAGGGCCGTGCCCTTGTGGCCTTACATTCTATAGGATAATGGGGAAGGAGGCAGTAGGTTCAGGGGTTGCCGCAGCTCTGTTGTTGGTGAGGTGGCAGCAGGGTCATTGCAGGCTGTAAGCTGTTATGAAGACATAGGTTTCCAAGTTCTGCATGTAGGTGATAATCAGATGTGCTGGGCCACAGAATTCTACAGGATAGGGGATACTTGGGAGAAATCTTGCACGTTTACAAAAATTATTTCTTTGGCATAGAAACGGCAACGAGATGGCTGATGCCAATTATTTATTTGCAACACTACTAGAAAACACACACCGGTCCAAATACATTATTTCTTTGGACTACAAATTGGAAGGTGACGGCTGATGCAAATTATTTATAATCCAGACTCCTAAAAAAACAAACAAACAAAAAAAAAAACACACACACACACACACACACACACACACACACGGTCCAGAAAAATTATTTCTTTGGACTAGAAATGGCAACGCTTTACTGATGCCAATCATTTATTTTCCAGAATACTATAAAATACACACTGGTTTTAGAAAATTATTTCTTTGCCTTAGAAATAGGGTTTTGGGGTTAGGTAATGCACACTGAGTATCCGGTACAGACCACAAACATTACCATTTGGGTTAGCTCATCCATACTTATCAAATAAATCATTAAAATGCTTGAGTCTTCGTGGCTGCATTTCACGCAGCTGTTCGACAGCCGCAACACATACAGCTATGGCGACTCCAGCAATTTTTTTTTTTTAGTTTGCCAAAAATACCAGTTTAGGACACGAATGTGTTCGCATAACACTTAATCCGAGCATGCTCGCTCATCACTAGACTCATTATACTTTTTTTTTTTGCGGTGAAAGTTCACAGCACTATGCAGTGTCAGCGTTAAGCCAATTTCGCACATCGGTATTTTTTTCATATGTAAAAAAAAAATTTTTTTTTTTACATTTTTTTCCAGTATGTTGGATCCATTTTATTTTATTTTTTGCATTTGCAGAATTGATGTGTGAAAAAGTCCTCAAGGTTTTTGAAGACATCTGCAACAGTAAAAATGCATTAAAGTTTTTTTATTCATTTTAATTGTAAAATCACTTTGCGGATCATTGCCATGAGGGCACGGTTTGTGTTAGCCTGGCAGCTCTCAATAAGGCTTCTGTGGACAGGCTTAGTAATAGCCACTCTGTCTACCAAATTCCAGGGGTTGTCTTGGCCTTCACACTTCAGCTGCTGTAGAGTGATCTAGACTTACACATGGGCCCCTGGGTTGAGGCCACGGAGTAGTCTGTTGGCCGATGGAGCAAGCATTTGGCAAAAAGAGTTGTCATGCCGGGTCGTTACCAGGAGGTCAAAGCCAGGGAAAGAAGAAAAAAAAATAAAAAATAATATCGGAAAATAAGTGAGTGGTCAGAAAACAGAATAATAAAAATAGCACCACAAAGACCAGAGAGCAGGGATGTGAGCCAGGTTAAGCTCAACTTAATAACTTGCAATGTTGAACAGAGACATAGGAAGTTAAGTTGCAGCAGTCTCGTCCCACAACTAGTCAGCAGGGCGCCAAAAAAAAAAAAACAGACAGAAGGTAGTCCCTAAATTCTCTAGATGTCACCACAAATCCCAGAGAATGCTGTGTGTGCTGAAGGATTATACAAGTGAGTATTTTGACCAGATCATCATTTGTATGCAGATTTTTCAGCGCTGCGCTGTTAAGAACTTGAATGCTTATTGGATGAAGCAGATTAAGTAATGCGCATTGGCCTAATGAGGAGGCTGCGGCCTAAATGTATAACTCCCTTTATCAAAGTGCACAGAATTATTAAGGAAGCTTGTTTACCTCAGTAGAAATGGGGAAGAAAGATTTACCCGACTCTGAAAAGTCAAAAATTGTTACAAGTCTTACAGAGGACAAAGCTCTTGAAATTTCTCGGATATAGGGGTGACATCACAGACCCATCAAAAGTTTTGTTGCAAATAGTCAGCACGGTGCAAAAAAACATATGGAGTAAAAAAGACTACATTTACTGCTAAAGATGTGAGAAGAATCAAACGGGAAGCCATTATCCCCCAGTGTTCTCATAATCCAGTGCTGGGCCCAGGGGCTGGATCAGTAATGGGTTCAGACCTCCACACCAGCATGGTGACGGTGATGTACTTCTATGGGCTGTACCTTTTCGTGTTGAGGATGGACTCAAAATCAGCTACCAAACCTACTGCCAGTTTTTAAAAGACAATTTCGTCAAGCAGTGGTACAGGAAAAAGTCTGCAACTTTCTAGAACTCCAGGATTTTTCTGCGGGACAACGTAGAAATGGAGCTTATGGCTGTTATTGTTTGTGTACACTTTGAGTTATTAGCTCTTATTCTCACTTTTACAGATGAAAATAAACAATTGAGATGGGAAATTTACATTTTCCATTTAGTTGCCCAATTATTCTGCACTAGATGGTGGCCCGATTCTAACGCATCGGGTATTCTAGAATATGCATGTCCACGTAGTATATTGCCCATTTACGTAGTATATTGCCCAGTCACGTAGTATATTGCCCAGCGACGTAGTATATTGCCCAGCTACATAGTATACAGCGCAGCGACGTAGGATATTGCGCAGCTACGTAGTATATTGCACAGAGCCACATAGTATATTGCACAGCTTTGTAGTATATTGCCCAGCCTTGTAGTATATTGCCCTGCCACATAGTGTATTGCCCAGCTACATAGTATACAGCACAGCGACGTAGGATATTGCGCAGCTACGATGTATATTGCACAGAGCCACATAGTATATTGCACAGCTTTGTAGTATACAGCAGAGCCACGTAGGATATTGCCCAGTGACGTAGTATATTACCGAGGCACGTATAGGGCCAAAAAATAAAAAATAAACATACTCCCCTAACGATCCGAGGGCCCCTTGTAGTGTATCATACTCACCATTCTTGTCGCTGCTCCTCTGCGTCCTGCCTCTTCTCTTCCTGGGATCCTGTGCAGATGGTAGTGGTCGGCTTTAGGAAAATGGCCGCTGGATGCTGCGCGTGCGCAGATCGAGATCGCGGCGGCCATTTTCCTGAAGCCGAGTTCCATTGCAAGTGCCAGGGCTGGTGGGAGCAGGACCTATGAAGACGTCGCGGTCCCGTGACGTCACGGCAGGTCCTTGCCGCACACCAGCCCTGGGACGGGACCGCACCGCAAGCTGACGCTTGTAATGGAGCGGTCCGGGGAGCGTGGCGAGGAGCGAGAAAGGCGGCGGAGGGTGAGTATAGCAGGTTTTTTTTTTTAATTTATTATTTTTAACATTACATTTTGTACTATTGATGCCGCATAGGCAGCGTCAATAGTACAAAGTTGGGGACACACAGGGTTAATAGCAGCGGTAACGGAGTGCGTTACCCGCGGCATAACGCGGTCCGTTACCGCCGGCATTAACCCTGTGTGAGCGGTGTATGCGGGCGCCGGCAGTGAGTGCGGGGAGTAAGCGGCCATTTTTTTCTGGACTGTGCACGTCGCTGATTGGTCGCGGCAGCCATGACAGGCAGCTGCCGAGACCAATCAGCGAACGAATAACCGTTACAGAAGGACAGACGGAAGTACCCTTAGGCAATTATATAGTAGATATGTAGATAATCTCAGTGGTGTAACTAGAGTCTGATGGGTCCAGATGCAAGATTTGGAACGTGGTCCCCCATTCTGATATATATATCCTTCATCCTGGCCCCATTCTGGTTTATATATCCCCCATCCCAGTATATGCCCCTCATTCTGCTGCTGTTCTTTTATTTATTGAAAAAAAAAAACAACATTATACTCATCAGGGGTGTACGTAGAAGTCAAGGGGCCCCATTTCAGAAATATAATGCACCCCCCATAGTCCTCCATGTAGCTTAATGCACCCCCCATAGTCCATCATACTGTATAATGTACGCTCACAGTCCTCCATACAGTATAATGCACTCCCCATACAGTAAAATGCACCCCCCATAGCCTGAATACAGGATAATGTACCTCCACAGTCCTCCATATAGTATAATGCACCCCTTATAGTCCTGCATACAGTATAATGTACCTCCACAGTCTTCCATACAGTATAATGCACCACTCATAGTCCTGCATACAATATAATGTACCTCCACAGTCCTCCATACAGTATAATGCAGCCCCCATAGTCCTCAATATAGTATAATGTGCCCCCTCAGTCTACCATATAGTATAATGCACCCCATAGTCCTCCATATAATATAATACACAGCCCATATCCTTCATATAATATAATGCACAGCCGATAGTCCTCTATGTAGCATAATCCACAGCCCATAGTCATCTATGTAGTAATATGGATGACACTATGCTGAAGTATTTGCTGCCATTGACGGGTCCATCTCCCACCGGGCCCAGTTGCAGTGGCAATCACTGTGACTGCGGTAGTTATGCCCCTGGATAGTCTCCTAAGACAAAACTTCACTTTTACTTTCTTAAATATTCTGGTTAAATTAACATTTTTAGATTGATGAACAGCACTGTAGTTGTTCAATCTTCAAAGATACAAACTGCCTAATAATTCAGCACACAATGTGCACAGGATCGGTGCCTTGTCATCCCACAAGGCCTGCAGCGAAGGAGCGACAAGGCCCAATGACAGAAAGAGTGTCATATGTTCAATCTTTTGAGCCTTTAAGGTTTTTAAAAACTCTTGGTGGGAAAAAAACCAGCATGTCCCTTCTTTAAAATGTCTCACAATGGAAAACACAGCAAACAAGGCAATGTGCACTTAAAAGATTGCAAAAAAAAGGGTTTCAAAAACTCTTCAAGAAATGAAAAGCTTCTCCAAAAACTCCAGAATGAAGGAGCATTTCTTATTTCTTAAAGTGCTTTCCACTAGAAAACTCATCATTTTCGGCTGCCTCAAGGAAATCTCTGGGTGCACGTATACTTACATTGTTATGTAACCTATTAGGCAACGCCTCTGGTTAACGTTGATCCGAGCAGTTCTGTGTGTGCGATCTGTCACCATGTACAGCTGATATCAGTGTGAAGGGGGGCTTAGGGCTTAAGCTGTGTCCCGGTTCTGACTGCTCTTCATCCTCAAACTCCTCTTGTAAATGGGAACCTTCCCCATGTTTGCTGTGCTGCAGTACTCGCTCTGCTCTTGTAGGCCGGAAGCCTCTCCCACATCTGTGTCCTTGGGACCAGGATCAGCGACACACACCAGGAGATATTTGGTCTGGTGCAACAGGTTCTACTTGACTGTACAGTTTGGATATATTCAGCTGCGGCATGCAGTATGGGGCAGAGCCCCCTCCGGTAGTTGTTCCCGTTACACAGTACGTTAGAAGATCTTAGCTCTGGTCTGCCCAATCTGTCCCCACCTCAACGGCTTCTGTTGGAACTAGGGACTCCCCATCCGGCAATCCCGTTTTTCTGAGGACCACCACCGTTCCCTCTAGCTCCTACCCGACTGGCCTCTTCTTCTTAGGAGAGAATGAGACATAGATTCCAATGCCTACTCCGGGCCATAGGCCCCGAACCGTCCATGGATCTGCACTAGACTTCTGATGTGTCCTCATGCTGTTTGGAAGCTTGGTGCTTTTGGGGCCCATCGCAGTTTGTACTTGAACCTTTCCCTAACACTGTCTAAGACTCCGAATCCAGGAAGTGCTTCCCCTTTTTATTTGATATAACCCCCTCCCTGGATGTGGGTTATTCCCAAACAATTTAACTGTATCTTACCCAATGTGTACTAACTATATCCCTACAGCCTTCCACTGGTTCCCTTGTTAGACAACCCTCCCCACTCCCTGGAGACGGCCTTGAGGTTAAACAATATATATTGAAAATCAAAAACACTTTTAGCAAATTCAACACACTTGGCACAACGTCTTCTTGAGCTACTGCTAACCCTCTCGTGTGCACCAGGGTAGCTTGTTATTCGTCACGGCGCAGCGCTAGGTTTCCGTAGGTTTGCTTATCTCTCTCTATATAATAAAGCCCTGTTCTCATTAATACTATCATTTGTATCTACTTGGCCACGATATCGACATATGGGAAATATTCTTCCCTGCGATGTCTCTGGATTCCTCGTTATGAATGAGTAATTCATGAGAATTACAGCAAGTGTTTGGCCTTGAGAGGTAGTACAATATGCGCACAAGATATCGGTGGATAAATGCGCTATTCCTGGATTCT
This sequence comes from Ranitomeya variabilis, assembly GCF_051348905.1. Classification (NCBI taxonomy): domain Eukaryota; kingdom Metazoa; phylum Chordata; class Amphibia; order Anura; family Dendrobatidae; genus Ranitomeya; species Ranitomeya variabilis. The sequence goes on from NC_135233.1 coordinate 225,265,154, forward strand.
GTGCATAAAACTGAAGAGGAGGTGAAAATAAAACGTACAAGAAGGTAAAATAGGACTTTCCTGCGAATAAATATGCAATTTCAATGATTGCCAGATATGACCTGTGATTGAATTATCAAGATGAGGGGCAGGGTTCATGCATAGGGATAGACGGATATCGTACCAGCTCATGTTATAGCGGGATCAGCCATGAAACGCACCTCCCCGAATATAGAGGTCGAATATAAGGTGCGACAACACACGGGAAGAGTCTAACATGACATCCATAGATCCATCTGCTGGAACTCCTCCTCAAGACTCATTCAGACATAAGGGATTTTTTTTCTCTCTTTTATCTCTTTCCTTTTTTTTCCTTCCCTTTGAGCCTATCATCTAGGATTTATGTTTCTATATATATATATATATATATATATATATATATATATATATATATTTTTTTTTTTTTTTTTTTTCCCTTTTGGACTTTGACAATAGGTGATTGGTCCAGACTGCGATTCTTCTAGAAGTTTTGAGACCGACACAAACTTTGATTTTCACAAATTTTGCCTCTTCAGTGTTTTTCTGGTGGCAATTTGCATTAATGGGGTTGTCCGGCCTCACAAAACGCACACAGTGCACTCTATCAGGTGCTGTGGCAATTTGCATACTTCCGGACCCATTCCAACTAGACTTATCCAACCAGTAATGAGCAATGCAGCGCACATCTAGTCGGCATGTATGCGAATCACATATTTTCGATCACACGCCCGCCGTCTCCCAGCGTCAGCACCAGTGAATCTTGACAGTGCGCACACTGCATGCACTGTGAGGATTCATAAGCCAGCAGCCACAGAGAGACAGCAGATTTGTACCCCAAGCCTGGAAAACTCATTTAACTTTACATTGTGATGAAAAGTTATCTGACGACTTTCAAATGTAAATCAGCCATTTATTGATCACCAAGACTTCCAAAAGAAGTGGAATTGCTGTGAAGAAGACTTCAGGTCACCCAAGAAAGTCAAGCAAGTATCAGGACTGTGTAGTAAAGAGGATTGAGGTTCAATACTAGTGCAGAGCTTGCCCAGTAATGGCAGCAGGCAGGAGTGAAGGCAGCCTGGTGTCAAGAAGGGCAGCAAAGAAGCGGCTTATCTTGAAGAAAAACTTCAAGGACAGACTGACATTATGCAAGAAGATAGTTTAAAAGTTACAATAAAAAATGCGGTAATATAACCGCTGCCGAGTATGACAGACAGGCTGCTAATATCTACATAAAACTGTATCCAATTTATATAAAGGCTATTCGATCCAACATTGGACTATTCTATGTAACACTACAGATAACATTGGGATAGCGCTATGAGAACAGATAATGTAGTATATGCTACATGCAGTCCTATGTAACATCTGTACGTAGGGAGAATTATCACTTATCTGTGGTGCCACATAGGTCTGCACTTATCTACTATATTATCTGTATTCCAAGAGAGTAATCCATGCGTTATTTGTAGCGTTACATAGAACTGTAGCGAGCACCTACTCAGAAGTGTAGCTAGGGGCTCAGCTCAGGAAAGGGGGGGGGGGGGCAAAACATCTGAGTGGGGCCCTAACCAGTAATCTCGATTACAACAATGGTGGTGCACTGATATTCCCGCCATTTGGTCACCATATAGTGTTAGATACCATTCCAGCGGTACATACAAGGTATTACAGTTCAATTATGTGTAGTGTCTTACCGCTGTTGTTCTTTTTGATGGAATTGTTCACTTTTCCCGTCTTTTCCATCTGGGCTAGACCGACATGACGTGACAACTTCTGCAAGGACTCGGCTGCAGAGATTACAACAAAGAAACATTTGGCTTCTCACATTTCCAGCACTGTCTCCATTTATCCACAACCTCCTCATCCTGCTGATAACCCAATACTGAGCCACCACTGCCTTATGTGTCCCCATTACTGCACCTGCTGTGTGGTACAATAACAGCGCTCCTCTTACCGCCCCATATAATAATGTCCCCTGCTGTGCCCCCTACATACTAATAATGCCTCCTTTGTGCCCTCTAGTTAGTATTAATGCCCTGTGCTAGAAAACAGTGTTCACATTTTGCCCCATTGACATCCTCAATACTCTGAGTGTTCCTATAACAATAATGCTTCTTCAGTGGGCACACCAATACAGTTAAGGGTAGTGTAGCGCCGGGTGGGCCCGAGGCGACCACACCCTCTGCCCCCCAGTAGCTCCGCTACTGCACTTACTACATTATTTGTCTCATCATATAATGAAAAAATGTATACTACAATAAAAAATTACAGCATATACATTTTTATTATATCGTGAAAAAAAAAAATCACATATACAGACTAAGCATATTAAAAAGTGGGAAACCACAAGGTGGTGCAAAAAATACTAACAACCTCCACACACAAAGCTTACAGAGTCATTGTTAAATTGTGAGTGAAAATAGGCAATTAAACGGATACATATGGTGGGCATATGCATATGAATAAGGGAGTAGGTACCTATGGTTAGATGTTAACCAAGGACCCTACATGGTCAAACATTGTTTGAAACTCTGTTAAACCCACACCTAATGCAAAACAAAAGGACCCACTCCACTTCAACAGTATACAAGTGTATTACACATGAAGCAACACCTGTAGTGTAAGATACAGCACACACCATAAGACCCGACGCACGTTTCAGCAGTTTGCCTTCATCCTGTGCAATACTACATTATTTGTACTCACAGCTATCATGGTGTTACATAGGACTGCAGGTCCAATCTACTACATTATTAGTCTTTAGAGAATTATCACTGTTTGTTATCTCTAGTGTTACATGGGACTGGAAGCAACAGCTACTACGCTATCTGTACTGAAGAGTGATCACTCTTATTTGTTGTGTTATATAGGACTGCTGGTAACATCAACTAGCTTGGACAGATATCATTATGGTATGTGTGGTATTACATTGTCACCTGCAGTCCTATCAGTGCGATCAATCATACATTTATCATCTATTCTGTGGAAAGGCAATAAATGTTTTTGGGACAATCCCTTTAAAGGGGAGCCTTCATTAGATATCTTAATTTAAACTGAATATCTCCTCCAATTGGTGCAGCTTCAATGATTCTGGAACAGTATTTCGTTTTCTTCTGTGTCCCTCCATTCCAAAGTTATGCCCCCCAGAAATAAACGTGCACATTTTCCCTTAAGGTAACTGGGCGTGTACCACGGATCTTCTTTGTGGGCATGGGTCTGTTTTGATTGGCTAGTGTCAGAAAATAGAAAGCAAACGCCCACAAAGTAGTGTTGTGGTATACGCCCAGATGATTGAAGGTAACATTTGCATATTTTATTCAGAGGGGCATAACTTTTGAACAGAGGGGCCCAGAAAAAAAAGAACAGCTGTTCCAAAATCAGAGGAGCTGCACCAATTGGTGGAGGTACTCAGTTTAAATGAAAAAACTCCATTGGATGGTCCCCTTTAAAGCATTATTGTGGACACTGAACAAGGAGGAGGCTGCACATGTATGTCTTTCTCTATTCATTTCTATGAGAGTGTTTTCAGGAATCCCATAGAAGTGAATAGAAAGTTATGCATGCGCAGCCACGTCTCCGTTTACAGCAGAAACAAGACAGGAGTAAAGGAGTCAGGCCGGGGTCACACTTGCGTGTGCAATGCGAGAAACTCGCACGAGGCTCTCATATCAATACCCGGCACTGCCGCTGGCACTCGGGACCGGAGCGTGCGGCTGCAGAGAAATACATGCAGCCGCACGCTTCGGTTCCGAGTGCTGGTGGCAGTGCCGGGTATTGATGCGTGAGTTTCTCGCATTTGTGGTGCAGTGACCCACATTACAGCCAGGGGGCGCTGTGTGTGCGCTTTAAGATGCGCTTGGAGGCATAAATGTGATGTGACAAAGTCCGGCATTGTGGTGAATGGCCGATATGTGTGTCGCAGAGGAGGAGACTCTGCACTGCCAGACTGAAGTGATGTGGTGTTCTGGGACCTATAGTCCCACAAGTATTTTGTATGTTTATAATGGGAGGTTGGCAGGGCTAGTTATGTGAGATGGGCGGGACAAACTAGCCACACACCCACACTCCCACCCAGGGGAGTGGTTACAGGTATGTAATGTGACCAGGGTGTGGGTCACATGGTCCTGTCTGTTCTGAGTGAGTAGACCTGAATGGTCTATATGCTGGAAGGTCCTGGAGAGCCTGTGTTGGAAGACATGGGAGGAGGCTTCCTGAAGAGCACATGGTGGGGCTTTGGACCTGGTGGCCTGGGGTGTTGGACTAATGTCCTGAACAGCACCTGGACAGGCCACATGCCTCTGTGTTGGATGGTCCCAGGTGGGATGGACGTCCTGAAGAGCACAGTGTGATCGTGGTCCTGGACAGTCTGTGTTGGAAGCTCCTGTGAGTGGAGTCTTCCTTGAGCACCTGAGAGACTGTGGACCTGGACGATCTGTGTTGGGGAAGCTACCGTCCTTCGGTGGGTCTGGACTGACTAAGGTATGCCGGCCAGGCAAGTTGGTGATCCCCGTGAGGCAGCTTTCCCAGGAGAGAGGACTGACAAGGAGTCAGCAGATGGAGCAGGAGCTCCCATCAGGTACCTATACAGACTGTTGGTGCTTGTGATGCTATATGAACTGTGTGGTAACCCACGGCAACTGGTCAGGAGAAGACCTGCGTGTTTAGTTGCCGCAGACTTAATGTGATGTCCTGATGGAATGTGTAATGGACTGTTCATGATATGGTTTATGAGTCTTTAATAAACCAAATGGACTGATTTGTGTGTAAAAAATCGTGCCTGAGTGCTTGAATCCCGTGCCAAGCGAGTGTCCCCCAACACACTCAGGTAGCGTATCACCACACATTGCACACGCAAGTGTGACCCCGGCCTAAAGGTTGAGGTGAGACCTGGATCTAAAACATAAATGTCTTAGATGGAATTAACCCTTACACATCACACTTACAGGTGTATAAAGATGTGCGTGATTCTCAACTCATCCTCATTACATTATGAGTCATGTAAAATAATACACAGGACACGTCACATGAGAAAAAGAGTACAAATCCACACAAAGGCCGACAATAAAGTTCTTCACACTCACACGCGGCCTCTAATAAGAAGCAATTACGTGGTAGAAGATTCAAGGCTTCCGCCCACACAACAATTCACTTCTGTATAAATAGAGAAGGTGAAAGGACAGGAACAGCATTAGTCTAGTCTTTACACATCTCCACTAAGGAGTGCAAATGTTCTGCAGATTCTACGCTGGCTAACATCGCTGCAAAGGCTATGTTAGGGAATTGCTCAATAAGCAATTCCCTAGTAGATGGACTAGCTGTGGAGTATGAGGGATGTGTGCAGTGACAGTGTGACATCTGCATCGGGGCGGACACTGACAGCAAGTTTGGGCCTCCCTGCTTTTACGGTAGTCAAGCTGCAGGTTATATATTAGTAGACAGGCATCAAAATGGCATCTGTTGCTGACAAGTCCGAGATGGAGTGATGTGTCACCGAAGTACCTAGCCTAACATATACCTGAAATGACAGCTGCAAAAGGCTCCAGCACTAATAGAGTGCTGAGAGGTTTTACTTAGTGGAGCAGAAAAGGAATGGCTGGTAAGTGATGGGTGGAACTAGTCATTCCCATTTTCCATTAGCTACAGCTGGGTTAAAAGGGTATCTGACCTGCTCATAACTGTCTGTGTTAAGAGTTGGAAACATCTGAGACCTGGTCTTTGTGGGAGCTAGAGAGACATCCTACTTCTGCTCATATTGTGCAGTGAGAACCTAGACAATCTTGTGAAGGGGCGAGTCCTGTACAACTTGGTGGACTATTTTGTTTTGCTTTATGCCGAATGGCTGTTTATCTGTTTTGCTGGAAAAGATTTATGAACTTTAATAAATCTGCCTTCTTGAACAAAAAATTTGCATACCTGTGCGAACACTGCCCACCTGAGCAAGTCCCTAAAATTGGTGGAGAATGCGGGCATGAAGTTCCAGATAACATAGGCGATTACAGTGTAAAAATTGAATGTCTAGTTACACCATTGAAAACAAAGGTGTGAAAGCACGGAGGAGCTTGTTAAGTAATTAGTCTCCTGTTGGGTCTGCTGATGGACTAACAAACTCCTGATCTAGCAGCATCAACAGCAGCAAGAGTTATGGCAGCAGTTACAACAGCAGCAGCAGTTACAGGAGGTTGAGCAACAGCATCAGCAGCAGATGGCTCTTCTGGCAGAAACTGTCCGGACTCGAGAGATGGCTCAACCTATCAGTTAAAGTGAAGGTAGCTGTGAGAGGCTAATGATTCAGTAGGCCTTACAGAAGATGACTCTGTTGGATGATGTAATTGCTTTCCTGACTGTATTTGACAGGGTGGCAGACAGAAATAAACTGCCCCCAGAGCAATGGTCAGAGGTCCTAGCTCCATACCTTACTGAGGAACCGCAGAAAGTGTACTACGACCTTGCCCTACAGGATGCCAAGGAGTACAACAAGCTGAAGGCGACTGGACCCCTCGGGACCGGGTTAATCTGAATGGGCCACATGGACGGACCGAATTAGCTAACTGGCATTAATCTCAGATGCCGGTACCAACATCCGCTCCTCAGGACCATACAAAATATTGCAAAGAGTGGCAAGCCATATGAGATTCCTCAATTCTTGCCACCTGAAACTCCAAATTACCATCAACAATAACCGATGGCGACGGCAAGGATGATTGCTCCACAGATGCTACATATTTTTTGAGCAACGGTCTGTGGAAAATGTTATGGATTTTGATAGATGAAGCTCAAGACAAAAGGCCACAGGGTTAGTTAGGGCAACCACCTTGTAAGGACCAATGAACCTAGGACCTAATTTCCAGGAAAGAATCTTCATTTTAATATTTCTGGTACACAACCAAACTAAATCATTCACACCCAGGTCCGGACCTGACAACCGTTTCTTATCAGCTTTGCATTTGCATCTTTCCCCCATGATTTTTAAGTAGCTCTGAACCCCTTGCCATACAGATGAGAGTGATGAAGGGAATTGTTCCTCTCCAGGAACCCCTGAAGACCCATCTTTACTGAAGGTACAAAACTGCGGATGGAAGCCATAAGTACCCAAAAATGGCGACTTACCAGTGGACTCACTGCAACAATTGTTTTAGGCACACTCAGCTAATGTTAGAAAAGATGACCAATCCCCCTGGTTATCTGATAAAAAACACCTGCGGTATGTATACAGACTTTGGTTTAGGTGTTCAGTTTGACCATTAGTTTTAGGATGAAATTCCAAAGAATAGGATAGATGCATCCCCAGGTGAGAACAAAATGTACTAGATAATTTACATACAAACTGGGTCACCCAATCTGACACCACATCGGACGGAACCCTGTGAAGCTTCGCAATCTCGATGACAAACACCTGAGACAGGGTCTTAGCATTAGGGAGAGCAGGTAAAGCAATGAAGTGCGCCATTTTACTGAATCTATCTACCACAACTAAGATAACAGTCAAACCAGAGGAGGAATGAAGATATGTAATAAAGTCCATGGACAAAGGTGTCCATGGTCGGTCGGGTATAGTTAATGGTAGAAGAGCCCGAGACGGATAAGTATACGGGGTCTTAGAACGCGCACAGACATTACAGGAAGACACAAAGTCGACTACATCCCAAAGCAACCTTGGCCACCAAAAGCAATGAGAAAGCAGGTCCAAGCAGGGCTGTATTTGCCACTAAGCACTTGAGGGCACATGCCTAGGGCGCGATGATGCAGGGGGGGCGGCACCTGAGTAAGTTTTTTGTTCTGTTCTGTTTTTTTTTTTTTTTAATTTTAAGTCTGGGGTCTCCTCCCCGCTTGCGCCTGCCCGCCTCCCACCTCACAACACCCCTCCGCTTGAGGACGTCATACTCACCTACTCCAGCGATGCCTGGTCTCAGCGCCTGCAGCTCATCCTGTGTGAGTGGTCACGTGGTACCGCTCATTAAGGTGATGAATATGGATGCATATTCATCACCTTAATGAGCGGTACCACGTGACCGCTCACGTAGGAAGAAGCTGCCACGCCGGGACAGAGCTGGGTTCAGCGCCTTGTGGAAAGGTGAGTATGACTGCCAGGGAGGTCGGGGGGGGGGGAGGATGAGGAGGGTGGAGGGAGGATGGGGGAGCAAGCCATGCGTGCAAGATGGGAGCGGGAGCGGGGGAAAGCTGAGCCATTCAAACAAGGGGGAGGAAACTGAGCCATTCATACAAGGGGGGGAAGCTGGGCCATTCATACAAGGGGGGAAAGCTGAACCATTCATACAAGGGGGAGGAAAGCTGAGCCATTCATACAAGGGGGAAAGCTGAGCTGTTCATACAAGGGGGAAGCTGAGCCATTCATACAAGGGGGAGGAAAGCTGAGCCATTCATACAAGGGGGAGGAAAGCTGAGCCATTCATACAAGGGGGGAAAGCTGGGCCATTCATACAAGGGGGAGGGGAAAGCTGAGCCATTCATACAAGGGGGAGAAAAGCTGAGCTATTCATACAAGGGGGGGGGAGAGCTGAGCCATTCATACAAGGGGGGGAGAGCTGAGCCATTCATTCAAGGGGAGGAAAGCTGAGCCATTCATACAAGGGGGGGAAAGCTGGGCCATTCATACAAGGGGGGGAAGCAGGGCCATTCTTACAAGGGGGAAGGGAAAGCTGAGCCATTCATACAAGGGGGAGGAAAGCTGAGCCATTCATACAAAGAGGGGAGAGCTGAGCCATTCATACAAGGGGGGGAGCTGGGCCATTCATACAAAGGGGGGGGGGGGAAGCTGGGCCATTCATACAAGGGGGGAAGCTGAGCCATTAATACAAGGGGGAGGAAAGCTGAGCCATTCATACAAGGGGGGGGGGAAGCTGAGCCATTCATACAAGATGGGAGGGGGGAACAATTTGAGTGGGGATGAGGGGATTTATTATCTGAGTGGTGAGTTTGAGTGGGGATGGAGGGATTTATTGTGTGTGGGGACAATTTGAGTGAGGATAGGGGGATTTATTATGTGTGGGGAGAATTGGAGTGGGGATGGGGGATTTAATGTGTGGGGGATATTTGAGGACACAAAATGAAGAACAAAGGGGGAGATGGGGAAACAGTACTGGGGAATGGGGGGCATGTATGAGGAAACAGTACTAGGCAATGGGGGGCATGTATGAGGAAACAGTACGGGGGAATGGGGGGAATGTATGAGGAAACAGTACTAGGCAATGGGGGGCATGTATGAGGAAACAGCACTGGGGAATGGGGGCATGTATGAGGAAACAGTACGGGGGGATGGGTGCAGACAGTATGGGGAGCGAACGGGGGAATGTATGTGGGCACAGTATGAGTAGTGATGTAAAAAATATATGTGGACAGAGTACGGGGAGTGAGGGTGATGGGATGTGTGCAGGCAGTATGGGGAGTCAGGTGCACAGGCAGTATAGAAAGCGAGGGGGTAAATATATGAGGAGACAGTATGGTGAATAGAAGGGATGTGAGAGGAGACAGTATGAGGAGGAAGGGAAATAGTGTGATGAGACAGTATGGGGGAGAAAAGTGAGTGGGCACAGAATAGAAACTGAGTAGTGGGTTCGTAGCATGGGGAACAGTGTAAGGGCACAGCCAGGAGCGGACAGTATACCAAGGAGGGGGAGTGTGATGAGAGAGTACAGTATAAATACTGGGCCCTATAGGGGGGACACAGTGTGAGAGGACAGTGTGAAGAGGGGGCCGGTATGGAAAGGAGAGTGTGAAGAGCATGTACCATAAGAGGGACAGTGTGGGGGTCATATTTTGTGCAGACAATATAGTAAGGGGCAATTTTTTATTCAGGAGCATTATAATGACACTTATATCTTTAAGGGCATCATGTGGAGATTTTCTGCAAAAGAGCGGAGAAGATGGAAGTCTGCAGAGTCGGCTGTGGATGAGAAAACTCATCATGGGATCTGGACAAATTGAAGAAAAGAAGGAGAACGGCTCCAGAGGCAACATCATCTATCAGGTACCTGGATGTAAATGTTATTTGTGATACTAACTAACTCTCATGTTTTATTTATGTTAGGAGCATTAAAGGGGATGTCCAGGTTTGAAATGAGTCTGCAGTCATTCTATGTGATTGCAGACTTCTGAGTTCTCACAGTGCGCACTGCACGCTGTCAGGATTCTCTCGTGCTGGCGATTTACATACATGTGGTCACGTGCTGACTAGACATGTGTGGCCTCACTCTATGAAAATGAACTGAGCGAGGCCGGGCACGTCTAGCCGGAATGTGGTCACAAGTATACAAATCACATGCTTGTGCTGACATGACTGTCCACTGGCAAGGGAGAATCCTAAAAGTGTGCAGTGCATGCGCTGTGAGAAATCAGAAGCTGCGATGTCAGGATTCAGCTCTGCAGATTCCAGTAGTCATCACATGGACACTTCACTCACATGCGACTTTCACACTTAAGCCCCCGTCTCACTAAGCGAGATCGCTAGTGAGATCGCTGCTGAGTCACAAGTTTTGTGACGCAACAGCGACCTCAGTAGCGATCTCGCTATGTGTGACACGTAGCAGTGACCAGGCCCCTGCTGTGAGATCGCTGGTCGTGTCGGAATGGCCTGGACCTTTTTTTGATCGTTGAGGTCCCACTGGGTAGCACACATCGCTGTGTTTGACACCTTACCAACGACCTCGTTGACGACTCAGACACTGAATCGTCATAATAGCTCCCATGTGACATCGTTGTACAGGTCGCTACAGGTCGCTGGTGAGATGTCAAACAGCGAGATCGCAGCAGCGATCGTTGGGAAGATCTCACTGTTTGACATCTCACCAGCGACCACATAGCGACGCAGCAACGATCCCTGACAGGTCGTATCGTTGTCGGGATCGCTTTAGCGTCGCTAAGTGAGACGGGGCCTTTATGGTCCTGTGACAACGAGCTTCTCTTCTACTTCTCTCCGTTTTTCACTGAACATTGAGAGTATTAGGAAGAAAAGCTCCTCGGTACATGACTAAGTGTGCAAATCACTTGTGTGCTGGGGGGGCACCAAAATGAATTCTTGCACCGGGTGGCAGAAACCCTAGATACACCTCTGCCGGTATGCTACTGCGAGCAGTGATTACCGGGTCCGGTGGAGGGAGGTCTGTGCACAGGCAGTGAGGCAGGGACTGACGGTGTGCACAGCGAAACAATCGAGACCCGGAGACTGCCCGTCCCAGTCTACGCCGTAGCCTGGAGCCCTCATTATCAGAGGAATATGTCATGTAATAAATTGTTTTTCTAAAGCTTTATAGTGTAGTTTTAGGTCAGAGGGATGGTTAGGGATGAGCTAGCAAGGTGCAGGGACAGGTAGTGATGTCTATTTGCGGACATGTGCGGCACTTGCGGTTTTGCACTTGCGGGGAGACAAAAAAACACTGCTAGCAGCGTTTTTTTCCATTGCTGCAAGTAACGCATTTGCCGGATCGCGGCAAAACCGCAAGTGTCGCACATGTCCGCAAGTCCCATAGGGAATGAATTAGGCCGAACGCAGTGTTGCCGTAAGTGATCCGTTACGCAGCAGATGCGGAAAGACTGCCGGATCTGCTGCAAAAGGCTACTTTCACATCAGTGATTTTTGCCAAAGTCACTGCCGATAGTGTCATACTCACCAATGGGGGAGGCAGCACTAAAAGTGCCTAGGGCAGCAGAAACTCTAAATACGGCCCTTGGTCCAAGGTTGCTTTACTACTTGGATAACTAGCAAGACCCGATCTATGATGTGCCCCTAAAACTTTGAGATGCAGATGCAATGGTACAAGTAATTTCCCTGAAGGACAAGCAGGGGCGTCCCCATGACCCTTCAATACCTCTCCCTCCAGCTCAGAACACATGGCAGAGACAGCCACCCCTTACTGTAAAATAGAGGGAGCCACCTGAACAACCACCCCAAGGGAAAAGTTGAGACAAAGCATCAGCTTTGATGTACTTAATCCAAGAGTACTACAGGGAAGACCAAGATCCCATGCAAACCGAGCATCCGCCATTTTGGCACTCGCCCCACTATCCAAGAGGATAGATATTCTCTCCGTTTTCATACCAATAACCACTTCTGCGGGTAAGAAAATCTGACATACACATGCGGAGGAGATACATACATCAAGGTGGTTATCCTCTACACAATCTGGGGTTAGAAGTTTTCTGACTGCTTTTTGTGCTTTGGTAAAAAAGGACAGACCCCAAATGAAATGCTCCTTTTGAACACAGAAAAAACGCAACCCCGTTTTACAGCAAACAGCAAGAGACTCATACCAAGGGGAGGCCCCTCCTAACTGCATCCGTTCTTCAGAACACACAGGGAGAACCTTGGTTTTAGGAAGTACCATAGAGGTCCAAGTCACAACAGGTCTATCCCTGTATAGAACACTGATTATTCAGTGACCTGCCTCTTTTTTAAAATTCTGCGCCACCACCAATCATTGTATGGGCAGTGCATACACAGTGGGAGTCAGCATCCTGTGTGCAGGACTTCAATAAAATGGTGCCGAATGGGGTGCATGTGCAGATCGATATTTCGGCTCTGTGAAAATTCTACTGAGCCGAAATCTCGATCTGTGCATGCGCCACCTATGGCGCCATTTTCTGGAAAACCTGCACACAGGACGCTGACTCAGTGTGCACGCACCGCTAACACAATGAGGGCAATGGCACAGAATTTTATAAAAGAGGCAAGTCACTGAATAATAAGTGACCTTTACAAGAAGCAGAGGAGGTGGAAAACCAAAAGAAGACCCTGCTCCCATGAAGCACACAAAAGCATACAAGGCGTCATTTTATGAAAACTTCAAAAAAGGCGAGTATTCCTCAGCCACTAAGTAGATCCCTTCACATCAGGTATCATATTAATCAGCATAGCATTGCCATTATGGCCGTGCCTTTAGTTTATAGGGCTAAATCCTGTTGACAGGTTCTCTTTTAAATAGCCAGAAACCCTGCCCATGGCTCCAGCTGAAATATAATTAAGGTTAACCCCAAAATGATCAAACAAAAACAGAACAGAAAGAGTAGAAGTCCAGCAGGCCAGGATTACGCTGCCTAGCAGCAACCGCAGCCTTAACACTGCACTGCCACGTAGAGGTGGCTGGATGCTGCTTTTTCGCATACCCTGCCTGTAGGGCTATTCCTCATCCTGGCGAGGGGCCCCAAGTGAGCCAGGTAATGGTGAACAGGGCACAACTGACTGGTCTCCTAGATTCTTAAAGTTTGGTGACCCTGTTAAGGGACACACTCCCTCATGTGCCGGTCCCAAGGAAGGTGGTGGACTTTAGGTGTATTCACGGAGACGTCAAAAACTTTCCTGTGACCCTGGTCGACATAAGCACAAATTGTGGATCCGTGTCCCTCAAAGTGGGTGTGGCAGCAAACTTATTACATCCAATAGTTGAGGGACGTGACTTTCCTTTGTTTTGGGATATGTGGGGGAAGGCGGTGTCGCCGGTTGATCGGCTACCAACTAGGTCATGTATAGAAAAAACCTGGTCACATGCTGCAGCAGACAAGTTTTCATTGTCTGTGCTCGTTGGCAATAATGAGGAGGTAGCAACCCTTGAAATAAATGTGCCTGAAATGGAGGTCTCTGGGGGAAACTTTGGAACCACCCAAATCAGGAACTTGGGTCAAAAAAAAAATACTCAGGGAAGAGTATTCCGGAAGCTCTAGTTAAATGCCGCTGTCAGTGTTTGACAGGGGCATTTAACTAGTTAATTGCGGCGGGTGAATCACGATTTCAACCGCCTCTATTGTAGGCACAAGTCACCTGTACAAAACAGCTGACCTGTCCCGGCTTTGATGCGGGCTCACCGCCGGAGCCCACATCAAAGCGGGGGTTCTGACCTCGGATGTACTATCCCGTCTGAGGTCAGAAAGGGGTTAATGCCTACCTGAGTGAATCCCTAATATATTATTTGTGTGTGTCATGTAAAGTTTGGTCACCTCTGGTCAAAGTTACTGTTATTCTGAACAGTTGAGGTTGAAATGATCTCTAAAAGGACTAAGGTTAAAGATTACACATTTCCTTTGTATTTTAGGCAAAAAAAATATGTATTTTCATGTTTTAAATTTTAAAAATTACAAAAAAGAAAAATGGTCCAGTGCAAAAGTTGGGGAACCCTGCATGGTTAGTACCTAGTAGCAGCCCCTTTTGCAAGTATCACAGCTCGTAAACGCTTTTGTAGTCAGACATGAGTCTTTCAATTCTTGTTTGATGGATTCTCCTCCATTCTTTCTTGGAAAATTCTGCCTGCTCTGTGGGATTCCTGGGGCGTCTTGCATCCTCTGCTATCTTGAGGTCTAGCCACAAATTTTCAATGATATTGAGATCAGGGGACTGCGAGGGCCATTGTAAAACCTTCACCTTGCGCCTTTTGTTGTTGTCTAATGTGGATTTTTACGTGTGTTTAGGATCATTATCCATTTGTACAAGCCATGTTCTTTTGCATACTTCTGACACTGTATTTTTTGGTGCTGATGCAGGAGATGTTTTTTTCTGATGACTTCCATGAAGGCCATATTTGTGCAGGTGTCTCTAAACAGTGGAACAATGTACTACAACTCTAGAGTCTGATAAATCTTTCTGAAGATCTTTGGCTGGGTTTCTTCTTTGCCTTTCTAGCAACCCTACGAGCAGCTCTCACTGAAATTTTGCTTGGTCTTCCAGACCTTATCTTGACTTCCACTGTTCTTGTTAGCTGCCATTTTTATTATTACATATCTAACTGAGAAAAGGGCAACTTTAAAACGCTTTGCTATCTTTTTATAATCTCCTGCTTTGTGGGCTCCACCATTTCCATTTTCAGAGTGCTAGGCAGCTGCTTAAAAGAACCCATGGCTGCTGTTTTTGGCACAAGGTTAGAGGAGAATGGATGGGAAATTTTGCATCACCTGGCCTTTTCTAATGATGAGCGTGAACAAGACATAACCCTAACAGGCTAATTAAGGTCTAAAACCTTTGTCAAAGATATCTGAGCACACAAATCTCCAAATTTGCATCACTCATTTAGTTTTTGTAATTTTCAAAATGTAAAACATCACAAAATTATTATATATAAACTGATGGGTGCCGTGTCCCCAGCTGGTATGACACAGCAACAACAGAAGGAAAAAGGAGGGAGAGCGGCACTTCCAGTGGCTCAATAAAACAATGATTTCTTTAACAAGCCATAAAAAGACATACATGGTAAAAAAAAACTGACGTGTTTCTAGCGTCCAGGACGCCCTTAATCATAGTAGTACTATGATTAAGGGCTTCCTGAGTGCCAAAAATGCGCATTAGTTTTTTAACCCTGCATGTCTTTGTTATGGCTTGTTAAAGAAATCATTGATTTATTGAGCCATTGGAAGTGCCGTTCTCCTTCCTTCATATTACATAGTGTACCTCATTCTATATATTGCTTCCCCTTATTACATAGTGTCCTACTTGTTATGTACAGCACCGTTCCTTACATATCGGATTCTCTTGTTATGTATAGCGCCCTCTGTTTTTTATTACATCTTGTTAGATATAAACTGAAATGACGGCTGATGAAGCATGGAAAAGCTTCTTTTCTGATGGAGGAGCTGATGGACTGGTCTTCTGCTCAGATCCTGCTCCATCAGCAGTCATTGTATATCCAACAAGAAAGGACTATGTAATAAAAAGAGGGCGATGCGACTAATAAATAACGAGAATACACTATGTAAGGGACAGTGCTACACATGACAAGGGATGACGGTATGTAAAAATGTGACGGCGCTGTACATATCAGAGGATGCTAGTGAGAAGTTAGAGGATGGTACATAATAAGGGATGCCCTTTCCAATGATAATGTCCCCATACTCGACCCACTCCTAGGATAAGGTCTCCAAACCTGGCCTCCTTGGTATTATGTTCCCCACCCTAGTATAACATCCCCTTCCTGGTATAATGTTCCCCATCCTGGTCCCCTTCCTGCTATGAGGTGACACATCCTGGTCCATTTCCTAGTATAATGTGTCCCACCGCTGCACTAAGTGACACCGCTGCACTAAGAGACACACCGCTGCTGCAGCAGGAGACACACCGCTGCTGCAGCAGGAGACACACCGCTGCTGCAGCAGGAGACACACCGCTGCTGCAGCAGGAGACACACCGCTGCTGCAGCAGGAGACACACCGCTGCTGCAGTAGGAGACACACCGCTGCTGCAGCAGGAGACACACCGCTGCAGTAGGAGACACACCGCTGCAGCAGGAGACACACCGCTGCAGCAGGAGACTCACCGCTGCTGCAGCAGGAGACAAACCGCTGCTGCAGCAGGAGACAAACCGCTGCTGCAGCAGGAGACAAACCGCTGCTGCAGCAGGAGACAAACCGCTGCTGCAGCAGGAGACAAACCGCTGCTGCAGCAGGAGACAAACCGCTGCTGCAGCAGGAGACAAACCGCTGCTGCAGCAGGAGACAAACCGTTGCTGCAGCAGGAGACAAACCGCTGCTGCAGCAGGAGACAAACCGCTGCAGCAGGAGACTCACCGCTGCTGCAGCAGGAGACACACCGCTGCTGCAGCAGGAGACACACCGCTGCTGCAGCAGGAGACACACCGCTGATGCAGCAGGAGACACACCGCTGCTGTAGCAGGAGACACACCGCTGCTGCAGCAGGAGACACACCGCTGCTGCAGCAGGAGACACACCGCTGCTGCAGCAGGAGACACACCGCTGCAGTACTGTATGTTCTATTCTTTCATACAGCTGAATTGTTCCCTAGGAGTAAGGATACTGAGACACCACAATTGATCTTAATCCGAATTGTAGTTTGGACCCAATTTGCCCTGTGACCTCTCCCTTGTTCCTCCATGCCTGCTGTGTGCAGACAAAGAATCTCAAAACTTAGAATCCCCGTGAGGTAAGACTAAAGGTCTATCTATGGCATTCAGATCAGCGCATATATTCTGCCAAGTTAAAAGGGTTGTCCAGCATTTCAAACAAGCGTTAAACTTTTTCCAGCAACAGCACCTTCCTAATGCGTGGCACGTGCCTGGTACTGCATCTCAGACCGATATAAGTGAATAGGGCTTCTCTGCATTACCCGATACAGCAATGGGCAAGCGTGACGCAGGGAAATGATCAGACACACTGTAGGTCTAAGCCATCACATTCAGGACCGGACCAGTGCCCTATATTGGGAGGATGCGATCGGTCAGGGGAGGCCTGATGTGTCCACTCTATGTCACCCCCATCACCGTCGCTCGTCTATGTGTAAATGGAGCTTGTAATAAGAATATGAGCCTGTAAATTATAAGGTTTGGAGACATTTTGCTGCAGTGGAACCTTTGGAATTAATCCTCGCACGGGCACAAACAGAACACGCGCTGCAATAATGAGAAAATAAGCAGTGTAGTATGTGACAACAGGAACGGGTTTGGAACGTCTCACAACCCTGTTTATCCAGCTCCCCTGGCACACATCTATAATCTGTTCCTTGATAATTAGGGACTAATGATTAGTTATTGTGCTATGATTAGTTTATACATAATTGTATACATGATGTACCAACTTTTGCCTCCCACGTATCTTAATTGTTTTACCGTCATGTCTTAGGGATGTATTAAATTTAAGAATAAATAAGAAAGAGTTAAATCCAGAAACCAGCACCGCCAACGCAAACATGGGCTTTTTGGAAATTGTTGTGTTTTTTTTTTTATTACTGGGTGTCTGAACTGTAGATCTAAGATTTGGACTTCTTAAAAAGTTTAATCAAGAGTTTTAATTACATTAATTTTAAAGGAAAAAATGTCAAGAGTACAGGATCCCTCTGTATAAGGACAAAGGATTTAGAGGGACTTTTGGCTAAGATCAAGTGTATCATCTATTCTTATCAGTGGCTAGGACTGGGGCTGATGGTCCTGGACTGGTACTGGAGGAAGCTTTGGGGTGTACACCGACTATAGGCGACCACAAGCTTCAGGATCGATACCATGGGGCCAGGTAGGTGGAGAATCCTTAGTGCAGAACTGCCCCAGGCGTGGTGCCCATGGGTTGCCTGAGCTCGCTGGCAACATTTAAATGAGCCCTTCACTTTCATTCTTTTAAAAAGGCATCCTTTCAAGTATTTTTCCAGAATAAGTTGTCCAGTGTGTGGTGAAGGAACCATTTCTGATCACTGTAGGATTTGTATCCTGTATTTTCATCAGTTTTGCCCTTTTGCAAAGTCTCTCTCTTAAATTGCAATTGACATTGAGCTGGTGGGATACGACAATCTTTTGTGATACACCGCACAGCACACAGAGAGGGATTCCTGCTCTTCATTCCTAGGGTAGCATTTAACAGTAGAAAAAGTAGCTTGAAGGAAATTATACAGTAACACTGAGCACTGTAGATGTGAATCCAGCTCAGGGGTAGATGTGAATCCAGCTCAGGGGTAGATGTGAATCCAGCTCAGGTGTAGATGTGAATCCAGCTCAGGGGTAGATGTGAATCCAGCTCAGGGGTAGATGTGAATCCAGCTCAGGGTAGATGTGAATCCAGCTCAGCCATGTGTGTTTTTCCACGCTGATACTAACTCCTCCTCGCTTTATAATGTATAATTGGAGGTGTAACCTGACACTTCAGTGAGCTTAGAGCCCATTTTGGTTTGCACGAGACCTGTTGAGCTTTTTTTTTTCCCCAACGTGAATAATGAATTCAGGAGGCAAGAAAGGGGACGTAAAGGCTCATAAATCTGCTTTCTTCACTGATAAGATAATATTTGCAAAGTTTCTTATATTATCTGTACTATTGATTTACGCAATATTAGATGAATTTACAGTTCCCATTGAAGCACACGTCTTTTTGGCCCACTGGCTAATAGAAGATTTTTTTTTTGTAATTTCTGGTGGAATGTGACTTGAATGTCTAAACTTTTTTTCACTTGTGTTTTGTCAATGGGACTTCATCGATTCCCTCCTGAACAGTCGAGAGGCTTAAGGGGTGGACATCAGGTTTCGCCCTTCCCCTGCAACTCCCTGGGTTTCCTCCTCTAGGAGGAGAGCTGAACTAGACTGAGCCCAGGCAGAGGTTGGAAGCAAGTGTCAGCAAGAAGACGAAGCCGAAAAAGATTATTGAGAACCCATCTTCTTTCAGGGTGGACTGCATCATAAAGGAAACCTGTCACCTTGGAAAACACCATTTACTTGCTGCTATAGGGTTAAAAGTAAGGTACAGGTCCTTCTCAAAAAATTAGCATATAGTGTTAAATTTCATTATTTACCATAATGTAATGATTACAATTAAACTTTCATATATTATAGATTCATTATCCACCAACTGAAATTTGTCAGGTCTTTTATTGTTTTAATACTGATGATTTTGGCATACAACTCCTGATAACCCAAAAAAACTGTCTCAATAAATTAGCATATTTCAACCGACCAATCAAATAAAAGTGTTTTTTAATACCAAACAAAAAAACCATCAAATAATAATGTTCAGTTATGCACTCAATACTTGGTCGGGAATCCTTTGGCAGAAATGACTGCTTCAATGCGGCGTGGCATGGAGGCAATCAGCCTGTGACACTGCTGAGATGTTATGGAGGCCCAGGATGCTTCAATAGCGGCCTTAAGCTCATCCAGAGTGTTGCGTCTTGCGTCTCTCAACTTTCTCTTCACAATATCCCACAGATTCTCTATGGGGTTCAGGTCAGGAGAGTTGGCAGGCCAATTGAGCACAGTAATACCATGGTCAGTAAACCATTTACCAGTGGTTTTGGCACTGTGAGCAGGTGCCAGGTCGTGCTGAAAAATGAAATCTTCATCTCCATAAAGCATTTCAGCCGATGGAAGCATGAAGTGCTCCAAAATCTCCTGATAGCTAGCTGCATTGACCCTGCCCTTGATGAAACACAGTGGACCAACACCAGCAGCTGACATGGCACCCCACACCATCACTGACTGTGGGTACTTGACACTGGACTTCAAGCATTTTGGCATTTCCTTCTCCCCAGTCTTCCTCCAGACTCTGGCACCTTGATTTCCGAATGACATGCAAAATTTGCTTTCATCAGAAAAAAGTACTTGGGACCACTTAGCAACAGTCCAGTGCTGCTTCTCTGTAGCCCAGGTCAGGCGCTTCTGCCGCTGTTTATGGTTCAAAAGTGGCTTTACCTGGGGAATGCGGCACCTGTAGCCCATTTCCTGCACACGCCTGTGCACGGTGGCTCTGGATGTTTCCACACCAGACTCAGTCCACTGCTTCCTCAGGTTCCCCAAGGTCTGGAATCGGTCCTTCTCCACAATCTTCCTCAGGGTCCGGTCACCTCTTCTCGTTGTACAGCGTTTTCTGCCACATTGTTTCCTTCCAACAGACTTACCATTGAGGTGCCTTGATACAGCACTCTGGGAACAGCCTATTTGTTGAGAAACTTCTTTCTGGGTCTTACCCTCTTGCTTGAGGGTGTCAATGATGGCCTTCTTGACATCTGTCAGGTCGCTAGTCTTACCCATGATGGGGGTTTTGAGTAATGAACCAGGCAGGGAGTTTTTAAAAGCCTCAGGTATCTTTTGCATGTGTTTAGAGTTAATTAGTTGATTCACAAGATTAGGGTAATAGGTCATTTAGAGAACCTTTTCTTGATATGCTAATTTATTGAGACAGTTTTTTTGGGTTATCAGGAGTTGTATGCCAAAATCATCAGTATTAAAACAATAAAAGACCTGACAAATTTCAGTTGGTGGATAATGAATCTATAATATATGAAAGTTTAATTGTAATCATTACATTATGGTAAATAATGAAATTTAACACTATATGCTAATTTTTTGAGAAGGACCTGTAAATAGCATTTTCCAAGGGGACAGGATCCCTCCATCTGTACAGAAGATGCACACTTTTACTTGCTGGATTATGGGGCAGCACAAGGGGCAAATGCCCAAGGATTGTCACCATTTACCATCATGGGGCTTTCTCCACATTTCTACCAGTCTCTCATTTCTTGGCTTGAAAATCTAGACTCTGTGCACTATTACCTAGAGATTGTACAGAAGTGTGTTTGAGTATTGCATTATTAAAGAGATTGTCCAGGTATGGCCCGAAAGTCTGCAGTCACTCTATGTGAAACCTCACATTGCGCACAGTGCAAGTTATCAAGATTCTACGATGACAGCGGCAAATCTGGGCGGTCATGTGACCACAAGAACGTGATATGCATACTCCTGGCCACATTCCAACTAGACATGTGCAACCTCACTCAGTACGTGAATTGAGCGAGGCTGTGCACGTCTAGTTGGAATGTGGCAGGACGTATGCAAATTACCAGGTCTCGCCAACAGCACGCACTGTGCACATCCAGTTGGAATATGGCCGGAAGTATGCAAATTACCAGGTCTCGCCAACAGCACGCACTGTGCACGTCTAGTTGGAATGTGGCAGGAAGTATGCAAATTACCAGGTCTCGCCAACAGCACGCACTGTGCACATCTAGTTGGAATGTGGCAGGACGTATGCAAATTACCAGGTCTCGCTAACAGCACGCACTGTGCATGTCTAGTTGGAATGTGGCCAAACATATGCAAATTACCAGGTCTCGCCAACAGCACGCACTGTGCACGTCTAGTTGGAATATGGCCAGACATATGCAAATTTTCCAGGTTGTGCCAACAGAGCGCACTGTGCATGATGTGAGGATTCACATAGGGAGACTGCATACTTTTGTGCCATACCTGGAGGACCTTTTTCCACTGATAATATTTATTGCACAGTATTCATCTGTTATTTGGACTATATTTTAGGTACTGAATAAATAAAATGCAGGTATTTTATTTGGACAGTGGATGGCGATAGTATTTGGACACTACTTGGTGCCGTTATTTACAGAGGTTGTTACCTCTCACTAATTTACTACCATTCATATAAATCCATTTTAAAAATAGACATCATCCAAATAATACTTAAGAGACCACATAGTGCCGACATATAGTGGCTTTGTGCACCTTATGGATAATACCGCACCATTTAAGGAAGGTGTCACTGATTGCGGGGGTCAGGTCTGCCCAGTTTTTGCCCCGGCAGCTGCACCTGTTTTTCTTGTATGCAAAAGAAAATTCTAATCGGAAAAAAAAAAATCAAAAACCAACATGTCATCCTGAAAAGAGGATGTGTGAATGAGGACTAAACCTGCCCATACAATTAGGAGGTGTTCACACTGTTTTTTTTTTTTTTTTAATCAGATTTTGAAGTAGAAATTTTCCAAGGCTCTGTGCACAGAATGTCTTTTTCAGGCAAATTCCATCTAGAATCAGCCTGTAAAAGCTCCACATAAAATGAAATAGCGTACAGCAATGTCAAAACGACGTTGCGGTGCACATGTTCCTTCTTCTGTCATGTCTTTTATCTGTTTCAGGGTTCGGAAGCCTTTAAAAGAAGTGACGTGTTCATTCTTCGGGTGGTTTCTACTGGGAATCCATCTGCTCTGTATACTTCATAGTATGGCATCACAGACGCTGGTGGTGAAGCGTCATGATGACCACCATGGTTTCCTGAAGCAAATTTGACTGGGAAAACTCGGTGGTTGTGCAGGCATCTAAATGACACCGTGTGCATATACTCAAAATTTTCTATCAAAGCTTGTGTTTTTTGAATTACTGGTGGTTTTTGCTGAGTTTCTGCTCCAAAAACTTCTGAAAAAAACCTCAGTGTGAACAAACCTTGAAGATAGCTATTGGCGACAGGCTCATTAGGCAGTGACCTGACCACCTCCATGCACGCTAAGCAGCGGCAGAGCCACGACATTCATCCTCGTGGCATTAACGTGCATTTAAACAGAGTTCCTCTAAAAAATAAGCTACAACCATAGGCAAGCAACTGTTAAACTGTAAAGCGCTGCGGAATATGTTGGCGCTATATAAATAAAGATTATTATTATTATTATTATTATTATTAAGCACAGCGCCCCTCCAGACCACCCTCCAAATGAATGACACAAGGATAAATCTGTGGTTCACACTCCAAGCGACCTGTATTATCCAGACCAGTCCTGCCT
Source organism: Ranitomeya variabilis (assembly GCF_051348905.1). Classification (NCBI taxonomy): domain Eukaryota; kingdom Metazoa; phylum Chordata; class Amphibia; order Anura; family Dendrobatidae; genus Ranitomeya; species Ranitomeya variabilis. The sequence continues at coordinate 225,288,153 of NC_135233.1, forward strand.
GAGCGCACACAATAGACCCCATCCAATGCAAATATACAGATTTTCAGCCCTGGAATTGTGGCCGTAAAGTCTGCATCGTGTCACAGTAGCAGCATTCTGGAAAAGGCTGAAAAAAAAAAACTCTGATTTTCAATCCATTAGTTCACAAGGGAGTTTTTCAAGCTGAAAAATCCACAATAAAAAAAAAAAAAAAAAAAAAAACTACTCGGTGGAACAAACCTTTATATCTGTCAAGTTATGCTGTTGATTTTTTTTTTTTTTACAGTGGACTTCACTGGCCAAAGGCAGAGCAGATAGATGCGGGATGAGATAAATCCACAGCACAAGTCAGACATATACTAATCACCCTAATAATTAAGGACATAATAGGCAATAGTAAGTCATGTGAGATAATGCAGGAACGTGCCACTCGCTGACCACAAATCCTGTCATACATCCTCTGCTTCTTCTTAGGCTTCTTTCACACTAGCGTCGTACTCGGCCCGTCGCAGTGCGTCGGGCCGACGTACCGACGCTAGCAGTGAATGCGCCGCACAACGGGGGCAGCGGATGCATTTTTCCAGCGCATCCACCGCCCCATTGTGAGGTGCGGGGAGGTGGGGGCAGAGTTCCGGCCGCGCATGCGCGGTCGGAAATGGCGGTCCGTTGGCAGCAAAGAAGTTGCATGTAACGTTTTTTGCAGCCGACGGTCCACCACAACACGGCGCAACCGTCGCACGATGGTTGCGACGTGTGGCAAAGCGTTGCAATGCGATGCTAATGCAAATCAATGGTGAAAAAACGCATCCTGCAAGCACTTTTGCAGGATGCGTTTTTTCAACCAAACGACGCATAGCGACGTGCAATGCATGACGCTAGTGTGAAAGTAGCCTTAGTCAAAATAATCCATTTCTTAGTTAGATCTGTTTCTGGGGAAGTGACAATTATTATAGCTGCCACACCACCCAGCTTTTCTACAGCCCTGAATGACAAATCAGCCTTAGGCCATGTTCACATGATCCTTTTTTTGATCCTTTTTTTTTCAGGTCCTGATTTGGAAAACCCGCAGTGCAAAACTGCACTGCTGATTTTCCTGCAGTTTCTTCTGCAGATTCCTCTGCGGGTTTTCAACAGCACTTTCCTATTGGTGCCTGTTGAAAACAGGAGCTGAATCCGCAGAAAGAAGTGACATGGTACTTCTTTTTTTCTGCAGGCAAATTCTCGCGGATTTGCCTGAGAAAAAAAGGATAGTGGGCACAGCGGTTTTTGTTTTCCATAGAGTAACATTGGACTGTACCCTGCATGGAAAAAGGACCTGAAAAAAAAAGGATCAAAAAAAGGATCGTGTGAACATAGCCTTAGGGTATGTGCACACGTGGTGGATTGCATCAGGATTTGCTGCGGATTGGATGAAATCCTGTCTCCACTATGCCTGCAGGGCCGCATTTGGCGGCCCTGCGTATCCGGACATGCGGTGCATCTTTATAGACTGCAGCATGTCTATTTATCTTGCGGAAACGCTTAAGGCCCCGTCTCACACAGCGACGCTGCAGCGATACAGACAACGATGCTGATCGCTGCAGCGTCGCTGTGTGGTCGCTGTGTGGTCGCTGGGGAGCTGTCACACAGACAGCTCTCTCCAGCGACCAACGATCAGGGGAACGACTTCGGCATCGTTGAAACTGTCTTCAACGATGCCGAAGTCCCCCTGCAGCACCCGGGTAACCAGGGTAAACATCGGGTTACTAAGCGCAGGGCCGCGCTTAGTAACCCGATGTTTACCCTGGTTACCAAAAAAAACAAACAGTACATACTCACCATCTGTTGCCCGTCAGGTCCCTTGCCGTCCGCTTCCCGCTCTGACTGTGTGCCGCCGTACAGTGAGAGCAGAGCGCAGCGGTGACGTCACTGCTGTGCTCTCACTTTACGGCGGCAGTCAGAGCAGGAAGCAGACGCCAAGGGACCTGACGGGCAACAGATGGTGAGTATGTACTGTTTGTTTTTTTTTTACATTTACGCTGGTAACCAGGGTAAACATCGGGTTACTAAGCGCGGCCCTGCGCTTAGTAACCCGATGTTTACCCTGGTTACCAGTGAAGACATCGCTGGATCGGTGTCATACACCGATTCAGCGATGTCAGCGGGACCTCAACGACCAAAAAAAGGTCCAGGCCATTCCGACACGACCAGCGATCTCACAGCAGGGGCCTGATCGCTGGTACGTGTCACACATAGCGAGATCGCTACTGAGGTCGCTGTTGCGTCACAAAACTTGTGACTCAGCAGCGATCTCGCTATGTGAGACGGGGCCTTTAAGGCCCCGTCTCACACAGCGACGCTGCAGCGATACAGACAACGATGCTGATCGCTGCAGCGTCGCTGTGTGGTCGCTGTGTGGTCGCTGGGGAGCTGTCACACAGACAGCTCTCTCCAGCGACCAACGATCAGGGGAACGACTTCAGCATCGTTGAAACTGTCTTCAACGATGCCGAAGTCCCCCTGCAGCACCCGGGTAACCAGGGTAAACATCGGGTTACTAAGCGCAGGGCCGCGCTTAGTAACCCGATGTTTACCCTGGTTACCAGCGTAAATGTAAAAAAAAACAAACACTACATACTCACCATCTGATGTCCGTCAGGTCCCTTGGCGTCTGCTTCCTGCTCTGACTGAGCCGCCGTACAGCGAGAGCGCAGCGGTGACGTCACTGCTGCGCTCTGCTCTCACTTTACGGCGGCTCAGTCAGAGCAGGAAGCAGACGCCAAGGGACCTGACGGACATCAGATGGTGAGTATGTAGTGTTTGTTTTTTTTTACATTTACGCTGGTAACCAGGGTAAACATCGGGTTACTAAGCGCGGCCCTGCGCTTAGTAACCCGATGTTTACCGTGGTTACCAGTGAAGACATCGCTGGATCGGTGTCACACACACCGATTCAGCGATGTCAGCGGGACCTCAACGACCAAAAAAAGGTCCAGGCCATTCTGACACGACCAGCGATCTCACAGCAGGGGCCTGATCGCTGGTACGTGTCACACATAGCGAGATCGCTACTGAGGTCGCTGTTGCGTCACAAAACTTGTGACTCAGCAGCGATCTCGCTATGTGAGACGGGGCCTTTAGTCTCCACAAGATAAATACCACAGTCAATGAATACGATGCAGTGATTCCACATGTGTTCAATGGACACATCCAGAATCACCGCGCGTACAGCATGGGGGCGGCGCTTTGGGCAGAGCGGGGTATCCGCTGCATACAAAACGCTGGGTTTCCTGAACGTGGAAACATACCCTAAGGCTATGTTCACATTAGGTGTTATTTTAATGCAAATTTTCAGCTGCATTTTACAGCACCAGCAAAGCCTATGAGATTTCAGAAATCTCATGCACATGTAGGGGACAGGGACCTGGTGAGCTGTGCAGACGGGTGGAACCATTGTTGCCGGGAGTCGGGGTTCCGGGGGACGGATTTGAGGGGCGCATGGGAAGCCAGGCTCATGTGACAGGAGGCAGAGTGACGCAGGGAGAGGAGAGGATAAAAAGCAAAACGCGCGAAAGCAGGGGCAGAGAAGCGCGGGAAATCTCTGAGGAGAGGAAACTGCAGCGCAGTTGTTGTGTGTGTGCAGGCCGCAGTGAGACTCGCTGGAAGCAGGGGGAAAACGTGCAACAGACACTGCGGGCAATTACCAGAGCCCCCAAAAAGAGGCGCATTCGTCGTCAGCGACCCCCCAGGCAGAGGGGTAGTGCTGATCAGCTCAGGGACAGTATTACCGCGCTCCCCGGGAGCATCTTGCCACCGAGTGCTCCGGGCCCTCCTGGGTTTTTCTTAGCTGTGACTGATACTGATAATTCTGCTAATTCTCCTCAAAAAGACTCCTCTCTGGACGTGGAAACTGTTACCCCGGATCAACGTCCGCCTGCGGGAGGTAACGCAGCACCGCAAAAGACATTCTGGACTCGAATCTACACCTGGGCTCGACGTCGGAGGACACCGCCTTCCCTCACCACTAGGACTACGTCGCTGACGGAGCCTCACCACCGGGACTACATCGCTGACACAGCACTGATAAGTGAACGTTGTTGACTTTACCTTAGTAGGGGAGGTACTAGTAAGGCGCTGCCGCGTTCTTCGGGTATAGTTCAGGCCTCCTATATAGTAGATAGGATTTACTGTGATATTGTAGACTTGTACTTAAGTTCCCTGCGTGGAAAACTGTTGTTATCTTTTTTTGGTTGGAAGTTAAAAGAAAAGTTAAAAACGCTGTTTGCTTTCTGGCTCCCATTTGTCCCTGCATCCTTCTTTATCTGCGGTCTCTACATTTGGTGTAGTCGGCAGGATGCAGGATCCAAAGAGGGAGCCAGAAGATACGGAGGATGGGGCTGGGCCGAGAGCGTCTCTCTCATTGGGGGCCATGTTGAATAACCTGCCCAAGTTTAATGGGAGCAACATGTTGTTGTGGAGTTGGACTGAAAGGATGCGGGGACTGCTGAGGATGCATCCTATGACCCCGGCCCTGGAAGCAGAGGTGGCCATTATGGCCTTAGACGGAGAGGCCCGAGATTCAGTGATGTTGAGACCCCCCACAGAGCGGAATACTTTTACCGGGGTGTTAAATGTGTTAGAGGGGACGCACGGGGATCCCACCGACGTGGGAGAGCTGCGGGCCCGGTTGTTTGGACGGCGACAAAAAGAAGGCGAGACTGTCACTCAGTACATGAATGCTCTGCAAGAGCTAAACATTGCAATCGTGCGGAAAGATGGTATGGGGATGGGACATGTTGACGTGACCCTGCGCGACCAACTGGTGACGGGACTGCGAGATGAGTTGACCAAACAGGCTCTACGTGAACGAGTGCGGGTCGACCCGCGCCTGACTTTCTCCGACATAGGCAATGAGGCCCGCACCCGGGAGCAAGAGAGGGGGGTGACGGTCCTGACAGGAGAGACTCGGGTTATCCAGACCGCTGCACCAGGAGGGAGTGAGCCGTCGTGGGTTCAGGAGATGCGGCAGGAGCTCAAACAAATCAGAGACGAACTGGCTGAAGTTAAAAAGAATGCGCGAAGCCCAAGGGAGCTACCCCGGGGGCAAGGGTCTGGGAGTCCAGCTCGTGGCGCTCGTCCAGGATATTATCCGGTCCCCGGTGCTTGCTATGGTTGCGGGGAGGCAGGACATTTCGCACGGGAGTGCCCCCGGAGAGGGAGGGCCTCGTCCCGTCAGGCGTTAAACTAGAGGGCTCCGAGCTAAGGGGACGACGCTCGGAGCCAGAGTCCCCGCGGATGGGTGGTGAAAGTCCCGGAAATTTGGTTGCCAGCTGCCCCCTGGTTTGGGCAGAGTTTGAAGGGCGGGCTGTCCGTTGTCTGGTGGACACCGGGTCCCAAGTCACGACTATGCCCGAGGCTTATTTTAGAAAACACTTTCCTTTGACAGACCCCAATGGGGTCCCGTAATTCGGTTACAGGCCGCCAATCAGCTGCCCATCCCAGTGGAAGGGGTCACCTGGATGCAAATATCTTTAGTGGGAAGGACCTGGGCCGCCGGGGGGTTGTGTTAACACGGGGAGATCCCGGCCCACAACATACTGTGACCTTGGGGATGAACGTATTGAAAGATTTTGGCAGTTTTCTGTTAGGGGAGACTACGCAAGAGACACTCAATCAGTGGGGGACCAGTACACCTCAGGGCTCCGTGTTCAGACAGTTAGTGAGGGAAGTCCGGGTACAAGAGACCTGTCAGGAGGGAGACATACTAGGGAGAGTAATTACTTCCCCGACAGCAAAGGTGACGTTCCCCCCAGGACAGACTGTTATATCCCTGCCCATACGAGCTCGCATCCCTCTAGAAGGAGTACAAGTACAGATTGAGCCCACCTTTACATCCCCTTTGCCCACAGGACTGCTGGTGGCCCGATCCCTGGCTACTGTTAAAAATGGGGCCGTACCAGTGCGATGTGTGAATGTGGACGAACACGATGTCGTGCTACGGGTCCGAAGTGAGATGGCCAAAGTGTTACGACCTTTAGAAGTGATGCCCCCTCCAGATACTTTGCAGTTAACGGTGGATTCCCCTGATCCCTGGATGGTCAGTGTCCGGTCTACGCAGGATCCTGAGCCAATAGCGTTTCAGAAGGGTCAAACTATTCTGGAGCACATGCGGACGGAATTGTCGGGCCTGGATCCATCACAGATCTCACAAGTGCAGCGACTCCTTGGACATTATGCTAAAGTGTTCGCACAACATGAAGATGATTTTGGCTGTACCACGGCCATCGAACATGGAATTCCGACCGGAGATACAGTGCCCATCAGGGAGCGGTACAGACAGATTCCCCCGCAGATGTACCAGGAAGTAAAGACGTTGTTAGGCCAGATGCTACAAAAGGGAGTGATCCGCGAGAGTCAGAGCCCGTGGGCTGCCCCAATCGTGCTGGTGCGGAAAAAGGACGGCACGCTCCGGTTCTGTGTGGACTATCGTAAGCTAAATGCATGCACCGTCCGAGACTCTTATCCACTTCCCCGTATCGAGGAGTCTCTCTCCGTGCTGGGTCGGGCCAAATATTTTTCCACCTTAGACATAGCCAGCGGATACTGGCAGGTCCCGATGACAGAAGCAGATCGTCCTAAGACAGCGTTTATCCTTCCCATGGGACTATTCGAGTTCAATCGAATGCCGTTTGGGCTGGCCAACGCTCCAGGCACCTTCCAACGATTAATGGAGCGGTGTCTGGGGGATTTGAACTTCGAGGCCACTCTCATTTATCTGGATGACATCATCATCTATGCTCCAACATTCGAGGAACATCTGTGCCGACTGGAGCAGGTACTAGACCGGTTGCTGAAATACGGGCTTAAGGTGAAGCCCCAGAAGTGTCACTTGTTCCGGGAACAGATCGAGTACCTGGGGCATGTGGTGTCCGCCGAAGGAGTCCGGCCATCGCAGGAGAAGATTGCCGCAATCCAGGAGTGGCCCACACCGGAGACCGCCAAGGATGTACGGGCGTTCTTGGGCCTCGCTGGGTACTACCGGCGCTTCGTGAAGAACTTTGCTCGCCGTTCTCACAATCTACAAGTCCTGCTGAAAGGAAGCTCCCCCAAGGAACGGGGAAAGAAGATACAATGGCAGGAGCCACAAGAAGCAGCGTTCCGGGACTTGAAGACAGCTCTCATGGAGCCGCCGGTGTTGGCTTATGCGGACTTTTCGCAACCGTTCATCCTACACACCGACGGCAGCTCTCAGGGATTGGGGGCTGTGTTGTCTCAGGTTCAGGATGGGCGGGAGAGAGTGATCGCCTATGCGAGTCGGTCTCTTCATGACTCTGAGTTGAACCCGGACAATTACAGTTCTTTCAAGGTGGAGCTGCTGGCCATGGTGTGGGCTATGACGGAGCGGTTCGCTGAGTACCTGGCCGGTTCCGAGGTGCTGATACGCACGGATAACAACCCATTGGCACATCTGGAAAATGCGAAATTGGGTGCCCTGGAACAGCGATGGGTAGCCCGGATGGCCAAGTACAGATACCGTATCCTCTACAAGCGAGGAGCGGAGAATGTTCATGCTGACGCATTATCTCGTCTGCGGAAGAACCCCCCAAGAACTAACCGAGATGAGGAGCTGGAGGGAGAAGAAATCCCCTACGCCATCTTGGGCGCTGCTCGGACGGCTGTGAGCCGGGAACAGACCGGGAACGGAACGGCTACAGGACTGTTGGTTCAGAGTCGGGACGAATGGATACGGCTGCAACAGGAAGACCAGGAACTAGCTCCATTGCGACAGTGGATAACGAATGGTCTATTGCCCGTGAGAACCCCTGGACAAACTCTCCCGTCAGACCTGAACCTTCTTCTGCGGCAGTGGGAGCGCCTAACTCTTCAGGACGGGCTCTTATGCCACTTAACCATGGCTCAGGCAGATTCCGAGCCGACCTGGCAGATGGTCTTACCGGGGCCCGTGGTGGCCGCAGTTGCTAAAGAAGCTCATGAGTCCGGGGCACACTTCGGAGTGAAGAGGACGTTTAAGTGGCTGCAAACTCGGTTCTATCATCCTCGGCTGCTTGCGGAAGTACAAACTGCCTGTAGACAATGTCGACAATGTGAGCTAACCAAGTCACCGGAGGAAAGGGCGCCTGTGCAGAGCATCACGACGTCTGCCCCTTTTGAAGTATTAATGATAGACTACATTACCATTGGAGCAGCGCATCAAGGCTACGAACACTGCCTCGTTATGGTAGATCATTTTTCAAAATTCGCGGTAGTCACCCCTACCCGTGATCAGACAGCTGAGTCGGCGGCGAGCGCTATCTGTAAGAACTTTATTCAAGTTTACGGCTGTCCGAGGCGAATACATTCGGATCAAGGCGCCTGTTTCTTGGGCAAAGTCATGGAAGAGCTGCATCGCCTCTACGGCATTGATAAGTCACGCACCACACCGTATCACCCCCAGGGAAATGGGGCTTGTGAGCGGTTTAACCAGACTTTGCTTCAAATGCTGCGTGCGCTAGAACAAGATCAGAAGGCCCGCTGGCCGGAGTATGTGTCTGACCTAGTGTGGGTCTACAACAATAGAGTTCATCAAGTCACAGGACGCACCCCGTATGAAGTGGTCTTTGGGCGCCCAGGAAAAGGCATGACAGATCTGGAACTGTCTTCGGAGGAAGAAGGCCCCCGAACAGGGATGGCTTCGTGGGTGCGTGATCATCGGCATCGGCTGCAGACCTTACACCGACTGGTACACACTCGAATTCGGGAAGTGGAGCATCGGAGCACCCCTACAGCAAAACCCCCAGAGTTCCGGCCAGGTGATCGAGTACTCGTTCGAGAGCAAAGACCGCAAAACAAGTTAGACCATCGTTGGGAAAAAACACCCTATCGGGTGCTTCGCCGTATAGACCCGCATGGACCTGTATATGAAGTGCAGTCTGAGGCCCCCGGAAGTACAGGTACTCGCATTCTTCATCGCAACATGCTCCGGTTGTGTCGCTCTGTTGACTCGGACACCCCGGAATCCGCAATCAGGGAAGAGCCACCTACGACTGAGTCCCCCAACAACCATTGGTGGGATGAAGAAGATGATGAAGAAGAAGAACGGCGTCAAAATACTCCCCCTATCTCGACTACTACACTACCCCTGACCAGTCACCCTTCCGCTGACGACATTCCCCCAACACCCCCTACACAAGGACCCGAGCCACGACGTTCTGAACGTTCTACTGCCGGTAGACCCCCAACTCGCTACAGTCCTGACTTACACACTAGACAGACCCAAGTGTGGAACAACCCGTCAGGTGGGCGACCTGTCAGTGCGAAGGCCTCGCCCGGGGACTGGCGAGCATACAGGGTGGGGGAATGTAGGGGACAGGGACCTGGTGAGCTGTGCAGACGGGTGGAACCATTGTTGCCGGGAGTCGGGGTTCCGGGGGACGGATTTGAGGGGCGCATGGGAAGCCAGGCTCATGTGACAGGAGGCAGAGTGACGCAGGGAGAGGAGAGGATAAAAAGCAAAATGCGCGAAAGCAGGGGCAGAGAAGCGCGGAAAATCTCTGAGGAGAGGAAACTGCAGCGCAGTTGTTGTGTGTGTGCAGGCCGCAGTGAGACTCGCTGGAAGCAGGGGGAAAACGTGCAACAGACACTGCGGGCAATTACCAGAGCCCCCAAAAAGAGGCGCATTCGTCGTCAGCGACCCCCCAGGCAGAGGGGTAGTGCTGATCAGCTCAGGGACAGTATTACCGCGCTCCCCGGGAGCATCTTGCCACCGAGTGCTCCGGGCCCTCCTGGGTTTTTCTTAGCTGTGACTGATACTGATAATTCTGCTAATTCTCCTCAAAAAGACTCCTCTCTGGACGTGGAAACTGTTACCCCGGATCAACGTCCGCCTGCGGGAGGTAACGCAGCACCGCAAAAGACATTCTGGACTCGAATCTACACCTGGGCTCGACGTCGGAGGACACCGCCTTCCCTCACCACTAGGACTACGTCGCTGACGGAGCCTCGCCACCGGGACGACATCGCTGAAACAGCACTGATAAGTGAACGTTGTTGACTTTACCTTAGTAGGGGAGGTACTAGTAAGGCGCTGCCGCGTTCTTCGGGTATAGTTCAGGCCTCCTATATAGTAGATAGGATTTACTGTGATATTGTAGACTTGTACTTAAGTTCCCTGCGTGGAAAACTGTTGTTATCTTTTTTTGGTTGGAAGTTAAAAGAAAAGTTAAAAACGCTGTTTGCTTTCTGGCTCCCATTTGTCCCTGCATCCTTCTTTATCTGCGGTCTCTACACACACATTGTTTGTTTTTGTTGTCTTTAGTATTTTTTGTGCTATGCGTGTTTTTTTATTTTTTTTTACATAGAGCAAGTCACTTCCAGCGCTTTTCACCCATTTAAAGTAATGAGTGTTGAAAAAACACAGGTATCAGGTTTTACTGCGTTTTTTGTGCCAATACCTGATGAAGCAGAATCAGATTTTTTTTTATTGCACTAAACTTTAATCAGCACGCACAAGAGACAAATGTAGCATGACAAACACACAGCAAAAACTCCTAGTGTGAACACAGCCTTATTGATTAATAGCTTTCCCAGATTGGGGGATGTTGTAACATTGATCCCATTGCGGGATGTGAGTGTGGCCCCTCCGGCTGTCCCCTCCACAGAGCACAAGTACACAGTGGTAGTGCAGAGCTGCTGGACTTACCCTTCTCTGAGCAGGCACAGCCAGCGCTTCCTCCTCCTTAGCGCTGCCATCTTTTTTTTCCATGGAGTGGGCAGTCTGCCTCATGATTGGTGGTGCAACAGTCCAGTCCCTTCCTCTCTCCTAGCCTATCACACTGCAGCATATTCTGTGTGCTCTCCCTGATGAAAAAAAAAGATATACATTTTTTAACCATTAGCTAGTGCCACCCCTTGCAAGACGCCACCCTAGGCACCTGCCCACTAGTGCTAGTACTACCCATATTAATTTAAACGAGTTTTTAGGTTTCTGAAAACCCTATACCCAGGTGTGTTTTTTTTTAAACCAAAACACATGGCTTTACTCACCCTCAATAGGTTCAGTACTGAGTTTCTTTACAATGCTGACATTATGTCGACAGCGCTGCAGTCAATAAGTGAGCTCAGTGGTTCTGCTAATGATGCTGGCATAAAGTGCTCAGAGCCACTGATTGGCTGCAGCGCTGTCAATGTTGTCATCACTTCAGAAACATCGGGAGCACCGGTGGAGACTCAGTGCTGGACCAGGGGAGAGTGATTAAAGCTCAGTTTGTTTGTTTTTATTTAAACAAACTTCAATTGATGGATGGGGAATTTCTGAAACTGGAAAATTCCTTTAAGGCCCATGCATACCTTGAGCTGCCTCTTTCCAGCTGCCTTCTCTGGAGCCTGCCCTACTGCCCTTATTGGAATATACACTGCTCATACACTATTGGAATATACACTGCTCAAAAAAGGGAACACTTAAACAACAGAATATAACTCCAAGTAAATCAAACTTCTGTGATATCAAACTGTCCACTTAGGAAGCAACACTGTTTGACAATCAATTTCACCTGCTGTTGTGCAAATGGAATAGACAACAGATGGAAATTATTGGCAATTATCAAGACACACTGAATAAAGGAGTGGTTCTGCAGGTGGGGAGCACAGACCACATCTCAGTACCAATGCTTTCTGGCTGATGTTTTGGTCAGTTTTGAATGTTGGTTGTGCTTTCACATTCATGGTAGCATGAGACGAACTCTACAACCCACACAAGTGGCTCAGGTAGTGCAGCTCATCCAGGATGGCACATCAACGTGAGCTGTGGCAAGGTTTGCTGTGTCTGTCAGTGTAGTGTCCAGAGGCTGGAGGCGCTACCAGGAGACAGGCCAGTATACCAGGAGACGTGGAGGGGGCCATAGGAGGGCAACAACCCAGCAGCAGGACCGCTACCTCAGCCTTTGTGCAAGGAGGAACAGGAGGAGCACTGCCAGAGCCCTGCAAAATGACCTGCAGCAGGCCACAAATGTGCATGTGTCTGCACAAACAGTTAGAAACTGACTCCATGAGGATGGTCTGAGTGCCTGACTTCCACAGATGGGGGTTGTGCTCACAGCCCAACACCATGCAGGACGATTGGCATTTGCCACAGAACACCAGGATTGGCAAATTCACCACTGGCGCCCTGTGCTCTTCACAGATGAAAGCAGGTTCACAGTGAGCACATGTGACAGACATGATAGAGTCTGCAGACGCCGTGGAGAGCAATCTGCTGCCTGCAACATCCTTCAGCATGACCGGTTTGGCAATGGGTCAGTAATGGTGTGGGGTGGCATTTCTTTGGAGGGCAGCACAGCCCACCATGTGCTCACCCGAGGTAGTGAGGTGAGATCTTCAGACCCCTTGTGAGACCATATGCTGGTGCGGTTGGCCCTTGGTTCCTCCTAATACAGGACAATGCCAGACCTCATGTGGCTGGAGTGTGTCAGCAGTTCCTGCAAGATGAAGGCATTGAAGCTATGGACTGGCCCGCCCGTTCCCCAGACCTGAATCCAATCGAACACATCTGGGAAATCATGTCTCGCACCATCCACCAACGTCACGTTTCACCACAGACTGTCCAGGAATTGACGGATGCTTTAGTTTAGGTCTGGGAGGAGATCCTTCAGGAGACCATCCGCCGCCTCATCAGGTGCATGCCCAGGCGTTGTAGGGAGGTCATACAGGCGCATTTATGCAACACACACACAACTGAACATACTGTAATTTCCTTGTCTTGAGGAATTTCCACTGAAGTTGGATCAGCATGTAATTAGATTTTCCACTTTGATTTTGAGCATCATTCCAACTCCAGACTGCCGTGGGATATTAATTTTGATTTACATTCATCATTTTTAGGTTTTATTGTTCTCAAGACATTCCACTGTGTAATGAATAAAGATTTGCAACTGAAATATTTAATTCAGTGAAATCTAGGGATTTTAGTGTTCCCTTTATTTTTTTGAGCAGTGTATTTATCTTCACCATTTGGCTTTTGTTTCTGATTCTAAAGCTCTTTTAATACCTTATGACAAGTCAAGGATTGGACTGGACAAAAAGTGGCCTCGGCATACAAACATCACCAATACTAGAACACCCGCCAGCACCAAGGCGGAGTGCAAGTGTGAGCAAATTTTGCTTTTCTTCATCAAGCTCCTCACCACTACCTTAAAGAGGTTGTCGCAAGTTTGGAAGCCTTGTATGAATGCAGTGGATGTGCAAATGATGAACACACGCTCCAGTCACTGAATTAGGCGGGTGGTTCTATCGATTCGGAAGCTATTCTCTATCAGAGGAAATTGGGAGACGCCACCGACATGTTCACTCAGCAGTGATTGGTGAGGACCTTCCCTTTCTTCCTTCTCTTCAAGTCATGTTTGTGCTACGCAGCTCACTCTTTTTAGTGCGTGTGTAACTTAAACTACAGAAAATGAAAGAACGTCACAGTTGGTGTTGTTTTCTGCGCACCACTACTGATGGCAGAAAAAAACACCTGTTTTTTGCACATTGTCTGTAAATTTACTGATTGGTGGCAACCCAGCTGCCGTCCAACGGGCAGACTACACCGCATGCTTGCCTGTGGCATGTAAAGAGGCAGAGACAAGTGGCGCAGGAGGCCGACTGTTGGCTTGAGAAGTGCGGCCCACTGGGAATCTGCCCAGTCAGGTGGATGGCCAGTTTGTGGAAAAGAAGTGGAGCAGTGGATGACCTTAAGGTACTGTAGACTTGTTCATGCGGAGTCTAGTGGTTGGCATTGTTTCATCTACGGCAACTACTGATTTAATGGTTACATTTCAAATACAAGCTGTGATCGACTCAAGACCAATAGTGATGTGCAAACGTGCTCGGATAAAGTGTTATCTGGGAACACTCGTGTGCTAATAGAGTGTCTTTGGTGTGCTCGAATATTATGTTCGAGTCGCCGTGGTTGCATGTCTCGCTTGTGTTCGACAGCCGCCACAAATGCAGGGATTGTCTGCGAGCACATCGAATATAGTGTATTAGCACATGAGCATGCTCGGATAACACCATAAGGCAATGGAAGGGTAAAAATGTTGGTCTCTGTATTCTGTGTCTGTAAGACTATTGGAGTGATTGTTCTACTACTTGCACTTGCTTCATATTCTTCATCGTTCACATTTATCCTTGTTTTCCTGAGCGAGTCTTCTTTCTTCTTAAATAGGAGTGTAGTGACCAGGAAAGCCATTTCTAATGTATGTTATATATCATATGGTAAGTGTGTTCTCTATTCCTTACATAATTACACTTGCGACACCGGCTCCTTGTCTTGCCTTGGGAGGAGGTAAACTATTTAATTCTATGCTGCCCTCTCCTGCCTTGTTTTGGTATAACAACTTGTAGTACTATGCTGCCCTCTCCTGCCTTAGTTTGGCATTGCAACGTGGTTTTCTGATTTGAAGATAAGTGGCATTTGAACATGGTGCATGCAGGACAAACAGCACTTTACGGACGGTTTTGGTGGGGAGAAGAGGTAGAAAATTGGGGTTCCTGGATTGGGACAAGCGGGGTGTACAAATAGCACCCTATTCGGAGTGCCCCGCATCTTACAGCAACAGAGTGCTGAGACAAGAACTGCAGAACTGCGCAGCAGATTCCCTGGATACTCCGATCTGATTAAGGTCAGTTTGATCCTCTCCCTTCATGCAGCACAGTTAGTCAAATGAAAAGTTACCACCATCCTCCCAAGGCCGGGACCAAGAAAAAGCTTTGATCGTCTCAATTGTAAGAAAAATTTTATCGGCTACCCATGACTGTTATATTGAAAAATATAAGGATTGTTACAAGTCTTCAGTAAAGTTCATCTTGTTTGCACGAGACCCCGGTGTATGCTTCTTTCGTCCGCAGCCTCGTCCCTTGCGGGCATCAACATAACTCACAGTCTCATATATCTGTCGTCTCCCCCTTTATAATTGCCACCAAACCTACGGATTGTTAGAGCCATCGGAGTCACCATGACGGAACCATCCTCCGAGATACTAGGCCCTGCATCTCACAAGGCGGTGTGCGTCAATATAACAATATTTTACGTAGGGGCTCTTCACAAACTTGCCTAGGCTCTGATTGAGTGCTATGCCAAAAGAGAACCTGTTTTTGCTCACATTTTGTTACGACTGTTTCCCTGAGTATTCTGATTTTTTTTAATCCATCATACAGTTCCAGGGATGTGGGACTTTTTTTTTAGTACTAACTTATAGTCTTCACCAAAGGGGCGTGTCTCGCAGGATCCTCTGGGGCGTGTCTTTAAGCTCCTCTGAATTATTATCCTGGAAGCCGCGCCCCCTAGGTAAAAACCATAAAAAGTAGCACTAAATAAAAAAGCTAATATCTCTGGGCCTGTATGGAGAATTTAAGAAAAAAATTGTGATTACTCAGGGGTGCAGCAGGAATACAATAAGAACAAAAACTGGTAATTTCTGATCTGGTGACAGATCCTCTTCAAAGTGCTCCAAACGGGTTGTAAAAGAAAGTTAGGTGAGACTAGGACTTTGCCAAGAATGAAGGCTGCTAATTCATATTCTCGGCACTGGGAACAGACTGAGCTTTTTTTTCATCTGTCTCCACGGAGTTGAATGAGAGTGATAAAAAGCTGAGTGTCCTTACTCAGCCGTTCCGTTCACTATGAACTAATGTGGCAGACACAGCTCTATTTACTGTGAATTAGAAAGGCGGAAATGGCCAGATGAGTAAACTTGACGTATTCAGACACTGCCCTTTAATTCCAAGGAGGGTAAAAGCACACGCGTCCTACTCCTTCAGCCAAGAGTGGTAATGTGGTCCCAACCATGGTGAAGATCAGATCTAATTTGTTTTTACTACCTGATTGACCAGGAAATGTAGCTACATCTGCGATACAACCTACTGCCTCTCCTAGTTACACAGACTTGTTTTAGGTCCCTCCCACACAGGCAACAGGAAGACTGAATTATGCTGCTACCAAAGGATATAAAAAATGCAAGGAAAAGAAACAAAAATACATAGGATTGTAAAGAAAACACAATCAAATCCTTTTTCATGTATACAAGGGTTAATCGTGTGATTTTTAATCCAGCCGCTTAAGCTTGGATAAAAAAAAAGTATTTTTCTGTTAATGTACCTGTAAGAGGAAAGTACAAAAAAATCAATTTGGTGGGTGGGAGACCTCATGCCGGCAATCTTGTGTCTAGCAATAGGGTTTGAATAAACCCAGCAAAACGTCTCGTTATATTTTTTTTTCGCCCACTACTGTTCAGAAGCGGCGTAGGGAACAAGCTCTTCTCGTCATGCTGCTTCCCGTGTTACCATTACTACCAAAAATGTCTCCAGATGAGTCTGCAAGAGAATGGGAGGAGGGTCCGCGGAGTAGGAAAAGACTAATCCGTGCTCTTCATTGTCTTCCTCAGAGAAGGGGAAATATTTTTAGAGCCGAATAGGATTGTAATACTGATATAGATGGAGGATAGCGGTTATATGTGGTCTGTGAATACCGGGCGGAGTGCACGTTTCACAGAAGTTTCCACAATGTATGTCTACTGGTTGTGGAGCGCCCCCACACCGCCGCAGGGCCGAGGGGTACCCGGAGCCGGGCCTCTAGGTCTCAGTCCTGGGGTTGTCACGGTGGCTAGACCCGGTCCGTGGCCCTGTCTGTCAGTGGGGGACGTCCGGTGCAATAAGCGATGTTGTAGCGGTGCAGTTGTGGGGTGCAGGTCGCGGTAAATAACGAGGACACCAGGTTGCAGTCTCTTTACCTCTTTACTGAAGCTCTCTGGGTCCTCAGTCCGGAATACGGCTCACCAGGCTGCGCAAGTCCGGCCGGTCCAATGGCACTTCCAGAGCTCTCCTTGCAGGTGGAAATCGGTGCCTTCCTTCTAGCGCTATGTGTTGCAGTCCTTCCCTGCTGTGCTTACGGAAAGTACCCCACAACTGTTGTGTCTGTTTCTCGTGTTCCCTCACAACAACTTAATTCGCAATGATCTTCCTCGTCCCTCCAGATACTATGGTAGGAACGCACCCGTATGACGGGGAGGCTCGGAGATCTTCCGGGACTCTATCTGCGCCCCTCTCCTGTTGGTACCCCCCTTTGCCTTCCTGGGTGATGCGTGAGACAGTCCGCCTCAAGCTAACTGCCCTGCCGTAGGTCTGAGGTATGGCTTGAAACTCTTTACCTCCTCGGCGTTCCGGCCACCGGTAGTGCGCCTCAGTAAGGTGCTGCCTCTTTCAGCACAACCCTCACTGGTATCTCCTTTCGCTTGATTTCGTTTCTCACTCAGCACAATCTATCTCGCTTCTTAGTCCTTCCTTGGGCACCGCCGCTATGCTGAGCAGGCACGGTCCCTTTACGTTCTTTCCATGCCAGGCCTCTGCCAGGATCCCACCCCTGGCAGAGACCCTACAGTCTCTCCCTTCACAACACCCTCTGCCACCAGGTGTTGCTCCGTTCAATCCCGTCAGCGTTCTCTCTAACTTCCTGCCTGACCCCCAGTTTACCCACTATGGTGGGGAGTGGCCTAATGAATAGCACCCTTAGCTCCCCCCGGAGGCCCAGCTGTGAAATGTATTGGTGACTGTGATACCTGCTCAGAGAACTCCTTCCGTGCCATCGAACGCAGCATGGCCCCCCTTAGTGGCTGAACCATGCTACTGCAACGACCAGGACTCTGGGGCGCTGCAGTTGCATCAAAAACCACTGGCTCATATTATAGGGCAGTGATAGGGATCTTCAGCCTGTAGCGCTGCTGTTGTAATACATTTTTAGCCCAGCTTAATAAATGATCGTGGTAGGACAGCCCCCACCCATTTGTCATTAGGGCACATAGATGGGGGCCCATGCTCAGTATCGTCCATTCAGGACCGGTACCAACGCCTGGGCAATTTGTGAAATCCATACTTCCACTGGCAAACACAGAAAGAAAATGGCCCCTGTGCAAGAAAAAATATATGGGCCCTTTGCAGCCTATGACCTCCTAAAAATGCAAAATTGCACCTGCTTTGGAGGCATAAATGGGCCCCTTTACCTTTTAGACCACACAGGTTGCACCAATGATATGTCTGCCCCTGCGAACTTCAGTTATGGGGTGGTCATAGGAGTTGTCTCATACAGTCGACACCAGTCGCAGCAGTTTAATAGCATAGACGCTGCTGTCAATCATGACGGTGGCATTTATAGGGTTTATCCGAGACTTTTTTTTTTTACTATGGGCCAAAGAACTAGCAGGCAAGTAATTGTGCCTGGTGCCGATCTCTGATAGCACAGAGCGGCCACAGACCACTTCTGCCAGAGGATTCAGCAGCTTCTGCTAATGTCACATCAGCAGAGATTTTCTTCTTCTCTGCTTTACTAACAGAGTGTGACTGCTGACATCATGCTGACTGACACCTGGCAACCCTAACTGTGGGGAGCCAGCTGTCAATGCGCATGACCCCAGCAGTCATGCCCCTGTTGGCAGAGCAGAGAGGAAGAAGAAGAGCTGCTCTGTTGACGTGGAGCAGCTGAATCGCCAGCAGGAGCGGTACGTGACCGCTATGAGCCGGTGCCAAGTAAAACAGGCAGGTAGCAACTACATGCCTGTTACTTTTTAGGACCATAGTAAAAAAATAAAAATAAAAAAAATAGTTCTGGTTAAACCCTTTGAGAGTTGGCAAATGAAGGAAGAGGTTTATTCTGACCCCATTGTTCCCAAGAACACAATTGCAGGATACTGAAGGCATTGTTATGGCCAGGGCCGGACTGGGACTAAAATTCAGCCCTGGCATTTGAAGGTACACAGGCCCACTTGTCACATGGTGACTGTATAATATCTTTGTACACTTGTAGGTTACAAGAAGTGAGGGGAGTGTAACACGACTATATAACATATAATCACAGCTGTATCCAGCATTACAGCTCGGTCCTATTTATTGCTTTTAGTTGCAGTACCAAGAAAAGCCGCTACTTTACCTACATAACTGGATCTCGTAGATAATGAAGGGATGAGACGACCAAAGGCTATGGAACCTCATTCTGATGCTCCATAAACTTTGCCTACAGCCACTTTTGGTTCTGCTGCGCAGCACGAGACCCAGTGACTCTGAAGATCGGTGACATCAGTAACGTCACCGCTCTTCAGATATTCCGGGTCTTGCGCTGAGCTCGGCGACTGTAAAGAGCGGTATTGTTCCTACCGTCACCGCTCTTAAGAGTCGCTGGGTCTCCCCAGGTCTGGGCTAGTAGTGGGGGTGTCTGATAGACACCTCTCCATTACTTACACCACGGATTGATAGCAGCTGACATTACGCAGCTGACATCAACCCTAAAAATCATTACACATACCAGAATTAAATGCTTTGGTGGCTGGGATAAGCAGTAGACTTAGCACTATTCCCTGGCATCGGGTGCTAACTACAACTGTCATCATCCTTGCCTGGTCTCCCTGCGAAGCATTTCTGCTGTATTTACATGCACTGATCTCAGACCACTAAAGGAGTGTGATCAACAATACTGAAGTCGTTCGCTTGTTTCCCGGCCTCTTTACACCAACTGAGAAAGAATGAAGGGAACAGAACAATCAGAATTAAATCAATCTGTCCCCATACAGTATCATGTTATCAGCAGAACAACTATAGTTTACACCGGCAATGTGCTGCTGAGAACAAGGATTTCTGTTCCCACATAAACAATCCAATCACTCAATGAATAGGCAGCAGTTTGCTTGTTTAGTATAATACACCCCATAGACCTCCATATATTATAATGTGCACCTCAGTCTTCCATATAGTATAATACACACCTCAGTCCTCCATATAGTATAATACACACCTCAGTCCTCCATATAGTATAATACACTCCTCAGTCCTCCATACTGTATAGTATAATACACTCCTCAGTCCTCCATATAGTATAATACACTCCTCAGTCATCCATATAGTATTATACACTCCACATAGTCCTCTATATAGTATAATACACTCCTCATAGACCTCCATATATTAAAATACACTGCAATTCCTCCATATAGTATAATACACTCCTCCGTCCTCCAAATAGTATAATACATTCCTCATAGAGCTCCATATATTATAATGCCCCGCCATTGTCATCCATGTAGTACAATTCACTTCCCATAGTATAATGCACCCCATAGTACTTCATATAGTATAATGTATTCCCCATAGTCCTCGATACAGTATAATCCAGCCCACATATAGTATAATGATGCCACCCCAGAGTATAATGCAGCCACCCCATAGAATATATTGTAGCCCCCTGAGTATAATGCAACCCCCCCAAAGATATAATGCAGCCCCCTCATATAGTATAATGCAGCCCCTGCATATATAATATATGGTAGCCCCCTCATAGAGCATAATGTAGCCCCCCACAGAATATAATGTAGCCCCTCCATAGAATATAATACAGCACCCCATAGAATGTAATACAGCCCTCCTCCATAGAATGTAATGCAGCCAGCCCCCCATAGAATGTAATGCAGCCAGCCCCCCATAGAATGTAATGCAGCCAGCCCCCCATAGAATGTAATGCAGCCAGCCGTCCATAGAATGTAATGCAGCCAGCCCCCCATAGAATGTAATGCAGCCAGCCCCCCATAGAATGTAATGAAGCCAGCCCCCCAATAGAATGTAATGCAGCCAGCCCCCCATAGAATGTAATGCAGCCAGCCCCCCATAGAATGTAATGCAGCCAGCCACCCATAGAATTTAATGCAGCCAGCCCCCATAGAATGTAATACAGCACAGCCCCCATAGAATGTAATGCAGCCAGCCACACATAGAATGTAATGCAGCCAGCCCCCATAGAATGTAATACAGCACAGCCCCCATAGAATGTAATGCAGCCAGCCCCCATAGAATGTAATGCAGCCAGCCCCCATAGAGTGTAATGCAGCACAGCCCCCATAGAATGTAATACAGCACAGCCCCCATAGAATGTAATACAGCACAGCCCCCATAGAAGGTAATGCAGCACAGCCCCCATAGAATGTAATGCAGCACAGCCCCCATAGAATGTAACACAGCACAGCCCCTGTTATGACCCCAATGGCGAGGGTCTCAGAGGAACGTGGAAGTCTGCAGAATACAAAAATCCAGCTCATAGGGCAGTGGTAACTGGGTTGACCATATATCTACTCCTAACGCAAACACTAGAAGTAGCCGGGGATCATTCCTACGTTGATTCTAGATGACACGCGCCAGCCGGAGAATCTAGCTACCCCTAGTAGAGGAAAACAAAGACCTTTCTTGCCTCCAGAGAAGGGGACCCCAAAGCTGGATAGAAGCCCCCCACAAATAATGACGGTGAGGTAAGAGGAAATGACAAACACAGAAATGAACCAGGTTTAGCACAGAGAGGCCCGCTTACTGATAGCAGAATAAAGAAAGGTAACTTATATGGTCAACAAAAACCCTATCAAAATCCACACTGGAAATTCAAGAACCCCCGAACCGTCTAACGGTCCGGGGGGAGAACACCAGCCCCCTAGAGCTTCCAGCAAAGGTCAGGATATAGATTAGGAACAAGCTGGACAAAAATACAAAACCAAAACAAATAGCAAAAAGCAAAAGGCAGACTTAGCTGATAGAACTGGAACCAGGATCAGTAGACAAGAGCACAGCAGACTAGCTCTGATAACTACGTTGCCAGGCATTGAACTGAAGGTCCAGGGAGCTTATATAGCAACACCCCTAACTAACGACCCAGGTGCGGATAAAAGGAATGACAGAAAAACCAGAGTAAAAAAACTAGTAACCACTAGAGGGAGCAAAAAGCAAATTCACAACAGTACCCCCCCCTTAGTGAGGGGTCACCGAACCCTCACCACGACCACCAGGGCGATCAGGATGAGCGGCATGAAAGGCACGAACTAAATCGGCCGCATGAACATCAGAGGCGACCACCCAGGAATTATCCTCCTGACCATAGCCCTTCCACTTGACCAGGTACTGAAGCCTCCGCCTGGAGAGGCGAGAATCCAAGATCTTCTCCACCACGTACTCCAACTCGCCCTCAACCAACACCGGAGCAGGAGGCTCAGCAGAAGGAACTACAGGCACAATGTACCGCCGCAACAAGGACCTATGAAATACATTGTGAATAGCAAACGACACAGGAAGATCCAGACGAAAAGATACAGGATTAAGGATTTCCAATATCTTGTAAGGCCCAATAAAACGAGGTTTAAATTTGGGAGAGGAGACCTTCATAGGAACAAAGCGGGAAGAAAGCCATACCAAATCCCCAACGCGTAGTCGGGGACCCACACCGCGGCGGCGGTTGGCAAAGCGCTGAGCCTTCTCCTGTGACAACTTCAAGTTGTCCACCACATGATTCCAGATCTGCTGCAACCTATCCACCACAGAATCCACCCCAGGACAGTCAGAAGGCTCCACATGACCCGAAGAAAAGCGAGGATGGAAACCAGAGTTGCAGAAAAAAGGCGAAACCAAGGTGGCGGAACTAGCCCGATTATTAAGGGCAAACTCAGCCAACGGCAAGAATGTCACCCAATCGTCCTGATCAGCAGAGACAAAACACCTCAAATAAGCCTCCAAAGTCTGATTGGTTCGCTCCGTCTGTCCATTAGTCTGAGGATGGAAAGCAGACGAAAACGACAAATCAATGCCCATCCTACTACAAAAGGATCGCCAGAACCTGGAAACGAACTGGGATCCTCTGTCTGACACAATATTCTCAGGGATACCATGCAAACGAACCACGTTCTGGAAAAACACAGGAACCAGATCGGAAGAGGAAGGCAGCTTAGGCAAAGGAACCAAATGGACCATCTTGGAGAAGCGATCACATATCACCCAGATAACGGACATGCCCTGAGATAGCGGAATATCAGAAATGAAATCCATGGAGATATGTGTCCAAGGTCTCTTCGGGACAGGCAAGGGCAAGAGCAAAC
Source organism: Ranitomeya variabilis (assembly GCF_051348905.1). Classification (NCBI taxonomy): domain Eukaryota; kingdom Metazoa; phylum Chordata; class Amphibia; order Anura; family Dendrobatidae; genus Ranitomeya; species Ranitomeya variabilis. Next base: position 225,311,030 of record NC_135233.1, read on the forward strand.
CGCTGGCACGAGAACAGCAAGGCTTAGCTCGAGCACAAGTCCCACAGGACTGCACAAATGACCGCACATCCCTTGACAAGGAAGGCCACCAAAAGGACCTGGCCACCAGATCTCTGGTGCCAAAAATTCCCGGGTGACCTGCCAACACCGAGGAATGAACCTCGGAAATGACTCTGCTGGTCCACTTATCCGGGACAAACAGTCTGTCAGGTGGACAAGACTCAGGCCTATCAGCCTGAAATCTCTGCAACACACGTCGCAGATCCGGAGAAATGGCTGACAAGATAACTCCATCTTTAAGAATACCAACAGGATCCGCGACTCCAGGAGCATCAGGCACAAAGCTCCTAGAAAGAGCATCGGCCTTCACATTCTTTGAACCTGGTAAATACGAGACAACAAAATCAAAGCGGGAGAAAAACAATGACCAGCGGGCCTGTCTCGGATTAAGGCGTTTAGCAGACTCGAGATACATCAGATTTTTGTGATCAGTCAAGACCACCACACGATGCTTAGCACCCTCGAGCCAATGACGCCACTCCTCAAATGCCCATTTCATGGCCAACAACTCCCGATTGCCCACATCATAATTTCGCTCGGCAGGCGAAAACTTCCTAGAGAAAAGGGCACAAGGTTTCATAACAGAGCAACCAGGGCCTCTCTGCGACAAAACGGCCCCTGCCCCAATCTCCGAAGCATCCACCTCAACCTGAAAGGGAAGTGAGACGTCAGGCTGGCACAAAACAGGCGCCGAAGTAAACCGGCGTTTCAACTCCTGGAAAGCCTCCACGGCAGCAGGAGCCCAGTTAGCTACATCGGAGCCCTTCTTGGTCATATCCGTCAAAGGTTTCACAATGCTAGAAAAATTAGCGATAAAACGACGGTAGAAGTTAGCGAAGCCCAAGAACTTCTGAAGACTCTTAACTGACGAGGGCTGAGTCCAATCAAGAATAGCTCGGACCTTGACTGGGTCCATCTCCACAGCAGAAGGGGAAAAAATGAACCCCAAAAAGGGAACCTTCTGTACACCAAAGAGACACTTTGAGCCCTTGACAAACAAAGAATTTTCACGCAAAATTTTAAAGACCAACCTGACCTGCTCCACATGCGAATCCCAATTATCAGAAAAAACCAAAATATCATCCAGATAAACAATCAAAAATTTATCCAGATACTTCCGGAAAATGTCATGCATAAAGGACTGAAAAACTGAAGGCGCATTGGAGAGCCCAAAAGGCATCACCAAGTACTCAAAATGACCTTCGGGCGTATTGAATGCGGTTTTCCATTCATCACCTTGCTTAATGCGCACAAGGTTGTACGCACCACGAAGGTCTATCTTGGTGAACCACTTGGCACCCTTAATCCGGGCAAACAAGTCAGACAACAGCGGTAAAGGATACTGAAATTTGACAGTGATCTTATTTAAAAGCCGATAATCAATACAAGGTCTCAAAGATCCGTCCTTTTTTGCCACAAAAAAGAATCCCGCACCAAGAGGGGAAGAAGACGGACGAATATGTCCTTTCTCCAGAGACTCCTTGATATATGAACGCATAGCGGTATGTTCAGGTACCGACAGATTAAACAGTCTTCCCTTAGGAAATTTACTGCCTGGGATCAAATCTATAGCACAGTCACAGTCCCTATGAGGAGGCAGTGCACTGGACTCAGACTCACTGAAGACGTCCTGATAATCAGACAAATACTCCGGAACTTCCGAAGGCGTAGAAGAAGCAATAGACACAGGCAGGGAATCCCCATGAATACCACGACAGCCCCAACTTGAGACTGACATAGCCTTCCAGTCCAGGACTGGATTATGGGTCTGTAACCATGGCAGCCCTAAAACAACCAAATCATGCATTTTATGTAAAACCAGGAAACGTATCACCTCGCGGTGTTCAGGAGTCATGCACATGGTAACCTGTGTCCAATACTGCGGTTTATTTGCTGCCAATGGTGTAGCATCAATACCCCTAAGAGGAATAGGATTTTCTAATGGTTCAAGAGTAAAACCACAGCGCTTAGCAAATGAGAGATCCATGAGACTCAGGGCAGCACCTGAATCTACAAACGCCATGACAGGATAAGATGACAGTGAGCAAATCAAAGTTACAGACAGAATAAATTTAGGTTGCAAATTACCAACGGTGACAGGACTAACAACCTTAGCTATACGTTTAGAGCATGCTGAGATAACGTGTAGAATCGCCACAGTAGTAGCACAAGCCATTCCGGCGTCTATGAATTTTCCGCTCATTTCTAGTCAGGATTCTATCACATTGCATTAAATCAGGTGTCTGTTCAGACAACACCATGAGGGAATTTGCGGTTTTGCGCTCCCGCAACCGCCGGTCAATTTGAATAGCCAGTGCCATAGTATCATTCAGACCTGTGGGAATGGGAAAACCCACCATAACATTCTTAATGGCTTCAGAAAGGCCATTTCTAAAATTAGCGGCCAGTGCACACTCGTTCCAATGTGTCAGCACAGACCATTTCCGAAATTTTTGGCAATACACTTCAGCCTCGTCCTGCCCCTGAGACATAGCCAGCAAGGCCTTTTCTGCCTGAATCTCAAGATTGGGTTCCTCATAAAGTAAACCGAGCGCCAGAAAAAAACGCATCAAGATCAGCCAATGCCGGATCTCCTGGCGCCAGCGAAAAAGCCCAATCCTGAGGGTCGCCCCGTAAGAACGAAATAACAATTTTTACTTGCTGAGCAGAATCTCCAGATGAACAGGGTCTCAGGGACAAAAACAATTTACAATTATTCACGAAATTCCTAAACTTAAACCTGTCTCCGGAAAACAGTTCAGGAATCGGTATTTTAGGTTCTGACCTAGGATTTCTGATAACATAGTCTTGTATGCCCTGCACACGAGTAGCCAGCTGGTCCACACTTGTAATCAAGGTCTGGACATTCATGTCTGCAGCAAGCATAGCCACTCTGAGGTAAAGGGGAAGAAGAAAAAAAAAACTCAGAATCTTCTTTCTTGTAATCCCTCTTCTGCAATGCATTAAACATTTAATACTGGCCTGGCAAACTGTTATGACCCCAATGGCGAGGGTCTCAGAGGAACGTGGAAGTCTGCAGAATACAAAAATCCAGCTCATAGGGCAGTGGTAACTGGGTTGACCATATATCTACTCCTAACGCAAACACTAGAAGTAGCCGGGGATCATTCCTACGTTGATTCTAGATGACACGCGCCAGCCGGAGAATCTAGCTACCCCTAGTAGAGGAAAACAAAGACCTTTCTTGCCTCCAGAGAAGGGGACCCCAAAGCTGGATAGAAGCCCCCCACAAATAATGACGGTGAGGTAAGAGGAAATGACAAACACAGAAATGAACCAGGTTTAGCACAGAGAGGCCCGCTTACTGATAGCAGAATAAAGAAAGGTAACTTATATGGTCAACAAAAACCCTATCAAAATCCACACTGGAAATTCAAGAACCCCCGAACCGTCTAACGGTCCGGGGGGACAACACCAGCCCCCTAGAGCTTCCAGCAAAGGTCAGGATATAGATTAGGAACAAGCTGGACAAAAATACAAAACCAAAACAAATAGCAAAAAGCAAAAGGCAGACTTAGCTGATAGAACTGGAACCAGGATCAGTAGACAAGAGCACAGCAGACTAGCTCTGATAACTACGTTGCCAGGCATTGAACTGAAGGTCCAGGGAGCTTATATAGCAACACCCCTAACTAACGACCCAGGTGCGGATAAAAGGAATGACAGAAAAACCAGAGTCAAAAAACTAGTAACCACTAGAGGGAGCAAAAAGCAAATTCACAACAAGCCCCCATAGAATGTAATGCAGCCAGCCCCCATAGAAAATAATACAGCACAGCCCCATAGAATGTAATGCAGCCCCCCCAATAGCCCCACAATCAAGTTATCACTCAGTGATATATTCATAAAAAAAACAAAAAAAAAATCACTCACCTCTCCTCATGCCCAGCGCTGCTCCTGGCACCGGTCTCAGCAGCTGCAGTCTGCCCGGTCACACAGCAGGTGCGCGATGATATGACGCCATCGCACACCCGCAGTGCCAGCGCCAGGCAGAGCGGGGAATGATGGGAGAGAGAGCGTCGGTAGACGCTCATAGATGCCGATATAGTTGAATGCGGCGGCGCTGGCGGGGGGGTGAGGCGGCGGTGCTGGCGGGGGGGGGGGGGGGTAATCAGCGCTGGCGAGTGGCCCACAACTGCCACGGCCCTTCTGGCATTTGCCAGAACTGCCCGATGGCCAGTCCGGCCCTGGTTATGGCAGCCAGAGGACTGCTCAAGGTCCCCCATCTACTGTGCGTGTGCACCTAAGGGCACATTCACACAGCCGTATAACACAGGCGATGATATCATCACAATGCTTGGACTGGCATGTGGCAGGTTCATGTATTTCTATGCAGCTGTCATGATCGGGTCAGGATTGCCACCGGCCAGTCTGTGCACTGCGATCATCATCTGTGTTATACAGCTGTCTGACTGCACTCTAAGCCAGTGCCTTTATAAGAGATCAGTAATTTTGCAATACACTGCAATACTTTTGTATTACCGTTGTAGGGTTTCTACTCGCTTAGTTTTGACGTAGGCACAGGAAGCCATTTCAGTAAAATGTCTGGGCTGGTTTATTAAGACTCCATAAACTGCTCAGGAACCCAAACAAAAGAAAGCCTTTTGCCAGCACAAAATGAAAACACAAAGTAAATAGTCCATGCAGTATTGCAGGTTCGCTCGGTTGGATTAGTGTCCAGTTCTTGCATCCTTAGTAAAGAACAACACACTGAAGATCTACCCACCTCCAATCACAGACACTGAATGAGACAACTGGTCTCCAGTTTGTTTGCTACACCATGCTCCCGGAGTGGGGAAATGTGAGCAGCCAGTCCCATCCATCTCTTTGACTGCTGGTATACCCTGCCCTGATACACCCTATTAACACTCTCAGCACTATACGTGTGGCAGCCTGCTTTCGCGAGCTTACATCACTAAAGCTAACAACCTCGATGATAACATTACTCCCCTCAAGGACCTGTCTGGCGGCATCTTACATACCCTCCCCCTCTACCCAAACCCGGGGGCTTGGCACCTTCCGCCAAAAAGTGGACCCTTGACAGTGCATCAGCATTGCCAAGCAGTTTCCCGGAGCTATGCTCTAAATGGAAGCTAAAATCCTGAAGTGCTAAGAACCACCCGGTCACTCAGGCATTGTTCCCCTTCTTCTCCCTCATCCACTTCAGTGGGCATGGTCTGACTCTAGCCTGAACTTCCTGCCTAAGAGGTAGAGTGTCCAATGCCCACTTGATGGCCAAACATTCCTTCTCCAGCATGCCAACATCTAATGCATCAGGACTAGCTTCAGTTCCTGGAAAGCTGTCTCAGCTTCTGTAGACCACTTAGGCATAACCGATTTTGTCCCTTTAAGGAGGTCCATCACAGGGGTGGCTATAATGGCAAAGTTAGGGAAGAACCAGCGATAGTAGCCTACGATGCCCAGGAAAGCCCTGACCTCCTTTTTTGAGAGAGGTTGTGGCCAACTCTGGATCGCATCAACAGTATTTATTTTTGGCTTTATTTCACCCCTGCCTACAAAATAGCCCAAGTATTTAGCTTCCTCCATGTCCAAGGCACATTTCTTTGGGTTTATGGAAAACCCTGCCTTACATAGAGCTTCAAGTATCGCCTGGACTATGCTCAGATGGCTTCCCCAGTCCTGGCTGAAAACCAAGATGTCATCCAGGTAGGCAGCTGCATACTACTTGTGACTTGTGAGGAGTTGGGATCTGGTCCATGGCTCTCTAGAAGGTGACTGGAGCTCCTTGCAACCCAAATGGCATCCTCGTCTACTGTAGGTATCTGTCTGATGTTGAGAAGACAGTCTTCTCCTTGGCGTCTTGGGACATGTGAATTTGCCAATACCCTTTTGTGAGGTTGAGGGTGGTAATGTACTGGGCTGGCGCTAGCCTTTCAATCAGTTCATCGACATGAGGCATTGTGTACATATCAAATTTAGAAACCTCATTCACCTTTCTATAATCATTGCAAAACCATCATTCTCCATCTGGTTTTGGCACTAAGACTATGGGACTGGACCAGTCACTCTTGAACTCTTGAACGACTCCCAGTCTCAGCATCCGCGTCACCTCTTTTGAGATCAATGCGCTTAGGGAATCCGATATGGCTTTAAGGCCATCCAGACATGAGGCTCTGTGAGAACCTCATGCTCTATGATCTGAGTACAACCCAGTTGTTCTGAGAACAGGTCTCTGTTTCAATGTAGCAACTCTCGGCACTGTTGTTTT